>NW_026652281.1:97801668-97953574 GCF_009828535.3 Hylobates moloch
GGCTAGAGTGCAATGGCGCGATCTCGGCTCACTGCAACCTCTGCCTCCCGGGTTCAAGTGATTCCCCTGCCTCAGCCTTCCGAGTAGCTGGGACTACACGCACCCATCACCATGCCCAGCTTATTTTAGTATTTTTAGTAGGGACGGGGTTTCACCATATTGGCCAGGCTGATCTCCAACTCCTGACCTTGAGATCCACCTGCCTCGGCCTCCCAAAGTGCTGGGATTACAGGCTTGAGCCACGACCCCCGGCCTTGCCTGTTGCCATTGCCTTTGCAGTTTACACTGATAAGTATAAAAAGCATCTTCAATACATTCTCCAGATGGTCCTTATAGATATGTTCATAAAATTTCCACTCTGTTACTGACTTTAAGAATCAGAGATAAATTGGCCAGCCAAAAGAATGCCCCAGAAATAGTGATTAATTAACTTTATAGAATTCTTAGAAAATCCTTAGAACATATGAATGTTCTGCCATACTTAAAGAATAGTTTGAAACTTACAGTATCCACACAATCTATTTTTCTCTTGGATAGATAAACTGAATTATGACATTCATGCTAGTTCCTCCAAATACTCAGTTTCAACCATGAGCTCTCTGGAGTGCCTGGTTTGATAGTGTGGGCTAATTAGCTTCTTTTTAACGTACTGAGGCTGCTGTGAAGACAAGTTCCTAAAAGATTATTTCCTCAGTTGCAGCACACTTCCCTTCATTTATTCAAAATTCTTAGTAATCTTTTATACCCCACCAACTACACAGATACTCAAGGTAGAATCCTGGTCATTGTTATTCTCTCTCACTCCCACAATCAATTTGTTAACATTCGTCATTATTTCTACATTCTTAATAACTCTTTTTTTATTTTATTTTATTTTATTTTATTTTACTTTAAGTTCTAGGGTACATATGCACAACGTGCAGGTTTGTTACATATGTATATAGGTGCCATGTTGGTATGCTGCACCCGTTAACTCGTCATTTACATTAGGTATATCTCCTAATGCTATCCTTCCCCCCTCCCCCCACTCCAGGACAGGGCCCAGTGTGTGATGTTCCCCTTCCTGTGTCCAAGTGTTCTCATTGTTCAATTCCCACCTCTGAGTAAGAACATGCAGTGTTTGGTTTTTTGTCCTTGTGATAATTTGCTGAGAATGATGGTTTCCAGCTTCATCTATGTCCCTACAAAGGACTTGAACTCATCCTTTTTTATGGCTGCATAGTATTCCATGTGTAAATCTATATTCTTCTTGTATTCACCATTCCAGAGAGTTATTTCTTTCTCTCAGTTTTGCCTGCTTGGACTCTTTAAAGAAACGAGAAACCAAATTTTCAGCTTTCATATTTATCCTCTTCCAACCTACCACCAAATTAATTCTTGTGAAATGCATACTTATGTTTGTGCAATCTTGCTTAAAATGACTTGAAGTCATCCTGCTTGTTGCAGGATAAAGTCCAAGCCTCTTAGCAAATCAGTGTGGTCATGATGTTCCACTGACTCTGATTCAGGCCCTTCCTTTGTCACTTCCAAACATGCACACATAATTCCAGGCATGCCTGACACACCTGCAGCTCCTGGAAAGTCTAATACTCTCCCACCTGAGTCTGTGCCTTTGAACACTGTGCTCCTTCTGCCTGGAAATATCCCTCTTTTGTCCAGTTCCTATTTTAATGCAATTCCTTTTTTTCACAGCAGATCACTCAATTCCTTTTACATGAAGCCTTCCTTTCCTTTAGAATCAGGAGAAGATGCTCCTTTTCCATCTCCTCATAGCACCATTTATTTATTCAGCCATTCATTCAATCAATAAATATTTTAAGGTAGCCAGCCATAGTGGTTCATGCCTGTATTTCCAGCACTTGGGGATGCTGAGGCAGGAGGATCACTTGAGCTCAGGAATCTGAGGCTGCAGTGAGCTGTGTTTGCGCCACCGAACTCCAACCCGGGTAACAAAGCAAGATCGTATCTCAACAACGACAACAAAAAGAAATATTTAAAGGAAATTCATTATATGCCAATCACCATTCTATATATTGTATTGGTGGTTTATTTTTGGCTTTTTTTTAAAAATAGACCTTCATTTTTAGAACAGTTTTAGATTTATAGCAAAATTCAGCAGAAAGTACAGAGCTCTCATATACCCTCTCCCCTCCACACTGAAGCTTTCCTCACCATCAGCATGCCACACCAGAGTGGTACATTTATGGTTATGTACACTATATCCTGATTTTTAAAATTTTTTTAAAGGTAATCACCCCAAATAAATGGGGGTACATTCATACAATGGAATTTTATTCAGCACTAAAAAGAAATGAGATATCAAGTCATGAAAAGTCATGGAGAAACCTTAATGTATATTACTAAATGTATTGGTGTTTTATTGAACAAGAAGATAAATTCCCTACTCTCAAATAGACAAGTAAACACATAGACAAGCTGATAAATAACATGAGAGTTTAAAAAATATCTAGTGCTTTCAAAGCAATAACACAAAGTAAGGATATAGAATAACTGAGGGAAGAGGCAGAAGTTTGCTTTATCGTAGGTAGCCAGAACCTCCTCTCTGAGGTACAGTTGTTATTGGGACCTGAATATGAACAGGAGCCGGTCTTGTTAAGAGCTGAGAAATAGTGTTCCTGATAGAAGGGAAAACAAACGCAAACACCCTGATGTAAGAATGAGTTTAACACGTTAAGGAAACTAGTGGAAGACCAGCATAGACTCCTGTTGATATGCAACACGCTGTGATACTTTCATTATGTCAAAATGGATACTTTAAGCTCTATGAGGCTCTGTTGTGCCTCTAATCCTCATTAGCCAGTACAATGCCAGTCTACAATTTATTAGGCACATAAAGATATTTTTGAAAAAAAAAAATAGAATAAGTGTTTACTTGTTTATTTCCCCTTCCATGGTAATGAGCTTCTTGAGGTCAGGACCCATATTTATATACGTGTCCTTGAGGGCTGTCACCAAACTTGACCCAAAGAAGGTACACAGCAAATATGTTTTGAATGAATGGATGAATGAATTAATTAAAGATATAGAAATAATGCAAACATTAAATTGTATTGGCACTTATTTTATAATGTTAACTATAAGCTAATTTCTAAATGATGTCACATGTCCTTAACCCAGCTTTACATTAGAAGAGAGGAGGAATGAAATGGGGAAGAGACTAGATGCTGTGCTCGTCATCCTTCGTTCTGTTTTCACCTCATTGACAAAGGATGTGTTCTCCTTCTCTAGGGAGCAGGCTGCCTGTGATTATTTGTACTTCCAGGTGGCACTGCCAAAAGCCTGTGGGAGCTGACTATTTACTGGTTAATGGCTAATCCCAGGGTGTATTTTTTTTGGTGCCATTGAAATAAATGGTGCAGGCTGAGAATAAGATCATGAATGAAGCAAGCTTTCACCGGGGGGGAAAAGAAAACTTGTGTTGTATATGATCTTTACAAGATCCCCAGAGTCTATCTGTGGATTTACTTTAAGAAAAAAAATGGAGTCAGGAATTTGGTGCACATAATTCCAATGTTAAAATTGTTATTAAATAGAGAAGAGCTATAATCAATTAATAGTGATAAAATTATGAATTTTGAATCACTTATTTATCTTGCTTCCTTTTCTCCCTTTTCATATGTTCTTACTCTTGTTCTTACTCTATATATACTCTCATTTAGTGATAGATCAGGATGAAGACTTTGAGATGTAAATCTTATTTTTCTTCCATTTACCGATGGAAGTGACAAAACCCAGAGAGTGGAACTGACATAATCAAGGTTACATAATGATTAGATGTAATGATGGAATTCATATTTCACTATGTTGCCTCTTGTGCTTTCAAAGGTATTACCTGAGATAAGCTTCTTTAGTTGTAAAATGAGAATACCTTGTTTAACTTGCAAAATTATTGTAAAGACTTAATTTGATACAACTTTTATTCTCCTGAACTAGAATTCAGAGGAATCAGCAGAGTGTGCCCTTTATATAATGATGACTTCAACTGTATGGTGATGAAGATCCCCTGACTCAAAAATTTCACTGTTTAGCCCTGCATGTATTCCATATACTCCACAGAATACTATGCAGCCATGAAAAAGAATAAAATCCTTTGCAGCAACATGGGTGGAGCTGGAGGCCAATTATTCTACATAAATTAATGCTGGAACAGAAAACAAAATATCACATATTCTCACTTATAGGGCAGCTAAATATTGAGTATACATGGGAACAAAGAAAAGAACAGTAGGCACTGGGACCTACTTGAGGGTGAAGGGTGGGAAGAGGATGAGGATCAAAAAACTACCTATTAGTGGCCAGGCACGGAGGCTCACGCCGGTAATCCCAGCACTTTGGGAGGCCAAGAAGGGCAGATCACAAGGTCAGGAGATCGAGACCATCTTGGCGAACACGGTGAAACCCCATCTCTACTAAAAATACAAAAAGTTAGCTGGGTGTGGTGGCAGGTGCCTGTAGTCCCAGCTACTCGGGAGGCTGAGGTGGGAGAATGGCGTGAACCTGGGAGGCGGAGCTTGCAGTGAGCTGAGATCACGCCCCTGCACTCCAGCCTGGGCGACAGAGTGAGACTCTGTCTCAAAAAATAAATAAATAAATAAACTACCTATCAGTTACCATGCTCATTTATGCTCATTACCTGGGTGCTGAAATAATACGTACAGCAAATCCCTGTGACACGCAATTTACCCATGTAACAAACCTGCACATGTAACTTCTCGAACCTAAAATAAAAGTTGGAAAGAAAAAAAAGAAAAAATCTGCTTTTGAATGGCAGTCCTGATCATGTGCTACTGTCAAAAGTTCTATCCACTCACTTTCCAGGACATCAATTCCGTGGTGCCACCACCTTCTCAAATACAAAACATAAATTAATAAATAAAATAAAAAAGGTGAATAGGAAAGAGCAGATGATCAGTAGGAAAATGTGATTAAGCTTTCATTGTATTCCAGCCACTAGACAAGAATATTTATTTAAATATTTTTGTGTATTTCAAAGAAAAACTATTATGTAACCTCAGTTATAACTGAAAGATATAAGACCGACAAAAGCTATCATTCGCAAGTTAAGATGTCTTTTAAAGTGTCAAAGTCACTGCACCAAGCCATCTCCTCGATGTATTGTTAAATGTATTTAATAGTCTTTGGATTATTGAAAACAGCTGATTAAAAAAATACCAAATAATCAAAGAAGATAGACAAGAATGTCATTTTAATGTGTTTTATATTCTAAATGCTTTGGCCTCTTTCCAACAGTTGGCATTCACTGTTAGATAATAAATTACAAATCTGGAATACCTGCATAAAATACTATACTTTTTAATGAATATTTGCCATCATTCATCTTTCATAATTTTTATTCACTTTATTGTTTAACCTTAAAATACTTCTTTGACCATTTGTTAACTTTCTTTCGGTTGCCCTGTTGTATAATCTATGTTAATTTTCTTTTTACTCTTTGAAAAAAACATAACTCGTTGGATGTTTTACATTAAAATTTAAAGAGTAGAATAATCTTTATGGAAAATAAATGCTGAAAATTTTAAAAACGTGAAGTCTTGGCAGATAGCATAAGGAAGAAAATCTGGGAGAGTTTGAAGATTGTTTAGTTATGGAGCTCTACCATTCATTCATTTCCTATGTTCCATACATACATGCTTTGATATTCTTATCAATCAAACATGTATAGGACATTTACTATGTTTCAGGTCCTAAGAATGGAATTCGGGAGTGGATTAGACATGACTTTTGCCCTGAAGGATCTCATCATACAGTAGGTGAAAAATGAAAGCATACAAGCTCAATAAATAAATGACTTATAAGCTTTTCTTTTTGTTTACCATATTGGCTTCTGATAGTATGCTCACTTTTGCTGTCTACCCAATATTGTGTATGTCTGCCTGGATCTCTTTCTATCACCTACTGCTTGAACCACTACCAAGCATCTCTCCCACTCCCAAATAAGATTTCTGCCTCTTGTCCCCAACTGTTTTGCATAACCCCCGTCTTGACAGCCTTTTCATGAGCCATAGCCAAACTTTGGTAACATCACATTTGTTTTACTAAGAGCTGTTCTTGGATTGAATTTCAGGACCCTATTTGTGGCATTCTGGCTACCCAGAGAGTTTCTTTGTTTAAGCTAAATAGAAAAAGGTGAACTAATTTAGTGTTTTGTTATCAAATTGTTATAATTATTTTGAGCTTGGAGTCTATGTAGTTCTATTGTACATTGACCAATGTTTGTAGTAGGACTGTGGGCAGAAGGAATGGGGAAGGAGGCAGAGAGACACACGGACACTTCCTGAAATCCATCAGCTGCTAGAACTTAGGGTCACTTTACCTCATTTTTCCCACTCTCAAATCTGAGAGTTCTCTCGTTTTGGCCTTAAGCAAATCCTTCCCACCTGGTCATAGAACTGTGATGCTTTTATTCCTCTTAACAACAGTTGAATTATTCTTACACTTAAGTTTCTAGTTTCTGCTGAACTGTAGTAACCTCTAACTCCTTGAATTGTGCTCCAAATTTAAAGTAATTAGACTACTTGTCTATAAAAAGTTATTTTTTTCTTTTTCCTTCGTGTGTGTGTGTGCATGTGCACACACGTGTGTGTGTAATTGTTTAACACGTAGTTCCCCGGAGGAAATAGAAACAAAAATCAAAACAAAACAAAACAAAAAACAAACCCCAAAGTATGTTTTAGAGGCAGCAAAAATCCACCAGTTCTCTCTGACCACAAGAGTGAATTCACAGATGCAATTGATTCATTAAAAACCCCTAGCAATACTTGTGTTCTTTTAAAGAAATTTAAAGATATTCACATTTCTAGGGATAATTTTTAAGACTTTGTGTGAGTCTAGTGTAAGACGAGAAAAAGCCCATTTTATTTAGTTGGGATACATACACAATAACCACTTTACCTTTTAACTCTCCATGTCTTCTTAGGGGAGTCATGTCTTCTGCTCTAGACTGTATAGCTTCAAACACTGGCCTATTTCAACCGCCTCAATTTTCCTAATGTAGAAAGTACGTTCTGATGATCCTCAACTTTGGTTGATTTAAGAGTTCCAGAGGCCCATAAGGAGCAGAAATTCATATAAGGCTGGTGTGGCATGAGCAGTTGATTCCCGATGCCTCTACAAACACAGACAGCTCTTTTTAATCAGAGGTATATATGACCCATATCATGACTCTATAACCAATATAATGCCATGATATATAAGTCCCAGCCTGGAATGCAGACGAATTTTCCTAAAGAGAAACACATGTTGAGGGATCCCTTCCCCAAATTCATTCAGTAAAGTGCTCAAAGCCACATTCCTCTTCTTCTCATTACCTGCCCCAAACAACCAGAGGCCTCTCTCTTTAACCGATGATTTTCTTTCAATGTCTCAGTTACTATTATAGATTATTTTCTTTATTCAATTTCTTGCCATGTTGCACATCACTCTTTACAACCCCAGCCCAAACAGAGCAGCCCCTGTCAATTTCTCTGCCTGTCTACTCTTCTACAGTTTCTTTCCTTCTATCAGTGGACAATGAGAACTTACACAGACACTAGGAAAAAATTTAAAACGAGGCCGGGCACGGTGGCTCACGCCTGTAATCCCAGCACTTTGGGAGGCCGAGGTGGGCAGATCATGAGGTCAGGAGATCGAGACAATCCTGGCCAACACGGTGAAACCCCCACTCTACTAAAAGTACAACAAATTAGCCAGGTGTGGTGGTGGGCACCTGTAGTCACAGCTACTGGGGAGGCCGAGGCAGGAGAAGGAGAATGGCATGAACCCAGGAGGTGGAGCCTGCAGTGAGCCGAGATCGCACCACTGCACTCCAGCCTGGGCAACAGTGCAAGACTCCGTCTCAAAAAAAAAAAAAAAAAAAAAGAAAAAAAAATGTAAAACGTTCTCTGCCATTGATATTGTGGAAAGAGGATGACTGTGAAACTCCATACACACATATATTATGTGCGTGTGTATGTATACATTGTGAAACTCCATGTACACACACGCATATATATGTCTGTGTGTGTGTATATCATAAATATACATATCATATATATGTATGTTTTTAGCCCATAATTTGGGGCTTTGATATTACAGTTTATTTAGGAATCATGATGAGCAAATAAAAACATTTTAAAAATCACCATACCAGATTAAGTGTTGACAACTATAAATATTTGTTTCATTACAAAAATTCAGCTATGTGGAGGAAATAAAAGTCGAGATCAAACCGAGGAAGAAGGAATAAAACTATTTATAAATGCGGTTTCTGGAAATGAGTAAGACTAGTTTAACACTGTCACTTGGTGTTCTTGACACTGATTATTGTAAAGTATTTTGAAAGCTACCTAAGACGTTTAGTGTATTACCTTGGTTCTCCTGAACACAGAGCTTGAGACAAGGACTTGGATGCAATGTGGAATGTTTAATTGGGAAGTGATCCCAGGGACTAGGAGTAAGAGAGTGGGAAAGTGAAACAGAAAAACAGAAAAAGCCAAGCAAAAGGTGCATCTATTACTGAGGTTAATTCTGTAGTCAATGAGGGCTTGATAACATCAGGGCTTTTTGAGAAGCATACAGAACCTCTTGGAATTTTTCGCCTGAAGTATGGGATGCAGAGGCATTTATCCAACAATTTTTGTCCCTCTCGCCCCTAGCCCACCCATCGTAGGTGGAGTGATGCCCCTAGGAAGATTAATGCTTCTGCACTGCATGCTTTCAGAGTCTTGCAGGGCTTGGCTGCATCAGACAAGACTCAGGAGGAAATGAAGATATGAAGCCACAGTGAACCATTATTAGCAGGAAGACAGTAGCCATAGCAGACATAAAAGTGTCCACTTCAGTCGTGACTGAAGTTAGAGGGGAAACCAAGAATATCTGTTGGTGCAGCAGATGTGTCTTCATGCCTGTCATCATACAAACCTTTCAATGGCAAATATATGCTTTAAAAATCAGATAACCAGTGACATTTCTCCTCACATGAATTTAACTGGAGAGTACATTTAAATATGCTCCTATCTTGATGAAAACAAGTGGTTTAAACCAATGACAGTCAAACTTAGATACACAGAGGCAAGAGACTATCTGATTTTTGCATTCTAAGCACCCATCACAATAATTAACACCTGAATGATATTTGATAAAAATAGCCAAATATATAATAACGGATTTAAGTCAGTACAAAATCTACAGGTCAGATATGCTTTGAAACCTAGAATGTGAGATCTACAAGGGAGTTTTGAAATAGCCAAGTACTGGGAATGCCTGCATATTTTATGTAGCATTTTAAGATTCATAAAGTGAAAGTAACAGTCTAAAGAGCCGTGTGCCTTTAAGTACTACTAAAAAAGGAAAGAGTACAGTATGTAATTAATAATGTCTGCTATGGGTGCAAGAAAGAAAAGTAGGACCAGTAGTTTGATGTATTGGCCTTTGTGAATTGTTGTCTTACACTCCCATTTTAAAGACTGTAAAGTACAATCGTGTGCCGCATAAAGTCGTTTAGGTCAACTGCCGATTGCATGTATAACACTGGTTACATAAGATTATAATGGTATAACAGAGCTTCAAAATTCCTATCACCTAACATGTGCTATGCTATAATTTTTGTTGCTATTTTAAGTTGTGTTAATATAGTATATGTAACAACTTAAAATAACAATACATGTTATTAATATATAATATATAACTATATATGTATATTATTATTGAAAAATATATATGTATATGTTGTAAAACAGACTCAGGCAAGTCCTTCAGGAGGTATTCCAGAAGAAGGCATTGTTATCATAGGACACGGTGGCTCCATGCGTGTGGTCGGTCCTGAAGGCCTTCCAGTGGGACAAGGTGTGAGGTGAGAGACCGTCATACTGATGATCCTAACCCTGTGCAGGCCTAGGCTAATGTGTGTGTTTGTGTCTTCAAGAATAAAGACATAAAGAAAAAAAATTTGTGTACAGGTGTACAATTCGTGTTTTAAGCTAAGTGTTAATACAACAGTCAAAAATTTAAAAGAAATTTAAACATTTTCTTAAAATAAAACGTTATAGTAAGTTACGTTCAATTTATTGCTGAAGAAAGAAAATTTAAAGATAAATGTAGTGTAGCCTAAGTGTACAGTGTTTGTAAAGTCTTCAGTAGTGCACAGTAATTTTCTAGGCCTTCATATTCACTCATCACTCACTCACTGACTCACCCAGAGCAACGTCTAGCTAGTCCTGCAAGCTCCATTCATGGTAAGTACACTATACGAGTACCGTGTTTTTACTGTACCTTTTCTGTTTAGATGTGTTTACATATCTAAGTATACATACATGAATATTTACCATTGTATTATAATTGCCTGAAGTATTCAGTACAGTAACATGCTATACAGGTTTGTAGCCAAGGAACAAGAGGCTATACCATATAGCCTAGGTGTGCAGGAGGGTATGAATACATCTAGGTTTCTGTAAATGCACTCTATGATGTTTTCACAATGACAAAATCACCTAACAATGCATTTCTCAGAATGTATTAAGCAACACATGACTGTAATATAATTATTTGTAATCTAATTATGAGTTCACATAATGATTAAGGGCATGGATTAGAATCTAGGTTCTTTCTTAAGCTAAATAATGAGGTTTAGAAGGAAATGAAAAGTAGATAATGACTGTTTACTTAGCAGATTTGTGGTAGCATGGTACATAATGAATATAAAAAGTGGGGATGGTTAATGAGTAAAAATAATAGAAAGAATGAATAAGATCTAGTATTTGATAGCACAACAGGGTGACTATAGGCAATAATAATTTAATTTTACATTTTAAAGTAACTAAAAGAATATAATTGGATTGTTTGTAACACAAAGGATAAATATTTGAAGTGATGGACACCCCATTTACCATGATGTGATTATTATACATTGTATGCTTTTATCAAAATATCTGTATACCCCATAAACACGTACACCTACTGTGTACCCACAAAAATTAAAAAATAAAAGACTTTTGGAAACCTGATGTAACATTGAAACTCGATGACAGCTATTACCAGAAATGATTTAAAAACCTCCTATTGCAAAGTTCTTCTAAGTCAGAAAAGCATAGCTGATATGAAATCAAGTGAGATGAACCATACCATGTCTTTTTCAGGGCTGTTGAACAAGAACTGCCTGCATTTTCAGAGTAGAATCTTGGCTAAGATGTGCTGGAAACAGTGCCATCTGCTTGTCCATTGTCTAGATATAGAAAAAGGACTTTGGTTAAAACTCATTTGAAACAGAAAAGCTAAGGAGGGTTGTTGCTATAGAGTGTGGCCAAATTGAGGAGAACAAAATGCATAGGCTGCTTCTCTGAATTTTGCCTGAGGGTTGTGTCCCAACTCTAATGACCAAGACTAACTACAGAATATGGCCACAACTGGATTACATGCACGTTATGGAGGAATCTGTTAATGGATGTGAACATTTCTCTTTTTTGTGGTCTCAATAAGAAAGCATTCTAAGTATACTTCTGTGGCTTAAAATCTGTAATGAAACTCATCAATGCCTATTGCTAGGGGGAAAATAGTCTAGTTGAACTAAAAGCTACACTGAACATGAACAAAGAAAATAAGTGCTTAGCTCCAGGTGAAGCTAAACTATGCATGGCAGCAAGTGCTCTGAAGATAGTGATGCTTGCACTCTATCAAAAAATGTAGTGACTAAAATAGCCTATCCTTCTTTCTTGCTCCTTGCCTCTCCCACTCTGGTCAACTGGAGGGCTCATTTTATCCATAGAATATCACATTTAACATCCTCAGTCATGCAAATAAATTTACCACAATCAATCGGAAAAACCTACTATCAATGGATGCTATATTTCTGAGGCTACTATTGGCATAGGGTTAAAATGTTTGCTTATCCAGGGGTTAAATATTAAAAAAAAGGAAATAAATGCATTGTTAGATTCCTTAAAACTTATTTCCCTTTAGGAGTCAGAGAAAACATGATGCTGATATACATAATTGGGAGGATTTTCCTTAATAAAAATATCTACCATTTATGTTCATGCTTTCTTGATCTTCAAAGTTTTTCAGACTTTAGTTTGAGTCTAACTAGCTTAAGTTTTGCAAAATGGAATTAACATGGTTTTTGCTGACTTATTCACAGAATATTTGCAGAAGCATATGATATCATTCATGGAAAAATAATTTGTGGACTGTAAAGCCCAGTTGAAATAAAGCAACTAAATACTTTTTTACAGGTTGGGGTTTAAAATTTTGATGTCTGTGCCTCTCTCTCTTTCTCTCTCTTTCCATCCATCAGTCTATTCTAGCTATCTATCTATATCTATATCTATCTATCTATCTTTTTTTTTCTTTTTTTTTTAGATGGAGTCTCACTCCATCACCCAGGCTAGAGTGCAGTGGCACAGTCTTGTCTCAGTGCAACCTCCAGCTCCTGGGCTCAAGCGAGTCTCCTGCCTCAGCCTCCAGAGTAGCTGGGATTACAGGCATGCACCACCATGCCCAGCTAATTTTTGTACTTTTAGTAGAAACAGGGTTTTGCCATGTTGGCCAGGCTGGTCTTGAACTCCTGACCTCAAGTGATCCGCTCCCCTTGGCCTCCCAAAGTGCTAGGATTACAGGCATGAGCCACCACACCTGGCCTCTATCTATCTATCTATCTATCTATCTATCTATCTATCTATCTATCACCTATCTATCTACCTATCATTTATATTTAATGCACACCTGTTTCAGACTAGGCTCCTCCATAAACTCTATAGACAAGAATTTGTTTACTCCTTTAATATTTGTCTGTAAGACATCTTTGATTAAAATAGGGAGGCTTACTTTTAGTTTTTTTGCCCAAGGTTAATCTGGGATTTGAACCCTAAGCTTCCAACTACAAAGAAAGCCACATTTCTTTTCAAAGAATCCAAATTAGAATGTATTTGATGTGGTAACTGATATCACAGATTGAGGTCTGATTTGCTAGTTCTATAGGAATTTTGCACCTACATAAATTTTTAATAGAAGTTTTCATCCCAAGGGTCTTGTCAAAAACCTACTCTTTTACTCACCTTACCAACACTTGGAGGCATGACTTATTTCTAAAACAAAACTGAAAGGCAAATGTTCACTGCAAAGTAGACCAGAGATTAAGATATTTAGAAATGATTTTTTTTTAGTTGTATAGAATGCAGCGTTTTAGTGGTTTATTTTTTTTCCATTTCAGAGCCAGTGTTTATACACAAAAATCTTGGAATACGCTTGTTTTTGTTTCATCTGTTGCAGCTTTTCTAGGAGCACCACTGTCTTCCAAAAACAAGTAAAATGACTAAGATTACATTAATTTGCATTGCATTACCTAACCTGTTGAGAAAACAGACCGTGTTTATAATTTTTTAATAATTTTGTCATAAATATAATAGTCTACATATCAAATCAGAGTGATTTTTCCAGAAGATCCACTTTATATGCAGAAGTGTAACATGTAACTCAGTCCTAGCTAATCTGGTTATTGCAACCTCCTAACCACAGTGATTGGTTCAGTTATGAGCATGTGATCCAATGGCAGTCAATGAAATTTACTAAAATTCTGCCTTCAATTTGATAGGAATGATTCTTACAGTTTTTGCTGCAATTACCTAAAAGCATTTAAGCTAGCATTACTATAAATATTTTTGACATACTAAAAGGAGGCAAGAGAGAGAAACCAGGCCCTTATAACATTTTTCACAATACTTTATAATGAAAATATTCATACATAGAAAGTGAATGAAGCTATTGTACATTGATCACCAGATTACCCACTAACCAGATTCTGAAATTAACAGTATATAGAGATTTGCTTTTTCATACACCTAATTCATCCTTTTGTCCACTCACAAACCCATTTCCATTTTTGATACATATCAAAATAAGGCACTTTGATATCAAAATCATATCAAGATCACTAACTTTGATAAAATAAGTCACAGACTACTTTGATAACATCCTCGCATCTATGATGCAAGGCAGAATTTCTGCTGGAATTTCAGTTCCATTCATCAATAAATTCCCCCTTTTACTGAAGCTAGTTTGATGCAAATGGCATAGTGAGTTTTTAAATTAACATAGTGAGTTTTATAAATGGCATAGTGAGCTTTTAAATTAATAGTGTACATAACTGTTATTGAGTTGTTTTCCTCCTTCTTACCACCTCGTCCATAGAAAGTGTGAATAAAGAAGAATATCAGTCCAAAATCGTTCCCATATTCTGTTATTTGTGCAATGACCCTCACAACGCATTCCCATAAGTAACTATTGGAATTTACAAATTTGTCTTCAAATACCTTTCCACTTTGTTGGATATATTTTCATGAGCCAATACTTTGTCATAACATAATAAGGAATATTTGTTGTAAACGCTTTTAGTGAGTGCTACTGCAGAACACTTCCCAAATCACTGAAAGTATATTTTGGATCAGCAGTTACCAGAGTCTGCTAATGAGGATAGAGTTTATGCTGTAAAATTTTCAAAGCTTACAAATCATAATTGGATCATGAAGAGATCGTGAAATATCAAATATTATTTTAAGTGACTTCTAACAATAAAATTACTGCCTGGGGATTTTCTCAGTATGAGACTTTGAAATCTTTTTGCTAAAATCCTAGCCATAGAGCTCAGATAAATATAATTTAGAGTTTTTAGCCAATAGTTTAATGTTTTGAATACTTCTATATTTCTTAATAAATATTTTATAAGCTATCACTGCTGATGCATTTTAAGCATATGAAAAACTTACATAGTAATTAACGTAGCACCCCCAGTGAAAAGTTGGAAAGGTTATTTCAAATAGTGCAGATATTGCAAAAGCTATCCAAGTAAAATAGAGTAAATGCATGAAATCTTCAAATCTTCATTAGTGTTACCAAATATAAATGGTTGGCTGAGGTCATTCACGCAATCTTTTCTATTTCTTTCTTTATCTCCAACTGAATTTCAGTAAATAAAATGTGAATGAGCCTTTTGTCATACACTACATAATTTCTTTCATGTAAGTAGATGTTTTGTCTCATCAAACAGGCAGCTAGAGTGGCCCCAAAAGCAGTGGAAGGGGAATTCCCACAAGGAAGGGCCCCCAACCTTCCCAAGATGGGGCTGGTTGGGATTCCAAGGAAAGAAGCACCAAATGTGAGGGAGATCAGTCCAAAGCATTTATTAGGCAAACATATTTCTAGAGGTGTTGCAGCAATCCTCACAACGGGATAATGAAAGAAAAGGGGTGCTTTACCTAGATACGTTTACAGAGACAGAGCCAGGGTGTGGAGTCGTTATGAGGGCTTAAGGAATTTGACTCAGAGCCGTGTCCTCTTTCTTTCAGTGTTTTGGGCAACAAGCTATATACCTTTATCAGTGTTTGGGAAAGTTCAAGACTCCTGTTTAGGTTCAATTCTGCTGGGAAAAATCTGCAACTGTCTGTGTCACAGTGTGGCCACAAGGCACTGTGTGATTTTCAGTGAGAACACAGAAAGAAAATGGGGGGGGGGACTGGGGACCCTACAGTAGGTGTCAGTATCAACCAGGGCCTTTTAACCATAAGCTGTTCTTTTCCATGAAGCTTAAAGATGTGTTGTGCTGTCTTGATAGATATAACACATTTTCCGTGATACATAAACACGATGGAATACTATGCAGCCATAAAAAAGAATGAGGTCATGTCCTTTGCAGGAACATGGATGGAGCTGGGAGCCATTACCTTTAGCAAACTAATGCAGGAACAAAAAGCCAAATCCTGCCTTTTCTTACTTACAAATGGGAGCTAAATGATGAGAACACATGGACACATAGAAGGGAATCACAGACACTGGGGCCTAACAGACAGTGTGCGGTAGGAGGAGGGAGAGGATCCAGAAAAATAACTAATAGATACTAGGCTTCATGCCTGGGTGATAAATTATCTGTACGGCAAGCCCCGTGACCAAGATTACCTATGTAACAAATCTGCAAATGTACCCCTGAACTTAAAAGTTAAAAAAAAGAAATAATACATTTTTATGTGGCTATTATTTAATGCCTACTAACTCTGTATCAGGTAGTATTCTAAGTACACGTCATATTTTGTTATATTCAAATATTTTTAACTATAATTTCCTAAAATAATTATGAATGCCCCCAATTTGTAGAAGAGGAAACAGGTAAAAAGAACTTAATAACTTGGTCAATTTCACACAGATAAAAACTGTGACCTATCTGACTCCGAAGACAACGTTCTTCACAACTGTGCTTTTCAAACAGGAAAACCCAAGGACCATCAAAAAGATGTAAACACCCCAGATGCCAAAGCCACTCAGTGTGAAAGACACTTTATTTGATGTTCAAGCCAGATCCTCTCTGCCAATGATCGCATCAGTCTCCTGCAGGGGCTGATGTGATAATGTGGTCATCCAGAAGCTCCCCCTAGTCCTTAATGTAAAATTAATGCCCTCTAATAGAAGTCTACACATTATGTGGAGAACTGGAGGACCCTTTAAATATAGATGCAGACACTCAGGAACCTACAGACTGCAGTTTGAAAATGTTTCAGAAAGAACTGTTGTGAAGGTCAGAAAAAGATGCAAGGTCCCCTGAGCATCAGAAGTTCTCAATCAATGGGAGATGCTCATTTTTAGTGTTTTAATAATAGCAGCCAACAACCAGGAATAATGCGCTGGCCACTCTTTTGTTCTTTTAAGCCAGACAATTGAAAGGCTGACATTATTACAATGTCTTCTTCTCTACCTTTGTAAACTTATCTGCCAGATGCACAAATTTGTGACCTTGAGATATGGTGCCAGGACAAAAATGAGCTGGGAGCTGGCAATGGAAAACACTCCCTTTTATAAAGTTGGTGTGCTCAACCAATGAATGGACTTACCAGTTCTTTAGAAAATTCCACAGTAGGCAACAGAATCAACACTGAAATAGAAATGTATTCCTGGGTTCTGTTTCCTTCTCGTCTTATTGGTTTATACACCATTAACTTTGTATTATCACTCCAGATGCATCAATTCTATAAAGCATGTTTTATGCTTTGCTTTGTTGGTTTGATTGTCTTAAACACATTCCAGTTTAACACACTAGTTTTACTCCTGCCTCTGTCAGAAAAAGCCAGTGTGAAATAGAAATTAATGCATAGTTCTTTCAGAAGCAGTGTTGAGTAATGCAGAGGTTCCACAATATGTTTATTAAGCACTTAATATGTACTAAGAATTGATTAATCTCTGTGGATAAAACATAGAGCCAAAAGAGATGCATTCTTTGCTGGCATGAAATTTGTGGCCTAATGTATAAAAGGACAATAAGTAAATGTTTTCTGATCTTTAGCCAAGCTTTCTCTCTAAATCTAGAAGAAATCATCTTATTAAAGAGTAAGATAAAGTACATCATAGACATTTTGAATATTAAATCTGAAAGAGAGTTAAATCTTGGGTTGGCAAACACTTATCAGGAAAGATGTCACCACTCCACCCATGCCAGTAGTAGACATCATTAATTGACCGTTGCAATCTTCCTTCATGGATTTCGGTGTGAACTCAAACTCTATCACAGCATGGCTTTCTAGGCAGGCACTGTCAATTATTAGAAATACATTCAATAGTTGCCTTTGTTCTTTTTTG
Organism: Hylobates moloch; assembly: GCF_009828535.3. NCBI lineage: Eukaryota > Metazoa > Chordata > Mammalia > Primates > Hylobatidae > Hylobates > Hylobates moloch. The sequence goes on from NW_026652281.1 coordinate 97,819,297, forward strand.
CTATTCCTGATGCACTTCATCTGCTCCCATTTGCTAAATGTTGTAATTGACAACTAGAAAGGCCGCATAAGCTAGCCTAGGTGAACCAGTCTGGAAGATGCTAAGCTGGAATCTGAATTGGGTTTACTAAACTTCCATGCAAAACTCTCTTCCATTCCATCATACACCCTCATCTCACTGCCATAAAGCACTTCAAAATGGAACATATCAGAAGATACATGCTTTTGAGAAGAAAAGGGGATTTTATGATGGTGTGCTGAAGCCATAATATGGTTGGATAATCCTATTTTTCTTTTATTTTAAAAAAATACTCTGAAATACTTTAAAAAATAAACTTTTATTTCTTCCTAGTGTTGTGAGAAAAGAGGCCCTTCCTCTATGCCCATGTTAGAATTCCAAGATCTGCTCTTTACTGCCAAGTCTTGGAGTCGAGATTAATCACATCTAATCCTCAAGCTTAGAACTTAATGTGACAGATAAGTAGCTTGAAATAAGCTTCATATCTTCATTAGTGTTGTATAATTGAAAAAAAAGAATATTTTTATATCATGATTGTACTCTTCAAAAATTCTTCCAAAACATAGTCCCAATCCACTGCATGTGTCTTAGAAGCTGGACTTAGAAAGCTCCTCAAAGAGCTGAAACAATTGTCTTCCAGAATTCAAGAAATCATTGTCAAAAGTGAAGAATAACTTGTTAATTCATTTTATCTAAAACTACAGTATGACTTCCCATTCTCATTCCCAGTGACATTAAATAATTATAATAAATAAGTGGAATTCACTGTTAGAGAAATCTCATAATCAAATTGCCCAGCAATGATGCCTAGCACATAGGATAAAAAGGGTCATGGTCTCAAACTATCTCCTCAGCACTCCTACCAGGGGAAAAACTAAAAGCAAATATTGACTGTGAGGGAAAAAGTAACAACTGAACATTGGGAAATACGGTGGATACCACCTAAATCAAGTGATTGAGGCTAGTTATAATCAATAATGGGACATTTGGAAATTATGTTTCACCTGATAAAATGCAATGGAAAAATCATGGTGACACTCTGGTGATCTAGAGGCTTAATTAAGATGTGTACCTGGCCAGGCACGATGGCTCATGCCTCTAATCTCATCACTTTGGGAGGCCAAAGTGAGTGGATCACCTGAGGTCAGGAGTTTGAGACCAGCCTGGCCAACATGGTGAAACTCCGTCTCTACTAAAAATATAAAAATTAGCCAAGCGTGGGGGCAGGTACCTGTAATCCCAGCTACTCAAGAGGCTGAGGCAGGAGAATCACTTGAACCTAGGAGGTGGAGTCTGCAGTGAGAGGAGATCATGCCATTGCACTCCAGCCTGGACCACAAAGCGAGACTCCATCTCAAAAAAAAAAAAAAAAAAAGTGTACCCTGGATCTAATCATGAGGAAATATCTGTCAGACCAAGAGTGAGTTTTATTCTGCAAGATGACTGATCTGTAACACTTCAGGGTGTCAGAGATATGAAAGCCTAAGAAGCAATTGAGGAACTCTTCCAGATGGAAGGAGACTGAGGAGGCATGGCAACCAGGTGCAATGTAGGATCCGGTATTGGATCTTTTCACCATGAAGAACATGGTGAGATAATTGGTGAAACTTGAATGAGATGTGTACTGGATGGTAGTAATATGTGGATATGAATTTGATGATTTGCTGTTTGTGCCGTTGTTATGTCTTAGGGAAGCCTAGTTTGTGAGAAATGGACTTTGTGGTATTGAGGGTGGTGATATATCATATCTGTTGCCTGAACTTAGGAGGCTCAGAACAAATATATACATATTTGTCCTGTTCTGGCTGTCATTCTGCAAGTTTTAAATTATGTCCAAAACAGTGGGCTCGTTTGATAGTGTTTATGTGTGCCCTAGTTTCACTGGGCAATTCTCATGTGCATTCTTCTAAGCACATTACATGTGTTTACTAATTTAATCTCTATAACAACTTTATTAGCCAGTTACTATTATTAACCCTATTATATGGCTGAGAAAACTGAGGCACAGAGGAATTATTATTATTATTGTTATCTGAGACAGTCTTGCTGTATCATCCAGGCTGAAGTGCAGTGACATGATTATGGCTCACTGCAGCCTCAAACTTCCAGACCCAAGTGATTCTACCACCTCAGTCTCCTGAGTAGCTGGGATCACAGGCGTGCACCACCACATTCTGCTAATTTTGTTTATTTTTAGGGTCTCACTATGTTGCCCAGGCTTGTCTCAAATTCCTTGGTTCAAACAATCCTCCTACTTCTGCCTCCCTAAGTGCTGGGATTAAGGCATGAGCCATGGTGCCCAGCCGAGGAATTATGAATGTTGGCAATGATCACCTAATTGGTAAGTGTTAGAAAAAGGGATCTAATTCAGACCAGTGTTCTTAACCTCTACGTTTGGTCATAGACTAAATATAGGCAACAAATCCTGAAATTACAACAATATAGGTATAGCATAAAACATTGAAGAGCTCACATCTGTAAATGAGATTTATTGTATTCTGTCCAGCTAATGCTGCCAAATACTTTGTGGTAGGCATTGGCTTTGGTGCTGGATGGGATTCAAAGTATTTTTAAAATATTTAAACATAATACCTAAATATATAAAAAAGAAAGAAAGAATATGCAGGAAATCATTAGAAACTGGGAAGTTGAGGTGGGTGGGTCACCTGAGGTCAGGAGTTTGAGACCAGCCTGGACGATGTGGTAAAACCCTATCACCACTAAAATATACAAAAATTAGCTGGTCATGGTGGCAGGCACCTGTAATCCCTTCTACTCAGGAGGCTGAGGCAGGAGAATCGCTTGAACCCGGGAGGCAGAGGTTGCAGTGAGCCAAGATTGCACCACTGAACTCCAACCTGGGCAACAGAGCAAGACTCTGACAAAAAAAAAAAAAAGAAAGAAAGAAAAGGGAAGGGAAGGGAGAGAAAGAAAGAAGGAAAGATGGAAGGAAGGAAGGAAAGAGAGAGAAAGAAAGAAGAGAGAAAGAGAGAGAAAGAAAGAAAAGAAAGAAAGAAAGAAAGAAAGAAAGAAAGAAAGAAAGAAAGAAAGAAAGAAAGAAAGAAAGAAAGAAAGAAAAAGAAACTAGAAAAAACTAGAGGGAACAGAAGTTATAGATTGTGGTCATGAAATCATAAGAAAGATTCAAATCCATGTGATAACACAAGGTGGTAGTTTATGCTTCGGGGTTTGGTATTCTTTGATTCCTTGTCAAGCTCTGCAGCTCACTACTACAGTCACTGGGCAAGTAGGTAACCTCTTCTGTGTCTGAATTTTTATTTGGAAACTAGGATAATAATGCTAAGTCAGAGTGTTTTGCAGAAAGATAAAGTATACTTTCACTAATCATCAATACTGATGTAGATTTTGTGCTCATTAAATATTAGTTTTTCTTGATTAACTTTCCTAAAGTTTTCAAGAGATAACTCTTCCCTTTGTAGGGAAAAAAAAAAGGAAAAACTGAGTATCATGTTGTTTTCAAAGTTGGGAATGTATTATTTCTATAAGATATTTTTTCATCCCTTCCCATAATAGCTCGTTTCTTAGAATATTCACTGGGGACTTGGTATAACAACCTCATTTGTAAAGGCCAAATGGGATGGAAGAGGAAGGGAGCAGTTAATGAGTGATAGGTGACAAGTCAAGGAGAAGGTGCTGGTCACTATGCGTAAGAGCGCTAACAACATTCTGTTTCTTTTCCTGCTGTTAGCATTCATGTTCTGTCACTAGTGTGCAATCCTTTGCTTGCTTGGAATTAGACAGTGATGTTAAGCCGTTTTGCAAATCTCAGCTAGTCCACAAGAAGTGTGGCCCCAAAATGCCTACCTATTTTTGCTAGCTGGATTTTAAATGCCCAGGGCTTTTGAATTTATTAAAATTTAAGAATAATGAGTAGACCACCTCTCCTCTTTGGTTACTTCCATCTCTGTGTCTCAATGTCATTCCCAGCTCTGAGTATTTAACTCTAATTTCTCACTCAGTGACAAAACTCCAGATTTGTTGGAGCAATTTTGGCATTTAAAATGAAACAGCCTCCTTATATTACTGTGAGCAAGGTACCCAGAAGCCCCTATGAATTTCCTATTTCCATATGTACCAGATTTTCACATTCTGAAATGTTTCTTATGGGAACACGAGAAAACAGTTATAATTAAACTTAAGTAGAGAAACTATATTTAACACACTCTCTGGGATATATTCTGGAGAAGAGGCTTCAAAGCAAATCCTACATTAGTAGGCACCCTGGGGTGGTGGGTGCAAAGTCAGAGGGGTCCCTCTCCCTTTCCCCTAAACCTAATCTTAGTATCTTTAGTAAGTGAAACCAGAAAATGCTTCTTTGGGGCAAGGACAAACAAACAAGAACTTCCTTTTGCCTATGTCCACATTTGACTTTCAAGCAATGCATACATTTTTCCTGCTGAGACAGAAGTAGATTTGCATTGATTTATAAAAATGCCATCTTATTCAGAAATTAAGGCAAAAAATTGCTAAAGAATCATCTGCTACTTGCTTTGTGGAAGAAGGTAAAATAGTCATCAGATTCTGAGAAAGAAGAAGATTTATCTCTTGCCCACCCCTTCACTCTTATTTTCTCTTGGATCCAGGAAAAGGACTTTTTGTTAATCAATTATCCACACATTTTGTGTTAGTTTTCTATTCTTGCTGTAACAAATTACCACAAAGTTACTGGCTTAAAACAACACAAACTTACAATCTTTCAGTTACGGTAGTCAGAAATCCAAAGTGGGGTCTCACTGGGCTAAAATCAGGGCGCCAGTTGGTACATGTTCCTTTTAGTGACCCTAGGGGAAAAATTAATTTTTCCCTCTTCCTCTATCTTCAAAGCCAGAAACATAACATATTCATATCTCTGACTCTGACCTCCTCTTCTGCTTTCAGAGGCTATCAATGAAGACTCTTCCATTGATAAAGGCCACTGTGATTACATAGGAACAACTTGAACAGTCCAGGATAATCCTCCCATCTCAAAATCAGCTAATTAGCTACCTTAATTCCATCTACAATCTTAATTCCCCATGCCACGTAACATGACATCTTCATAGGCTCTGGCACCTAGCAGGCAGTCATCTTTGGGTGGCCATTCTTTAGCCTACCACATCTATCAACCCAAAGTTACTGGATTTCAGTTTAGTCATTTGAAATGAGTCTAGTCAATGGCATGCCTGGCACTATACTGAAATGAATGAATGACAAAGGAAAGGAAAATACACTTGCCTTCTATGAATTTAAGAGATTTTGATTTTTACCTTATTTTCACCATCAACCAAATGAATTCCCATGCACAAGTAATTTATATTTCCCTTTATTCTATTCACTCATCTGATAATGGAGTGAAACACGGTTCAATTGTAAAAGTATTTTATGATCCATAATAATTGTTGCTTCTCCTAACAATTCTGCCAAGTAAATAGGGAAGGTAGTATCAAAATATAAAACTATCTTTTGCCAGAAGATGGCTTGCCTGGAAAGAAGGCAGTGTGGCTCTAAGTTAACTTTGTATCCAGAATGTAGATATCTTAAATGTAGATATCTTTGTATCCAGAATGTAGATATCTTAAATCTTCAAGAGCATAAGGATCATAAAAAGCATTTTACCCTGTACTGTGTGGGTTAGATATGTATACATAAGAAAAGTACAACAATGTATAAGAAGTAAATAAATTTGCCCAATATTTCATTTTGAATGATAATTTAATGTAATAGACCCATGAATGTATCAACTGTCATAATAAAAATGTGGCAATGAGAAATCAATGATATACAACCACACAGAGAAATACAGATACATTTCACAATGTTTAGTTAAGCCAGAAACAAACAATTACATACTGTAATTAAGATTATAGGTTGTATGATTCTATTTTTATAAAACACAAAAGTTAAGAACTTGACAGCCTTTTGGAGGGTTTAGAACCTGACAGCAATCACAAGAGAGGCAGATTCTGGAGTGCTGGTAATGCTCTGTTTCTTGATCTTAGCGCTGATTGAATGAGTTTGTTTAGTTAGTGAAATTTTATGGTGTCGTACACTTCGAGATGTGTACTTTTCTGTATGTATAATATATTGTACATGTCAAAAAAATTTAAAGTGGGTTTACCTGATATATTTGTCCATTTTCACACTGTTATAAAGAACTGCCCAAGACTGGATGATTTATAAAGAGAAGAGGTTTAATTGACTTACAGTTCCACATGGATGAGGAGGCCTCAGGAATCTTACAATCATGACGGAAGGGGAGGCAGGCATGTCTTACACAGCTTCAGAAGAGAGAGGAAGAGCAGGGGAAATGACCACTTATAAAACCATCAGATCTCATGAGAACTCACTCACTATCACGAGAACAGCATGGGGGAAACGGCCCCCATGATCCAATCACCTCCCAACAGGTCCTTCCCTTGACACCTGAAAATGGGAAAATAAATAAATTTACCATTATATAAACACAAATATAAAACACCACACATATACTTTAGTAATCATAGTTACACCAATACTTTATTATTTATAATCATTTCCTCAAATATAAAATTAATAACCTCATAGGGCAACTTTACTTTCTATGTATACCAAGACATATTTGTAAATATGAAAGAGGCTTGTGAAAAAAACAATATTTGTGAAAACAATATATGAGAATCTGATGGGCAGATTATAATTATGTTCTTTTAATAATAATTTTGTTTTTGAGACAGTGTCTCACTCTGTCGCCCCAGCTGGAAATCTCAGCTCACAGAAGTCTCGACCTCCAGGACTCAAACAATCCTCCCACCTCAGCCCTCCAATTAGCTAAGACCACAGGCACATACCACTATGCTTGGCTAATTCTGTTTATTTTTTGTAGAGACCAGGTCTCACTATGTTGTCCAGGCTGAACTTGAACTCCTGGGTGTGATCCTCCTCCCTCAGCCTCCCAAAGTGCTGGGATTACAGGGATGAGTTACCACACCCACCCAATAAGCATTCTTAATTTCATGTATCCTTTTTCTTGTATTATTCCTTTAAGCAATTTATCTCCCAAGTTAAACTGAGGTATCACTAACAGCAAGTTAAATTTTTCTCCTAAAATCAGTAAAACTTTTATAACAAGCACTGATTTCTGCAATAGCCATGTCTGTCCCAAGGACATTCTGTACTACTCTGCTCTTACTGAGTGGAACGGGTCTCTGTGGCACCAGTGAGTACCCACTCACAGCTCAGCACATTACTCCATCATGGAACACTGTTCTGAGGATCAAAAATACTTTCTTTTAAAACAATCCAAGTGCATGATTGATCAAGTAGACACCCATGTAAACAATCTTCTATTCTGTCATGAATATAATATAACACACATATTTTACCAGGAGTATTTGCTTCAAATGATGCTTATATTTTGGGCTAACCCAGTCAAATAACTCTACAGCTATCCAACTAGCTGCAAGGAAGGAATATCCAACTAGCTGCAAGGAAGAAATATACAACTAGCTGCAAAAAAAGTGGGTATACTCTTGTGGAAGGCTAATCCTTTATACATAGGCAGGTGAAAAATATGCTCTGTAAGACTTAGTGGATGCGAGTTCTAAGTCCTAAACTAAGCTATAACATGAGAAGCCTAAATAACATGAGTTTCAGGGTCCATGCACACATGCGTATGCATCAGTGAAATAACACTGCTTCTTTCTGCAGTAAAGATTATGGAGGCAGATAATACATTCTCTGCTGCCCATAGTTTTCAATATATGAAATAAGCATCTCTAATCTTGACTGTTCCTTTCCTATTAAGCTCTGCTCTTTTATCAGTGAAAACTGATGAGAATCCCGCATATAGTAGACGCCCAAAACTAGGTATTAAATGAATGGGTAAATGAATGAGGATATGAGGAAATTAGATAGAAAGGACTGTCCCTCAACTGGTAGCTCTTGTACTGTCTTCTAGGGAAAGACCTAGGCGATAGACGACTGCCTCAAAATCAGTGTCTAGGTTTTATGATTTTAAACATTTTAAATGTAAATTGTGTTCGTGACAAAAGGACTACCTGAAGGATCCTATGGCCTCAAGTAATCAGAAAAGAGATTGATATGTTGCTCTGAGCCATGCCTGGCAAGGAGTAGGAGTCTGAAAGCTTGGTTTCCTCGGAGTATATCCACGAACTTCTGTATTTCTAGATTATATATATATATTATATATATAATAATATTATATATATATAATCAGCTAATGTAGATGGATACTCCTTGGATCACAAAACCGAGGTGTCATTGTGGTTATTAATAAATGAAAGAAGGCCTGTGTTTTATTTGTTCCTCTATTTCCAACATCTATCTCCAGTTACTCATTGTTTAGTTCAAAAAGGCATTTGAATACTGTGGTAATATACCTGTGACATCAAGTTATCAATTTTTAGTCTTTTGTATTTATTTATATCTTAAACTTGTACTTAAGTGAAACTATTTGCTAGCCCCACTATGAATAATAAATTCCAGAAGTTTATTTATATTTAAAAATAAAAATTATGTGTAACCTCTTCAAAAAAAATGAAAGAGAGAATCCCACATATTTGTCAAATACCAATGCAGCCCAAATGTCACAGAATCCAGGGGAACTTGCAAGGCAGTTATGATTGTGTTTTTGAAGCATGCACTTGACTTTATTTGCAAAGCATTTGTTAAGGTTCACCATATTCAAAAAGTATAGGTAACAAAAGCTGGATGATAACCAGATACCTACTCTTTGGAACTCACTATCCAATATCCCCTTTGGAATATATAGCATAGTGTCCAGTTAAAGCCATCTTCAGCTGAAGACCTACTGTGAGTCAGACATTTTCATAGACACAAGGATTCAAATGGAAATATTTTGTCATCCTTATATTGGAAATGTTCCCCTTCCCACCAGCTGCCTGACAATCACGTGGAGTCGACTGCACACTTCCATCAAACACTAATGAGTGGCTCCATCATTCCCAGCAAAAATCTCGAGTTGGCTTTGAAAACCAGCCAAAACTATTTTCAGTTTAAACTTGCCCTCTACCTTCTGGTGGTCTGGCAACTTATTTAGCAAATGTAGCAGAATCCAAGCACAGCTCTTAAATCTTTGGAAAACCTCCAATGGCCTACCAGAAAGAATACTTTCCCGAAATGGACAGTCTTTGGCAGCCCTGGGCTCTGACCACTCAAACATTATGCTTTTCTGTGTGGTTCTCAGCTAAAGAGAAGGGGAGAAGCCTTAATATGGCCTCTAGATAAAGTCTGTGCAAGTCAGAGCAACTGGGTTGGTTAGAATTCTTATCCAAGCAGTCAGTCAAACTCAAGTGAGCCTGAGTTGTTGTGGGCTGTGTGTTAGAGTTGATCATTAAGTACCAAGTCCAGAAAGACATACTTGAACAGAATTATATTAACAGGAAAGCTCAGCTGACCCCGAGAAAAAAAAAAAAGTTAAGTTCGTCATTGGTTTGGCTAAACACACACTTCCATGAATAACATTAGATGGCTTCATAATCAGTTCTGATTCTGAGGCTAGACCTGGATTACCAGGGAAGAAAATACTTCTGATCTCAAGAAGATAATGCTGCAATAAATTTATATCTTAATTTTGCAAGACTATCAGATACTTAGTTCACATTTTGTAGGAGCAGAGAAGTTATCGGCTTAGCCTTTGCAGGCAGGTGGCAAAAGTGGGTTTATGTCCTGCTGCCAGTCTCTGGCCCTGGACATTTGAAGATTGAAGATGTCAATTAAACTGTTTCTAGATTTCTTTATCTATAAAATTAGAGTTCAAATTCTATGTAACTAGTAAGATTGCTGTGATGATTAAACAAAACAACACAATGTCTTATACATATAAGACATTAAAATTAAAATTTATTTATTCTTGTATCATTGTTATGTGAATAGTGGGTATGTTTTAGATTGGGGAAATTGCAGGGAATTTAGAAACATCATGTGAATGGATGTGAATTCTGGAAATATCATCTATTAAGGTATCATGTAAGACTCAGTTTCCACATCTCTAAAATGAGAAAAATAAATGAGCCCTATTTTTCAGAATATAAAGGAAAGAATATAAGATAAAACAAATTATTTAACACAGAACCTAACTCATTCCAGGCATTCAAAATGCCTGAGCCAATTAATCCTAATTATGCCTCAAAGTTTTTTTTTTTCTTAAAAAAACTTTTGCTTTTTAAAATCAAGCTCAGATCCAGCATCCAAATTGCAGTATTGGCTTTACGATATTGACGCTGAGAAATGCATGTCTGAGGGAAATTTCTACGAATATTTTGATGTGATAATTTGGTTCAACCAGTTCCGTGAGCACGAGAAGAAAGTGTGAATAGCTATGAATGACAAGTATCCAGTGTTCCAGTCTCAAATACCAGAGAGATGTGCCATCCTCCTGGAAACAGGTCTGACAAATTTAACTCCAAAGTAAAGACATAATGATTTTCTGGAAGGATTGCATATTAATATATTAGTAGTCATTCTTTTAAAGCATTTGTTGTATTCAGTCCTTCACAGCTAGAAATATAATCCTGGGAAGATTGGAATGGGTAAGTAGTGCAATGCTGACAGTTTTTCAGGACAAGAAGCTGTTTGGCATGGGAGAAATAGCATAGGATAGCAAAGGATCACAAGCTGTAATATTGCAATGACCTTGATTTGAATATGATTGCACCACTTTCCAATGATATGACTCTGGGTGATTTTCTTAAATGTTGTTATCTTGTTTTTGTATTTATAAAATTAGAGAGGTTATATAAGTATATATATTATAATACATATGTGTATATTATCTTGGGGAAACAAGCAAAAGTTAAAAGTTATTTATTTATATATTTATTTTTGAGATGGAGTCTCACTCTGTCACCAGGCTGGAGTGCAGTGGCACAATCTCGGCTCACTGCAACCTCTGCCTCCTGGGTTCAAGCAATTCTTCTGCCTCATCCTCCTGAGTAGCTGGGACTACAGGTGTGCACCACCACGCCCAGCTAATTTTTGTATTTTTAGTAGAGACAAGCCTTCACCATGTTGCCCAGGATGGTCTTGATCTCTTGACCTCGTGATCAGCCTGCCTCGGCCTCCCAAAGTGCTGGGATTACAGGTATGAGCCACCGCACCTGGCCACTTTAAAAAGTACACACACACACACACACACACACAGACACACACACACACACAGAGTGGGATGGATGATTCCTCCCCGGCTAGTGCTGGCTTACATACCCTCTCCGTGGGTGCTGGCCAAATTCTGCCGTGTGTGTGTGTGTGTACTTTAAAAAATGTCTGTGTGTATACTTTTTTAATAATGTAACTTTTGCTTGTTTCACGAAGAGAGAACATTTAACTTGGCTAATATTCTCACGTGATCTTAGCCAAAAGGCCCAGAAGCAATACTTGGTTAATATTCTCACTCAGTGAGACAGTAGTTAGGATTACCAGCCTTACACTGAGCTAATCTCTGTAGAAAGGGTTCCCAATTGCTATTGCTGTTGCTTCTGCATTTTTCAGGAGTGACGCCCCTTGGAAAGAGAAAATGTCGCTTTAGTAGAAAGCAGGACCAAATAGGAAACAGGAAATCTAGGATACAACCTAAAGGAAAGAATCTATTTCGCATGCTGCCCTGTGTTTGCTTCTGGATCTTGATACTTCCCATGCTATCAGTGAGGCAGATAGTGAAGTGGGACTTCCTGATTTCTTCCAATGGTCCTGCTTCCCATTGGTCACGATAAAACCCATGCAGAGTAGGGACATAGTACGTCTATAGGATCCTGGTACCAGAGAATATTAATGGCTCCATGCCAGATGAGTTTCTATATATTTGGAAGAAGTTACGGTGATTTCTAGGAATATATTTTGTCTCATGGTAATGTTGTCTCATTGTGATTCAGTCTTTGTCCATCTTCCCAGCACAGTATTTTATTCCTTTCTCTTCATATTTATAGCACAATCCTTATTCTCTGGTCATAAAAATTTCATGATTGCATCCAAAAATTCTCTTTAATTCATACGCACAAACCCACAAACACAAATGAACACACATAGCCATGCATGTGCATACACACCTGCAACAATTTGTTTTGATTTGGAATGTCCTTTTCTTCAGTTCCTGTGACAACCTGGTAACTTCTCTTACCCCATGCTCCTTAGACTTCTTTCACTTCCTCACTTGGGGCACACTTTCTTTTGTATTGGGGCCTTTGACCACCGTGATCTCATTGCCTTTCATGTTCTGCCCATAACATTTTGCCTTTCCATCTTTAATGATCAATTTAAACATTTCTTCTGGGAGGTTTTTGTAAAATCCTCTAGATTAGATTAGATATTTTTGTGTTCACTTCCCCCAGCTTTAATGTAGTATAATTGGCAATTTAAAATTGTATATATTTAAGGCGTACAACCCAATGACTTGATATACACATACATTGTGGAATAATCACCATAACCAAGCTAGTTAACATTTTCTTTTTGTGTGTCTGGTGAGAACACTTGAGCTCTACCCTCTTATCAAGTTTCAAGCATACGATATAGTGTTTTTAACTATATTCACAGTGAATATTTACTTTAGAACTCTAAAATTTATTAATCTTGCATAACTGAAACTTTGCACCCCTTGACCAATATTTCCTCATTTTTCTCTCCCCCTACTTCTGGTAACCACCATTGTAATCTTTGCTTCTGTGAGTTTGACTGTTTTAGATTCTACATATAAGTGAGATCATGCAGTGTGTGCCTTCCTCTGCATGCTTATTTTCCTTAACATAATTTCCTTCAGGTCCATCCATGTGGTTGCAAATGGCAGCATTTCATTTAAGACTGAGTAATATGTATGATATCTCATCTATAAATAAATACTTCACATATACAGAATTATATATCTCAGTGTGTGTGTGTGTGTGTGTGTGTGTGTGTGTGTATATACATATATATATATATATATATTTTTTTTTTTTTTGGTGGGGACAGAGTTTCGCTCTTGTTGCCCAGGCTGGAGTGCAATGGCACAATCTCAGCTCACTGCAACCTCCACCTCCTGGGTTCAAGCAATTATCCTGCCTCAGCCTTCCAAATAGCTGGGATTATACGTGCCCACCACCATGCCCAGCTAATTTTTGTATTTTTAGTAGAGATGTGGTTTTACCATGTTGGCCAGGCTAGTCTGGAACTCCTGACCTCAAGTGATCTGCCTCCCATGGCCTCTCAAAATGTTGGGATTACAGGTGTGAGCCACTGCTCCCGGCCTTCAGTGTATATATATTTATTTTTCATATATTCTTTATCCATTTAGTTGCTTCCATATCTTAACCATTGTGAATCTCAAGTGAACATGGTAGTGCAGATATCTCTTTGAGATCCTGATTTCATTTTTTGGAGGGGTATGTATGCAAAAGCGCTGTTGCTGGATCATAAGGTAGTTCTATTTTTAATATTTGAGGAAACTTTGTACTGTTTTCTATAATAACTGTACCAATTTACACTTCTATCAACAGTGCTCAAAAGTTCTCTTTTTGGCTGGCGCGGTGGCTCACGCCTGTAATCCCAGCACTTTGGGAGGCCGAGGCGGGTGGATCACAAGATCAGGAGATCGACACCATCCTGGCTAACACGGTGAAACCCCATCTCTACTAAAAAAAAAATACAAAAAATTAGCCGGGCGAGGTGGCGGGCGCCTGTGGTCCCAGCTACTCGGGAAGCTGAGGGAGGAGAATGGAGTGAACCCAGGAGGCGGAGCTTGCAGTGAGCCGAGATCGCGCCACTGCACTCCAGCCTGGGCAACAGAGCGAGACTCCATATCAAAAAAAAAAAAAAGTCGTCTTTTCTTCGCTCCTTTCCAACACCTTATCTTTTGACTTTCTGATAATAGCCATTCTAATAGGTGTGAGGAGATATCTCATTGTGTATCTCAAATGTATCTCATTTTGAGTTACATTTCCCTGATGAAAAGTTGAGCACTTATTCATATACTTATTGGCTATTTTTATGTCTTATTTGAAAAATGTCTTTTCAGGTTCTTTGCCCATTGTAATAGAGTTATTTATTATTATTATTATTTGATATTCAGCTATATAAGTTCCATTTGTATTTTGCATATTATCCCCTTACCAGATACACGGTTTGCAAATATTTTCTCCCACTCGGTAGATTGCCCTGTTGATTGTGTCTTTTGCTATGCAGAGGCTTTTTAGTTTAATGTAGTCATACTTGTCTATTTTTTGCTTTTGTTGCCTGCATTTTTGGTATCATATCCAAAAATCATTTCTCAGTTCAATGTCAAGAACCTTTTACTTAAATATATTTTCTTCTAGTAATTTTACATGTTCAGGTCTTACACTTAAGTCTTTTAATCTATTTGGGGTTGCATTTTGCACGTATATAGTGTGAAGGGTGCTCTATGGTGAAGGCTTCTGAGGTCTTCCTGCTCTCCTCTTACCCTGCAGAAATAAATCACAGTTGAGATGTGTCCTCTTGGCACCCAGAAGATGATGCAGGCTAAATGCTTTCTACATTTTTCTGTGTGGCCGTCTTCGGTCTTTGTGCTCTATTTGGTTGCTGCAGTTTCACCGTTGTACACTGGAGCTCTTCCAGAGGGATTCCCATTGGTAGGGAGTTTGATCATTTTTATTGGGTACTGAGCATTAGGACCTCCTTTTCCACCATCTTGCTGACATCACTCATTCATTTGTAGAGTATGATGTCCTTTCCATCTATATAATTATTCTCCCTGCTACTCTTTTTTTGAACTTATATTTCCAGTAAGATGAACATTGAGGTGAAAGAGGACATGGATCTCAGTTATGATTCCATCCACAGTGCCTAGAACAATTGCCATCATATTGTAAAAGTTGGATACTCTATACATGTACTGAAATGACAGAAAATTCTATGCTCCCATAACTTTTTAAATCTACTTCTGAGTATATTTTATTACATCAATAGTAAAAATGAATCTTTGCTGAGTGCTTGCTATGTATCAGGCATTTAGCTGCTTTCTTTTTTTTTTTCTTTCTTTCTTTCTTTTTTTTTTTTTTTTTGACAGAGTCTCACTCTGTTGCCCAGGCTGGAGTGCAGTGGCGCATCTCGGCCCATTGCAAGCTCCGCCTCCCGGGTTCACGCCATTCTCCTGCCTCAGCCTCCCGAGTAACTGGGACTACAGGCACCTGCCACCACGCCCGGCTAATTTTTTGTATTTTTTTTAGTAGAGACGGGGTTTCACCGAGTTGGCCAGGATGGTCTTGATCTCCTGACATCGTGATCTGCCCACCTCAGCCTCCCAAAGTGCTGGGATTATAGGTGTGAGCCACCGCTCCCAGCCAGCTAACTGCTTCCTATGCATGATCTCACTCAGTACCTATGAGTTAATTTGTCAGTCTATAAATGACAATAATAATTGTCTCTAAGGCTTTAAAAAATAAATATTTTATGTTCTCATAAGTAGTGAAGTATTAAGCTGTTATTTTAACCCAGATAAATTGACAACAGAGATT
The DNA here is from genome assembly GCF_009828535.3 of Hylobates moloch. Taxonomy (NCBI): domain Eukaryota; kingdom Metazoa; phylum Chordata; class Mammalia; order Primates; family Hylobatidae; genus Hylobates; species Hylobates moloch. The sequence goes on from NW_026652281.1 coordinate 97,834,797, forward strand.
GTCAATTTAAGCTACTGTATAGCCCTAGCTTACATTTTACCTAAAACCTTATGAGAGACCCTTAGCTAGAACCATCCAGCAAAATCTCTTCCACATTCCAGAGCTCCAGAAACTAAATAAGATAATAAATATTTGCTGTTTTTTAGCTCCTAAGTTTGGGGGTAATTTCTTACATAACAATAGAGTATTTCAGTACCCACAACAAATGCTACCTGTATATATTTCATGATTTTTTTATCTATCTCCACAAAAACTGTCATTGTGCAAACTTCAAAAAACCTTAATAACTAATATAATTCCAAACCCAATTTTTGACTTTGGATTATCAGTCAAAGAATCCAATATTATTACTTTTTTCTTCTCACCAATTTTTTCTTACTTTTTTATTTAATTCTATTTTTTCTTTTTTCTTTTTTTTTTTTCTTTTTGATGGAGTTTCGCTCTGTTGCTCAGGCTGGAGTGCAGTGGCACGATCTCGGCTCACTGCAACCTCCGCCTCCTGGGTTCACGTCATTCTCCTGCCTCAGCCTCCCGAGTAGCTGGGACTACAGGCGCCCGCCACCACGCCTGGCTAATTTTTTATATTTTTAGTAGAGACGGGTTTTCACCGTGTTAGCCAGGTTGGTCTCAATCTCCTAACCTCGTGATCCTCCCACCTTGGCCTCCCAAAGTGCTGGGACTACAGGTGTGAGCCACCGCGCCTGGCCTATTTTTTCTTTCTTTATTTTTTTATGTAGAGAAAGAATGATTGATTCTCAAACTCCTCAAAGCACCAAAACTTCCTGCTTTTATCCCAAACCACATGAAATTTTAAAATATAATACCACCTTGATATGCTGCCTATTGTAAAAATTCAGTGGCCAGGACCAAGATGATGTTGACTTGCAAAGAAAACTTCATTAAGAACAAAAAAAAAAACCACTTTCATAATCTTATGATTCACGTTGCAAAAAAGAGTGCATCTTAAGGCATGGATGTTGATTTGTTCAGCTCTAGAAAACTGTAGGAAACAAATTATTAAAGAGGCTTGCATTATATATGATTTGATAACTGCTTCTTTTTAAACATCTTGGTTAGATTACAAAGTTTTCTATTCATGTTGTCTGTGTGTGGAATGTTTTACAGTCTAAAAAGAAATAATGCCCTTAGGCTTGATTTTTTTATTTTTATTTTTTAGGTAGATTTGTTGATATACCATTTTATAGGAATAATGAGAAGATAGCAAAAATGTACATTGACAGGTATTTCTTCTCTAAAATTGGTCCCACATTGTTTAACTGATACAATGTTATTTCTTTTAAAAGAGGGAGGAATGAGGTTAATCTGTAGGGAATGAACATAAGTTTTATCTGGGCTTCCACAATGACAGTTTTTGCAGAGATACATAACAAAATCATAGAATATATAGTGGCACCATTTGTTGCAGGTATGGAAATAAGCTAGGTCTCTGCAAAAACTGTCATTGAGGAAACCCAGATAAAACTTATGTTACATTGCATTTGGGTTCATGTCTTGTTTAGGAGCTCAGAATCCATTGTAAAGCAAATCTGTGTTTAAATCCCACTTTATGACAATGTAAAAGCTGTATTACCTCTAAGTCTTAGTTTTCTCAAAGGTTGAAGTATGAACCATTATTAGCAAAGACTTGGAACCAACCCAAATGTTCATCAGTGATAGACTGGATTAAGAAAATGTGGCACGTATACACCATGGAATACTATGCAGCCATGAAAAAGGATGAGTTCATGTCCTTTGTTGGGACATGGACAAAGCTGGAAACCATCATTCTGAGCAAACTATTGCAAGGACAGAAAACCAAACACAGCATGTTCTCACTCATAGGTGGGAACTGAACAATGAGAACACTTGGACACACGATGGGGAATATCACACACCACGGCCTGTCATGGGGTGGGGGGAGGGGAGAGGCATAGCATTAGGAGATACACCTATTGTAAATGACGAGTTAATGGGTGCAGCACACCAACATGGCACATGTATACATATGTAACAAACCTGCATGTTGTGCACATGTACCCTAGAACTTAGAGTATAATAAAAAAAGAAGTATGAACCATTATTTTCTTCACTTTATAGTTGTTGAAAGGACTCAGTGAGATAATATTTTATAAAGTGTTAACTACTCTGCTTGATAACTAGGAAAGCACAAAATACACATTCGTTTTCCATAACTAGGAAATACCGTGGGCATTATTTGATTTTTGAACTTTCCCCAAGTTACTTCATTTATTCATTCATTCATTTATCCTTTCATTCTCACTGAGCTTTTATTACTTGAAATAAAATTAATCATTGGTTCCCCCTAGTAAATGAGCTTATGGAGTCATGACACTTTTCTTAATAACCTTTGGTTCTAGAACATCTCTTAGAGTTCCTGGTTTAACTACAATGATAAATGATCCGACAGATGTTTGGAGAGATTTCTATGAGCCCTCAAAAATAGAAGGCATTGATTCTATCTGATGCCTTGGCTTGGATAAAGGGAAGAATGTCAGAAAAACATTCCAAAAAATATGACATTTAAGTCTGAAGTAGACAGTGTTTGAAGCTCCATGACGCTGTGATTCCCACCTGTGCTCAAGGGGCCCTGTCTCTTTCTCTTTCTCTCTTTTTTTAAGAGACAGCATCTTGTTTTGTTGCACGGGCTGGAATTCAGTGGTGCAATCATAGCTTATTGCAACCTCGAAACCCTGGGCTCAAGGAATCCTCCCACTTCAGCCTTCTAAGTAGCTAGGACTGGAATACAACATGTGCCATCATACCTAGCTAATTTTTTTTTTTTTTTTTAGAGATAGGGTGTTGCTATGTTGTCCAGGCTGGTTTTAAACTTCTGGCTTCAAGAGATCATCCCACCTTGGCCTCACAAAGCACTGGAATTATAGGCATGAGCCACTGTGCCTGGCTCCCATTCTCTCTTAATGAGGGTTGTGTATGTCTTAGGAATTGAGAACATGACACAGAGTGAAAGAGGCTCAAGGTTGTTCTTTAGATTGTTGGTTTTAACTAAACACACATGTATAGCCAAAGATGAATTTATGTGAGGCCAAGGGTAATGGAGGAGGACAGCAATTCTCATTTATCGTATTATACCTAGCGTATTGTTAAATATAGATCTGTTAGTTAAACTCATTGATATGAACAGAGGAAGTGGATAAACTCAACCGGGTTGCAGCAAGGGAGTGCACCCTAAATATTTCCCCAGCGCTGTTTTGGGCCACCCAATTAATTTGAAACCCAAAAAATTTGTCTAATATTCAACATTCGTCTATCATGTAATTGCAAATATATGTTGCTATGAGTATTCAACAAATGAGGTTAGGTTATCATTTGAAAATTAAACTAGTAAAGTCATTACATTTATGAAAAAACAGTTAACAAAAATGATTTCCAGTGTTAATCAGTAAATGTAAAACTATCTTAAAGTCATTCCAGTCAACATAGTCTTCCTAGAAAGGAGACAGTGAATGGTCATTATTGAGAAACATACCTAGACATTTCCCAGTATATTTATTTTCTGTAAAACCCTTGCACAATAGATGTCTTGTGTCAATTTTAATAACAGCACTACTTAGTGTGAGGGAAATAAAGGCACTTTCTCAAGACTGTTGATTAGGTTTTGAGATCAAATCTATTTGATTTGTTCATATATGATGGCTAGGGCTACAAGAAAACATTCTCTCCTAGTCATATTCTTTGAGTCTCTCTCCTGATTTCTCCCTTCTCAAATATCTTTGTGTTCTCATCATTAAAAGGAAGACAAAGAAAGGAGAGGGGAAAAAACTCACAGCATAGGTGTTATGCCTCCTTCCTTACTCCACTGATGCTGATGAGATAGGACAACCAATTATTCCTGGACACACTAAGATTGTTTGAGAAAAAAAAAAAAAAAAAAAGGGAAGAGGGGATTGCATGCTGACTACCCAGCTACCCAAGATGTCAGTCAGTAGAATTAACTCTTGAGTGTCCAAGGCCATTTTTATTGTGACAGCCACCAATAAAATCCTCTTCTCCATCAAAACCTTTTGACACAAAATTAGCTGTTGTATTTGATGGCTAAAATTTTAAAAAGATGAAAACATACAAATTGGAAACCAGGAAATAGTATTGCTTTCCAATTAGTGTTTTTCAAAGTATAGTTCAAGGTCAATCTGCTCCAGAATCGATCTGAGTGCTTTGTAAAAATACAGATTCCCAGTGTCATCACAAAATACTCTGCTTCAGAAGATATGAAATGTCTTCTAGGAATTAAATTTTTCAAGTTCCTGGGTTAATTGTTAACCACAAGAAAGCATAAGAACCACGATCATAGAGAGAAAAGTGTATCTGGAAATCAAAATTAGAGGAAGACCCTCTAGCAAAGTGGGACTTGGCTGAATGCTGTACTTTATTTATTAATGGATTATCATCCATTAATATTGTGTTTATTTTGAGATTGAATGAACATAGAATTCTATGGTGGCTGGGAAAATATACTCTTTTGAACTTGCACATAAAAATCTGAAGCCAAGTTGGTATTTGACCATACCGCAGGCCACAGCTGGGTGTCTGCAGTCTGAGAGATGCTCCAGTAAAACGCTACACAAAATATTTGATAAAATTTTATTAAAGTGTAACTGAGATTAGTGTGTTTTCTGCACACAAAGACACAGAAGTGAGGTTATTCAAGCTTCTGGCTAAATCCTAAAGGTCAAAAGCCACTTCCCTGTTTAAATGGATGCAATTTTCTTCAGCAATTCTCTATCGTCTTCCAGATGATGCCTTTGTTCCACATTATCATTTCACTCAGAAATCACCCTTCCCACTGAAGAATTTGGAAACAACACCCTGTGAACATGCATCAGATATAGCTTTTATCCACCTCCTATGATTAATTTTTCTGTTTTTTAATATGTTACTTCACACAAAAGTTTGGGTGTCTAGGATATCACATTTTCTTTTCAAGGTGTAGAGAAACAAGAAAATCTCAAGCTCTCTTTTGAGCCCTAGAAAAAAAGCACAGCCCAGAATAATACATTCATTGTTTTATAAAGGAAAAGTATTTGATAGTGTCTGAGGAATACAGAGTGCCAGACTGAATACGAGGCTGCAAAGGAAATGGGATGAGAAATAGGTTTGTTTTTGGTCACCCAGAAGCAAAACCTATCACACACATCTATACAAACATACCTAAAACCTAGCAGCTCTTTCATACTGATTCATGACACCAAAACAAAATAAAGATGGAACTTCAGGGGAATAAGACAAAGAGAAAGAGTGGAAATGAAGCTGCCAAGAAAAACAGAACTGATTTTGCAAAGGTCAGTGCAATATAGGATTAGTTTGGATGAAGCCCATACTCCAGTGTAATTTGCAATATATTTCAACACTTCAGAACAAGTATTTCTAGCTACTTTTAATACCAGCTCTGAGCCATGACTATCTAAATAGACAGGGGGCATTAAAGTTCACAGGGTTTGATATTGCCTGTAAAAATGGAGCCCAGCAGAATTTGATTTTATTAGGCCCATAGCCAATGGCGATTAAAGTGTTATGCCATATCTGTCAGCATGCATGGATGCATGGGGATTATTTGTAACAGAATTTAAGTCTGGGAGCCAAGTTCTTCAGCCATAAGTCTAGAATACTAATTCTTTCTTTTTCATCCCCTCTATCAGAACTATGGCCCTCAAAATATCATCGCAGGAACTGGGACAAGAATTCAGACTTTTTCATCTAAAACAATAGGGCTTTATTAACAATTAAAGGGTCAAACCTGCAGAGGCAGGGCCAGGGGATTGCGTGGACATTTGCTGTTTCATTGTCCTCTCAGAATCTAATTTTCTTTTTCTAATACTACCCCAGTTTCCCTTTGGGGAACCACTATATTGGATCTAATTTTGGTGGGAGGTATTTTCAATGTTCCACTTAAAAATCTCAAGATGTCACGCTCTCACTGAAACGGTATATGGGCATCCAGGGTGGGGGCATATGTCCATGATCAGCACTTTGAATAAGGTTTTTTAGGATGTTGAATCTTGAGGGGAAAAAAAAAAGAGAGAGTTTGGAGATTGAAGTTCTTACTCATTTCAGTCGCTGCAGAAGCTTGGAGCAGAAAGTCGTTCTACCTGAGTTTTGAGGCTGTTACTGCTGCCTATATCCTAAAGTTGCTGTATTACTAACCTATTGTATTGGCCTGTTCCTTCAGCTTTGTTTTGTCTCTTCAACTATTTCTCAGCATAAAACTGATAGTTGTCTCCCTGAATTATGATTCTCATGCTTGCCTCTGTTCTGATATGGTATCCCAAGCTCCTACCAAGTCCATTATTGAAACAGACTTTGGAAGAGCATTCATAATTTACACAATACCTAGCTTAGCCCATTTACTCCTCTTGCCATCAATCTTGACTTTATTTTGTCTGGACAAGTTGAACATATGCCTATCTCTAACATGTTGGCCTTCATTGATTTGAGTCTACCTCAGTTAGGATTCCATTTGGCAGCAAGTAAACACAAAACCCTACTACAATCCCTTAAATAAGGAATTTATTTATTGCATGTGACAAAAAATCGTAGAGTGAAAAGTCTAGAGCTGATACGGTGCTGCAATGATGTCAACAAGAGCTATGTTCCTTCTATTTTCTTTACATCCTTAGTGTGTATCTTTCTTTCCAGTGCTTCCTGGTTGCCTGACATCCCCTCAGGAACTCTGCTCATTTTCAGTGTAGAAAGTGAGGGAAAAAAAAGTGGCTCCCAGTACATTAAAGAGAGAAGGAATTTTAACCTGGGAACATTACTGTCTTGATAAAATAAAAGGTTAAGTAAGTTCAAAGATAATGATGAGTGTGTCCCCTACAGATTCTGATTGGTAGTTCTAAAACACCAATCAATTTCACCAGTGAAACCCTGCACATTCTACTTATGAAGTGACAGTCTTGTAAGGAATCTTCCCCTAGCATATTCCTGATGCCCCATTCTTCAACACCCATAGTCCCCAACCCCACTCACCACACTTCCTGCCAGAACCACTTCTGATTTTCATTCTCACAGTGACTATTCAATAGGCACAAGCAATATATCAGCCATTGTCGTGACCAGCTGCTGAATAGCTTTTAGCTTGTGTCACACACAGAATCTTTGAGCAGCCTGCTAATACTTCTAGTAACAATTCAATTGTTATATATTTTATGTGGTTCAGGTAGTTTCCTGCAATGTTAAGTGCCTGGGCTTCAGAATTCAATAGATCTATTTTCAGTTCAAGACAGAGTTAAGTGAAGCATAAATTATTGATCTTCCTCAAGGCACCATTTCTGCATCTGTAAAATGGGCAAATGGTTTCTACCATCAAGGGACTTTGTCAGATATAAACATACTATGGCATGTGAAGTATCTATACAGTGCTGAACACAGATTGGGTTCTAAATATACGCTCGATTATACCCTCTATTGTATACATACACCAAATCATCATGTTCTACACCTTGAATATATACAATCTTTATTTGACAATTAGAAATTGTTGAATAAATTTTTGAAAAGAGTGAACAACTTCCTCCAAGTCATGTGGTGAATCATATATGCAGAGGCTTTCATCTGGTTAAATTCTACTAAGGTATAAATATTGAAATCTTCCATCGTAGTCCACAGAAAGCATTTCTCGGCTTCCTGTGGAGCCATTTGTGTCTGCACTTGAAAATAAGTCTTTGTGTTTCTGTCTCCAGAAGAAGATTTTGAGCCTTGTACAGACTCATTATTTACCTACAGCAATTAACATAATGCCTGGTATTAATACATTGTGGCTATTTCATGAATGCCTGTTTGACTGAACATAAACATTTTATTCACAAATCTTTTGCCAATAACAACACATTAAACCTCAGTTTATTCATTTATAAATGAAGAAAATAAGAAAAAAGTCTTATCGTTGAAGAGACTAAATAAAACTGCATGTAAAATCTGAAGTACAGTATTTGGAACTCAATTAATGGGTGCTTTCTCTTACCTTTAATTTTAAAGCCAATAAAATAAATTTATTCAATTAATAAATTCGCTTTAACTGTTTAACTTTCTTACATGCTAAAGCCTATAACTTATAAAATAAATTCACTGACCAATGTGTATGGCTCTAAAATATTTGGCACTAATGACATGAATACTTGCATAGAAGTCTCAGAGAAGATCACAAATACTTAAAACAGGTCTTCCATTAAGTCTGTAAAGCTCTGCACGTCAAACAGCTTGACCACTGATAGGTCCATCCGTCCTTGCAAAAGTTCACAAGAACTAAAATTCAGTGGATACAGAAAGGTGAACCCCACTAAATTGTAGCTCCATTTTAAGAATTAAAATTTTTAAACGTAACTCAAAAATACACCTTAACAAATATGCAAGATGTTTCAAATGACCTTTTGCTTCATGTCTCCTCTAAATTTTAAGATAAAATATATTGGAACTTATTAATTCCTCAGATCTTATTCCAAATATAAGTAAGTAATTTAGTTAAGTTTATTTGGTCCATTCCTTTTATCTTTCAAGATTTTGGAAAAAATTTCCCTCTGGCTTATATGATAATAAAGTCAGTAGGTCATGCGGTTTGGGCAAATTCTGATTATTTTCCACTTCAAAATATTGATATCCTTTAACGCAATAATTTTATATCTAAGAATTATTCTAAGACAAATATCAGAGAACCATACACAGATTTTAATTTGAAAATTTCCTTCATAAATGCATTTGGTTGTATCCTTTCGTGCACTACAATATATACATTATATTTGGAGAATCATTAAGTAATTTATAGTGAGAACACAAATTAATCATTATGCAAGCATTTATATTTATATTTGTATTTATTATTTTTATGACTTGGAGAAGTGTTTATATAAGTAAAAAAAGTAACAAAAATATTATGTAGTTCAATTATACTGCATATGCCATTTTGATTGTATAGAAAAAATATTATATGGACACATTCTATAATGTTGACAGTGATCATAATTGGTTAGTTCAAAGGATTATGATTGGCTGGGCATGGTGGTTCATGCCTATAATCCCAGAACTTTGGGAAGCTAAGGTAGGCTGAGGTCAGGAATTTGAGACCAGCCTGGCCAACATGGCGAAACCTCATCTCTACCAAAAATGCAAAAAAAAAAATTAGCCGGGTGTGGTATGCCTGTAGTCCCAGCTAGCTACTCTGGAGGCTGAGGCAGGAGAATAGCTTGAACCCAGGAGACAGAGGTTACAGAGCCGAGATCGAGCCACTGCAGTCCAGCCTGTGTGACAGAGCGAGGCTCCATCTCAGGAAAAAAAAAGAGATTATGGTTGATATTAATTTGTATATGCATTTTGTATTTTGTACAATGGGCATGTGTTACTTTTATAATAAGAAAAACATTTTCAACTGTTTCACTAATCAGTTAACCCTCTGATATGCTACATATTTCATATTAAAATATGGTGGTGAACATATTAATTTTTTTCATAAAGGCCTTTTAAAGAATATAGAGTGCTAAAAACAGAGAGGAGCTTCCGAATTACAGACTGATGAAAGTTCAAGTGATGGAAGAAGCTCAAACCAACTCTAGATGGAATATGACTTAGATACAAATCCCATTATTATTTTCCCCAACTAGATTTGCAAAAAGATTTTGATCCCTTGGCCTTGCCGTGATTATGTATAAGATAAACCATACATGGTTGTTATTACTATAATAAAGATTATTTACTAGGATGTGTAGATTTTACACATAACAGTACCAGAGATTGCTGTTTGTGGAAAGCAATTGCTATTTTTATATCAATACTGAAGCAGTGCCTAACCTGCAGAGCTCTTTAATTGCTAGTGAGTTTTTTACAACCCTTCCTCCAATGCAAGGTCTGGATTTCATTTTCATGCTGGAGTTTTGTTGTTCAATCTCAAGTGGCCTTTTGCCATGGCCATTACTTTCCGCTTTTACTCATCTCTCTATTTCTGATTTTATTCCTTCTGGACTTGATTTCTTGCTGCTCCTGACACCTGCTCCAGCCTGATAAACTGACAGCTCCAATTGTAAATCTTGCCCCGATGCTTTCTTTTCCCCAGGATGGAAAATAGCGTGTTCCAATGGGTTATAACACTTTAGCAAACATCAGGAATCCTGTCTCTTTCACTTTGGGACTCTATTGTTTAAAAAGAGACATGCTGCTCCTTCTGTCTGGTAAGCCTTGCACCGTCGCCCCTACCCCATCTCAGCTGCCAACTTTTAGCCCTCCAACACTCAATTCAGATGACTTCTCCCAAGGCAACTGCCTGGACACCTTCCTGGATAATATTCCTACACCTGTGCAAAGGCCAGGTTATGTAGTCTGCTCTATGTTCTCATTGTTCTCTCTGCTGTTTTCCATCAGAAGACCACCCTGGCTATAAGTACTTGTCATTATTTGTCTGCCGTGCAGTGTTTCTCATGCTTAACGTCTTTTTTCTTTTTCTCTGCTTCATACACAACAAATACACAGTAAGTATTTTTTGAGTTAATGGTCAATGAACGAAATAAGCTTCGTAGGCAAAGAAAAAGGGAAATTGACCCCAGGAGATTTATACTTAGAACAAGGACTCAAATCTGATAAAGCAGACTCTAATTCTGAATACTAAAAAAAGCAGGCATGCAAATGAAATGTCTAAAAGTGTGTCTGTGTGTATGCAGATCCCTGTACACTTCCTGTACACAGTGGCATCCTCCTTGGCAGAAGCACCTGCATTGGACTCTGACATTGCCCATGAATATTCTGATTATAAAATCCCGGCTTTTAGGAACCAGATGTCCTCAGCAGATTTTACTCAATTTAAGTTTTTGATTTAGTTCTCTTTTGAAAGTTTGAGTGCTGAATTATCATGGATATTTCTAGCCGGGGGTATTCAAGGTCTATAATTTATTTGGTGATGAAGGACACCGTTTGGTGTAGAGAGTAGGTATTTGATTCCAAGTTTTATAAAACATTGTTACCTGCTTCTTTACTCCCTTCTTTTTCCCTAATGATCAATATGACATGTTTTTCCCTTTTTCTTCTTGCCACACAATTCTTTTTTTCTCCCTGAAAACTGACCAGCTTTCTCTTCAATAACATGCACGTGGCAGGCACATATTTTAACATGTTTTCTGCAGTAAACAGCCCCGGGATAGCTATAACTAGGACTCCTTTCCTAGGTTGTATTGCAGATGAGATTTTCATTTTGCATATACATCACTAAAAATAAATGTGTTTTTTTATTATAATAGAATTAACACAAGCTTATTAAATACCATTGGCAATACGGAGAATACTAGGAGTAATTCAAACATATACCCTCATAGCCCCACAATGCAAATTCAATTATTAACATTTTGAAGTTATTTATTTTCAGTGCTTTTGCTCTATGCAGCTTTATATTCTTAAGATTATGTTATACATAGCAACTGAAATTTATTTTACTTAACATTCCATCCTGCTTGGGTTCAATTTCCAACTTGGCTGCTTGCTAACTGAATGAATTTATTACTTTGCTTAAGTTCTATGACCTACCTTTGACTCTGCTTCCTCATCTGTAAAATAGGAATCAAAATGACTACCTCGTAGGTATTTAAATGGTCTATGAGACAACTTAAGTAAAACATTTACAATAGACTTTTTACAAGAAAAATAATGGCAATGATGATGATGATAATAATAATTGTTAATGCTTTTTAAGTGCCAGACCCTGCTTTAGATTATTTTTTTCTCCTTGGGAGATGGAAGATAGTTTAATGTTACGTGAGGATTGCTGACGTCCAGGAAAGTAAAATCTGGTTTTGGTATTGCTGCTTTGAGCTGTCTGACTTAGATCAATTCACGTTACCAATTTTGACATTATTTTCCACAACATTTTAATAAGAGTGTAGAAAAGATGATAGCTAATAACCTCCCCTGCTCTATGCTCAAACAAATATGTCAACTCTTAATCACGGGAGTTCCTGTAAATTATGCCCCAAAGAGGAAAGACAGAAGAGAGAGAAGAAATAATGATGTTTCAGCAGGCATGTAAATTTGTGCTGGGTGGGCCAGGCACGGTGGCTCACCGCCGTAACCCCTGCACTTTGGGAGGCCAAGCGAGGAGGACTGCTTGAGGTCAGGAGTTAGAGACCAGTCTGGCCAACATGACGGAACTCCATCTCTGCTAAAAATACAAAAATTAGCGGGACGTGGTGGTGGGCGCCTGTAATCCCAGCTATTCGGGTGGCTGAGGCAGGAGAATCGCTTGAACCTGGGAGGCAGAGGTTGCAGTGAGCCAAGATCACACCACCGCACTCCAGCCTGGGCAGCAGACTGTCTCAAAGTGCTAGGTGAAAGAGGCATTTGTTCTAAAAATTCTTGTTTAATGTTTCTTGCTTTGTCAGGAGTTTAATTCCAGATCATCACTCTGATATAACATTATTTGAAACCAAATATTTATTTTAAATGTGTGTTTACCTCCCCAGCTTTCTCACTTTAGAGTAGTATATTGTTGGTCTTCTTTTTTTAAAAACAAATTATAAACAAATACTTTATGTTTTATTTAAAGGAATCTGTTACATTTCAGAAGAACCACTTGCTCTAGAGGGAAGAAAGCCATCATAGTCAAATAGTGGGAGAAAGGAATTAAATTAGCGTGGGAAAAAAGAAAGGCAGAAATTCTGTACACAAGACAGATTTAGCGGCAAGAGAAAGACACAAAATAAGGAAAAAAAAAACCCACAGACTGAACCTTTAGTATATTTACAGTTATGTTACCATGAAAAGGGAGGTGGCCAGGATCACAAAGGAAGGTACATCAAGCAGCACTTAGGGATCTGATTTGATACATGTGGTAATGTAATAGCTCAGGCAATTCAGTCACACCCCAAAGACCACTCCATACAGATGAACAAATGAATGAGAAGGAAGTAAAGCTCATCACAGCAGGACTCATGCACTCCCTTGGTTCCTTCGTGAATCCAGATTTCAGAGGTCTCCTGGAAAGTGTTTCAGCAGCGGGCAGTGAAGCTCACAAGAAAAATGTTTTTTTCCTCATTATAAAAGAGTTAATCTGAGTTTTTGTGCATTGCAAGTCTTTTACTTCTTTTGATGACTCTTATCACATTGTTTGAAGAAATTCCAGAAACTTCCATCTACCTTACTGGCGTAATGTCCGGCAGCAAACACCTTGGATCCTGTGACTTGGAAAATGGGCATCTCCCGTGACTCGTTTCCTGTGTAAACTCTTCTAAAAGCTGTAAAATATTGGTTCTTGCAATTTAGACTATGCTACTAGTTCTTACTAGCACAGCCAAGTTTACTTTATGAAGTTGGGTTTATTTGTTCCCGATATAAATAAAACACAGATCAAATTATTCAGTACCCATCGTCTCTCTTTTCCCCTAATATATCACGAAAATATATCAAGTATATAGAAAGAGGCACAAAGTGTATCCCTCAAAATAATTTTGCAAGATAAATACATTCATGTAAGCAACTGAATTTAAAAAGGGACATTGCCAGAACTGCAGAATCCACTCTCCCACTCAAATGTCCATCACTGTCATTAGTCTCCCAAAACTATTGCAACTAAAACGCACAGATTATTTCTTCCTGTTTTTTTAAATATATATATATATATAAATGAAACTACACAACACATTTTTGTGTATGTTCCTGTATGTGTGGCTTATTTTGGTTAACATCATTAAGACTAAGAAATGCATTATTGTTCTTGTGTACAGTTGAAGTTGAATTATTCTCATTAGATTGTTTAAATATACCTTAATTGATTTATCTATCCTACAGTTTATGTATTGCCAGTTTTGAGCTTTAATGAATCTTGCTTATGTGTGCCTTTTTCTTATATACAAAATTTTTACATGTTTACTTTAGGGATTATATATGTGCATTTTTGTTGGAAATTTGCTAGAAGTACACTCCTTGCTTGGTTATGTGGATATATACTTATGTCCAACTTTATTACCAATTGCTAGCTTTCCAGTAGTAATATCCCCATTTAAATTATAACTACCATTTTATGAGTATTCCAGTTCTATACTTTCTTGTCAATACTTGGTATTGTCCTTTCTTTTTTCATTTTTATCTACTTAAGTGTTAGTAAAATTAAAGAAATTTTTAAAATGGAGTTAATATAATAAAGCTTTTATTTTTTTCAGGTAAGAACGTGATTATGTACATAAAAACATTCAAAAGAACCCACAGTGAAATGATTAGAAGTCAGTTCAACAAGGTTGATAGACACAAAGTCAACCAAAAACAAACAATTGGAAAATAAATTTTAAAAACAGAATTTACTAAGCATTCAAAATATTAACTACCTCAGAATATATCTAACAAAAGCAAGCAAGATATCTAAGTAGCAACAAATAAAACAGTATTGAGAAAAGTCTTTTTTAAAAACTAAATAAATGTGTGGATAGTGGTAATAGTTGCATAGGAATGTAAGTACACTTAATGTCATTAAACTATATACTTAAAAATAAAGAATTTTTAAAAAAATTTTTAAAAATAAAGAAAAATGGTAAATTTTATGTTACATATGTTTTTATCACAATAAAAGAAGATAATAATTTGAGATACACAACACGTCTTTCCTAAAATCCAGTAGTCTCAAAATTGCAATTCCCATCAAATCTAAACAGATTTTTTGGATCAGTGGTTCTACAATGTACAAAGAAATGCAAAGGCCAAGAATAAAGCAAATTAGGAGATCTTAAACTACTGAATATTAAGATCTACTAAATAAAAAGGCATGATGGTATTTAGAGTATTTATGATAACACAAAAATTGGGTCACTATAACACAGGTACAAAAATAGAGAAGTAGGCCAGGCGTGATGGCTCTTGCCTGTAATCCCAGCACTTTGGAAGGCCAAGGTGGGCAGATAACTTGAGGCCAGGAGTTCAAGACCAGCCTGGCCAACATGGCAAAAACCCACCTCTACTACAAATACAAAATATTAGCTAGGCGTGGTGGCACGCACCTGTAATCCTAGATACTCAGGAGGCTGAGACAGGAGAAGGACTTGACCCTTGGAGGCAGAGGTTGCAGTGAGCTGAGATCGCACCACTGCACTCCCGCCTGGGTGACTGAGTGAGACTCTTTCTGAAAAAATAAAACATAATAAAAATAGAGAAGTAGATGCACAAAAATTTTAGAGAATACAAGCTCAGAGCCTCACATATGTGGACATTTGACTCTTTGAAATATTTGAATTTAGTTGATATTGATATAATTTTTTGCAAACATAAATTGTATAGGTAACTAATAAAAAGTAAATTTAGCAAATACCTAGCAACGAGAAATATATGGTTACTCATGACTCATGGCAATGTGATTTGAGAAAAGGTACCCATAAAGGTTTTATTTAAATAATGTTCTATAAAGTAGAAAATCTATTGAATTAGAAACAAATATACTTGATTTGTCCTATTTTGGAAAATGGTCTGCTATTTGGGTGAATGAGAATTTCTCTGGAATTCTGTAAAATGATTACTTATGTGAAGGGGTGGATATTAAATAGATCATTTCTAAAGACTCCACCAGTTTCAAGGAGCCATGACTAATGATTTCCTTGGAAAAGTGAATTTAGATGCTGTCAAAGAAATTTGGCCTCATAAAGATTGTATAGATATGCAGAGTGTACATAAGTTACTGCCAGATAATTATACTGAATTGGAAAATGAAGGAGTTAAAGATCTTAGAGTACTATAATCAAGCCCAGCTATGAACTCACTGTGGACAGAAATCATGTAACATTGTGTTGCCATGAACAAGAAACATACCTGCCACAAATTGGCATTCAATTACTATTTACAAATGAATTAATTTAATCCAGTCTAACCACTCAG
Source organism: Hylobates moloch (assembly GCF_009828535.3). NCBI lineage: Eukaryota > Metazoa > Chordata > Mammalia > Primates > Hylobatidae > Hylobates > Hylobates moloch. The sequence continues at coordinate 97,850,655 of NW_026652281.1, forward strand.
CTATAGCCTTTCTCACATGTAGTTTTCTTTCTCAATAACAATCATCAAAGAGAAGTTTGAGAGCCAATGCACAGAAATGCATCCCTGAACTTAAAAATCATATAGTTAGTAAAGAGGCAGTTAATTCATATCGTGTATATCAGCACTCAGATTTATCTTTCATGTTTGTATTTAAAAGTAGATCCTCTTGAAGAAAACTTAGTTTTGATATAGAATTGCTCCATTAAGAAAAGGTACACTATATTTGCAATGGAGTTATATTTCCAACATGCAAAAAATCAACTTGGGTCTATATTTTTTTATTTGACTTTTAGTGGTTCAAAATTCTTTAATTATTGACAGGCACTCCTGTTCTATCAGTATGATTAGAGCTCCTAAGGATGCTATTGGAGATATCTTTGCAGGGACTGAATTTTAAAGCCTTGCCTATATGGGTAGCATGGGATAATATGCTATGTGTGACCTGCCTTCTATCGCTGTGGAAAAAGGTAGATGAGTCTTCTTCAACTAACTGTCAGAAAGAACCACAGAGTATTTTTTATTGTTGTTGCTATTTGCTATTTTTCCATCACATGCTGAAAATAAATTTTACAAATTCAATCTTTGTTCATTTAACTGTATCTCAAATGATTACTTATCCCATAGGAACATAAAAATTATGTTAAAAAAAGTTGGAAAAGACAAAAAACAAATTCAGAAAGTCATATGAATAACTACATCTGTGTTTTATCAATAAAACTTAATGAGGCAGAAATTGTACTTTTTCCCAGAGGCACTGAAACTAGTATACTCATAATGCTATTATTGTATTCCTGGTGTCACGAATGAGGTTAAAAACTGTATCTACAGCATTATTCCCAGCATCCAGAATAATAATGCACCAGCAGGGGGTTATCTCTTCTGGGCTGCAAGTATTGAATCTGGGAAAATGAGAAGAATGTGGGATAATTAATCTAATTCAGACACCTGAAAACTCCTAAAAACTAAACATTACCTAAACAAGCAAACTTTTTCTCTTCCTAGAGAAGTGTAGTCTGTTCTTGAAGGCTGATAAAGCAGGCTATATCTAGAGCATATATCTGCATGTCTCAAATTGGTTCAAGAACAATCTATATTGGAATCGCCTGAATGCTAATTAAAATCCAGAATCTCTGGCCATGGCCCTGAGAGTAGTAACTCAGAATCTCTGGGAAAAGGACCCAGATATTTGCAATTTTCTCTGGTGATTCTGCTATACACTAAAGAAGGTAAAGTACTCCTCTATACCAGTGGTTCTCAAATTTTAGCTGAGTTACCTGGAGGGCTTGTGAAAATATAGCTTGCTAGTCTCACCTCAGACTTTCTGATGTCTCCTGTCTTGGGTGGGGGTGGGAAATTGGCATTTCTTTTTTCTTTTTCTTTTTTTTTTTTTTTTTGAGATGGCGTCTCGCTCTGTCACCCAGGCTGGAATGCAGTGGCGTGATCTCCGCTCACTGCAAGCTCCGCCTCCCGGGTTCAGGCCATTCTCCTGCCTCAGCCTCCCGAGTAGCTGGGACTACAGCCGCCCGCCACCATGCCTGGCTAAATTTTTTCTATTTTGTTTAGTTGAGACGGGGTTTCACTGTGTTAGCCAGGATGGTCTCGATCTCCTGACCTCGTGATCTGCCCGCCTCGGCCTCCCAAAGTGCTGGGATTACAGGAATGAGCCACCGCGCCTGGCTGGGAAATTGGCATTTCTAAAAAATTTAATTTTCAGCATCAGGTAAGGCTGATGCTACTAGCTAAAGAAAGAATTCACCTGAAATTTTGTTAAAAGAAAGATTGCTGGGCCCTAACTCCAGATATTTTGATTCAGCAGGCCTGGAGTGGGGCTTGATGTTTTTCATTCCTGACAAGTTTCCAAACAATGACCTCAGGTGCTGGTCTGAGGATCACATTTTGAGGAGAACCAGTTTAAACTATCTTGAATCCTATTAAGCATTTGAACTATAGGATTGCATCAATTACTTTTCCCCTGATTTCTCCAAAAGTTTCCACATCACCAAATAAGATGAAAAATATTAAGATAAAAAACTTGTTTTTCTATTTCGGCAGATCAGTAATGAACAAATTGCACTCTGAGGCCGGGCATGGTGGCTCACGCCTGTAATCCCAGCACTTTGGGAGGCCGAGGCGGGCCGATCACCTGAGGTCAGGAGTTCGAGACCTGTACAGGTACATGCCTGTAATCCCAGCTACTCAGGAGTCTGAGACAGGAGAATTGCTTGAACCTGGGAGGCGGAGGTTGCCATAAGCTGAGATCATTGCATTGCACTCCAGCCTAGGCAACAAGAGAGAAACCCCGTCTCAAAAAAATAAATAAATAAAAATAAACAAATTGCACTCTGAAGGGCAATGCTTACTACTTTGGTTTGTCATCCTAGAAGCCCGTTCGTCATACAATCAAAGAAACTTAATCTCTTTCAACTCCTTCCTGTTTAGCTACCAATCCTAGAGTCTAACTCTAATTGAGACAGAGAGGCCACACACTTTTAAATAATCAGATCTCATGAGAATGCACCCACTATCATGAGAACAGCACCAAGTGGATGGTGCTAAACCATCCATGAGATACCTGCCCCCATGATCCAGTCACCTCCCACCAGGCCCCACTTCCAACACTGGGGATTACAGTTCAACAAGAGATTTGAGCAGGGACAAATTTACAAACCATATCAGTTATTAGAGATTAAGCTTTGTCTGGGTGTGATATGGGAGACTGATCAGCAGGATGCATAATGAGGGCTGGTAAATTTACAACAAAACAAATCAACATAAAATATATCCAAATGATGACTGCTGCTAGTAAGAGACAAATATCTTACTAAAAATTGTATAATTCACTATAAATAGACCAATATTTCATTTTGTTGAGGATCTTTTCTGTTGCATTTAAAACAATGACAATCAATATTAAAAGCAAATAATATATAACTAAGAAACATATTGAGAGAAAGAATATTTCACAAATCAAGTAGTTTACAACATTAGTCACAGAAAGGCAATCTGAGATTTGCTCCCAAATGTTTTTTGCTCAAATATAAAAGCTGGTCAATAATGCAAAATGAAAGCAAATAATGTATTATATAATGAATATATTATTTTTGGAATTTTAGCAAATAAAATAATAAAAGTTTAAGTGTCATTGAAGATGATATATCATCTATGTGGAAGTATACACATGTATTATATGTATCATATACATCTTATATCATTAGTATTTTCTTTTCTTTTTTTTATAGAGATAGGAGTCTCACTCTGTCATCCTGGCTACAGTGCCATGGTGCCATCATGGCTCACTGCAGCCTCAAAATTCTTGGTTCCAGCTATCCTTCTGCTTCAGCTTCTTGCATAGCTGGGACAACAGGTGCACACCACCAAGCCCAATCTATTTCTTTCACCCTCTTTGTCACTCTCCAGCACATTAAACACACACTGTTAGAATCATCTAGTTGTCAATACTTTAAACACTGTTTTTATTTCTATGTTCAGTCATTGCATGAGGATTAAACCGGCAGTTGGCTTAAGGTGTTTGTTTGTTTGTTTACATGGTTTAGGAAATTTGCCACTGACCAAAATAACTTTTGAAATCTTTGGTTATGCTACTTCTCAAAACTGAGCTAATATGATTCTGGTAACTAATAAATAATATTTTTGTATCTTTTTCTAGAGGTTTTCAACTTATAGAAAATGTCTTAACATCCTTCCTCCCCTCTAAACACCCATGAGAGGCATGAAAATACAGTTCTGGTTTTATAATGGAGGTCAATGAGAAGAATAAGTAGATACAAACACATTTATGCAAACTAAAAGATAATTAAACATATTTTGTGATAGGTTAACCTAGTTTTAGTCATAAACAAACAGGGAAGAAAATTTCTCCTATGAGTTACAATTCAAAATTTCATTAAACTGTCAGAACAACTTTCAAGATATCTATTTTATAAATAAAAATGGCAGAGTAATATTTGGATCATCTGATAGTTTATAGGAATTATGACTGGTCTTTAATGCATGTCGTCTAATTTCCTTTTCAGAATGAAAATGCACCTCTGAAAGGCTGAAGTAACTCTATTTCTTAATTTGAAAAAATGTTCACTTTCAAAGTTTCTGAAGAGTATCAAAGGAGCTACTTCTTGGAAAGTGATCGGCACTGTTACTGACATGTAAGAATTCTTCAATACATGCTTGTTAATGGCGTTATGTTAATAAGACTTTTGCTCTTTCTTTTCTCCTCTCTTTCTCTCTCTCATATATATATATATATATGTATACACACACATATATATACACATATATATACACATATATATACACATATATACACATATATATATACACATATATACACACATATATATATATACACATATATACACATATGTATATGTATATATGGTGATTAAAGGTGATATACGGGCTCTGGAAAGGTATTTCTGAAAAGATATAGGTATGGACATTTACATTCTTTGCATAAAATATGGCACTGATATCAGTAATTATCCTATGTCCATCTCTAAATGGTTTTCAAATGATACTTTCCTTGTCATAGTTGATATAAATGTGTATCTATATGATGAATGGGATAAATTTAAAACTCTGCTCCACAAACTTCTAGACACATACTAGAGTGCTGGCAAATATATTTACAGGCCTGGAATACATATGTTAAAACAAACATTACTGATGCTTTTGATTACCTGAATTCAAGTAAACATTGAGATGTATAAAATAGATACTAAGATGTTTTCATTTTATTGCCAATTTTCTATATTAACATGAAATGTCACTGGTTTTCAGGCAACTGTTACATTTACGGAATCTTTTTCTGAAATGCATCATAAATCTTCTAAGGACTGAATAAACTGAAAAAGAAAAAAAAGCAATTATGAAACCTGGTGACCAAAGATGTGTTTTCAAATGCCAATAGTCAGAGATAAAATTTTAGGAGATTATAATATTATTGATTAGTTGCTTTGAGATAATATTCTCTTACGTCAATAGCAATAAAAGATGGGTGAAGAATGATTAGATACTCCACGACAGGAGACTGTCTTGGGAAATATGTACAGAGATCCATTTTTAATTTTGGAGGTTCTGTAATCCATTTTCATTTCAGCTCACAATATGCTGATACTGGGTTGCAGGAAAAATGCTATTAAGATTACTTGTTTGTACAATTTTCTGCAGTAAATGAATTGATCTTTCCACTTATTTGATTTGTGATGATGGCATTTGTCATGTTTCCTTAGGACTGTAATCCAAATTTTAAGAAACCTCTGGCATGAGGAGTGACAGGGGAAATAATGAAAACTTGTGTTCAGGGTATTTCTTGATGGATGCTATCATTATTTCACTTTTATTTGCTTAAAGGCTTTATTTAGGCATACTTTTTAAAAAATGCTTTTCCACCTGAGGGAAGAAATGTTTTCGAACAACTAAGATATTAAGAAGTCCTTATTGGTGAACATATCTACTAGCCTTCCTGTTTTATTTTTTTTTTTTTGAATACAAAAATGTCCAGAAGATACTAGCTTATTCATACCAAGAAGGAGATTACTTCTTTGGGGAAGGCAGAAAAATCCAAATGGGCCAAAGTAAAACACAATGGAGTTCAGGCATGGACGGCCTGGTGGAGAGAAATCCAGTCAAATCACTTTGAGAAATATACAACACATATTTAGGAAAAAGAACTACTAACTACTAATTGGCTATCGAAGTGAAGCCTCAAAGTTGAGGGTGGGATAACTGGACTAACAAAAGCCTATGTGCCATGACAGTGTGATTATATTTGAATGCACAACTCTTAGGTGCAATTCCAACTGCGCTGTCCTTCTAGCTTCCTAACCCTGAATAAGTGATTTAATTTATCTGTTTCAGATTAATGATTTCTAGAGTAAGGGTAATAACTGTCCTGAAATATGTTATGATTCGTAGTGATGATGATGATGACGACAATGATAACCCCAGAGGATATTACGAATCTTTGTTTTGGAAAGCAGAATGCATCCCTAGTGAGAGAGAAGAAATAATAAATTAACAGCAATCTGCTTTGTCTAGTAGTATCTTGTGGGAAAAATGTGTATATATAAAATATATATAATATATTTTATATATTTGCTTACCTCCAATATCTCTCTGGATCCCTCCCAAACCCCTGACTCTCCATCCCACGAATCTTCAAACTTTGCCCAGGTGACTGCTTCCTATTTTGTGTGACAGGAAGTGTCATGCTAGTGAATGTTAAACAACTGGTCCTTAGGGGAGAGAAAGGAGGAGAGCTTGTTTTATAGCACTTACCAATGTCTGTGATGTAAGTACTTCTGAAATGATCAATTCCAAGCTACTAGTGGTGTAACAGTCAGGTCACAAATACTGAAAATGTATCAACTGGCTTTCAGGGGTCAGAATGAATTGGCTCTACACACTACTCTCAACTTGTTTAATGTTTAATCTTTGCTGAGCTTTTAGACCACACTTCTAGTATCCGCCTCCATGTCTACAGGAGTGTTTGTGTGATGGCTCTTTCTGGTAATTGGTCTTTGTTATCTAAGTATAGTTGGCCCTCTTATCATCTTTTAAAATAATAACAAAAGTGTTTATTGAAATGACAGGTTCATTTCCTTTAAAAATACCATGAAACAAAAAGATTCATGAAAGCACCTGTGTATTCAAATTTTATTTGCTGACCCATACCTATGTATGACTCTAAAGATCCAATGGCCAGGAAAACAGACAAGGTTCCTGACTTCATATGGCTCATATTCTACTGGATAAGAAAAACTGATAAAAACATACAAAGAAAATATAAAAAGCCAATTGGATATGCACCTTAGAAGAGATTTACATGGTTAAGAAAGTCAGCAAAAGTAGAAAAATCTTCCTAAAAAGTGTGGCTTGAGCTAAAAATTTGAAGAAAGCATAGGAAGTAACCAGAAACAAGGGAGAGGAAGGAGAACTTCAGGCATAGGAGATAATGTAGGCAAATAGCAGAGGTATGTAAGTATCACCCTGAGATGGCAAGGACCATAGAATTTCAAGGAGAGTGACAAAATATCATTAAGTATGATTTTTAAAAATCTGATATCCCAAGATTTTTGCATTGCCACACTGTAGAACCTGATCCAATTTGACCATACAAGTCTTTGCCAGGTATACAGAGCCAGTTGGTAACTTAACTGGAATTAGAATTTATTGTTTTTACTATCATTTAGTATATTTTTACCTTTAAAATTCCACTAAAATACCCCTACAAAAAGCCATCATATATAAATCAACAGTTATAGAGAGATTTTTCAGTTAGAATAAATAGTAAGAAAAAAATTTTTCATTAAAAATTTAAATAGGTGGTACTTGAGAAAAATAAATTGTATGAAAGATCTAAAGAGTTTTGAAACATAATGTTAGATCCTATGTGACTAAGCCTACTTCTACCTCACAATCTACTTCAGCCTTCCCCAAGAAAGTAAAGGCTAAAAGAAAGCAACCTTTCCATCCCTTTTTGATTACAATAACTTATTTTGCACTATATTATTTATCAGCTTATGTTAAAAAGTACAATAAGATCTTTTCACTTTCTTTTAGCTAATATAATTAATTATTAAAGGTGAAATGCAATCAGGTAACTAAGGAGCTATCCAAGAGAATCTGGGTTTTCTCCAAATCTGTATGGCTGTTTAACTTTTCTTTGTAAATTTCTACTTGTGTACACACAAATGCATTTGCACACACATATCCAGAGACACATATACACTTATACACACAGTGATAGAAACTAGTATTAATAGAGAGCTGGTCATGTGACCAACATGTCTCCAAAGCACTTGACAGATAAAACCGTGTTATGTACTTCACAATATCTTATTAAAAAAAAAAAACAGCATCTTTAATTTTATTCTGCAGATGGAAAAAAAGCTACAGATAAAAGATAAGTAGCTGAGAAATTAGGAACATAGGGAAGAATTTTAATTGGAAGGGGCTCAGGAATTGTGATATTGTGATGTAGTAAGAAACATACATTTCGTCTCTGCCCTAATTCTTCAAACCCTGGGAATTTTTGAAGCGGTAAGTGTAGTTTTAAATGCTGAGAGGACTAGTGGTTGAATTCTCCTGGATAACTTTAGGATGAGGGCTAGCTCTATCTACCTGCTTCCCAGGAAGGAAAAAAAAGACAGGAGGCCACAATGATCACCACGGCCAATGACTGAATCACTCAGGACTCCATAATGAAGCCTCCATAAAAACCCAAGACAATAGCTTTTGGAGCGCTTCCGGGTTGCTGAACACTGGTCCTGGATGGTTGTGGTCCTGGACGGTTGTGCTCCTGGAGAGAGTGAGGAAGCTCTGCCCCACTTCTCCCAGAGCTTGCCCTGTGCTTCTCTTCGCTGTGGCTGTTCCTGACTTATATCCTTTGTAATACACCGGTAATCTAGCAAGCAAAGTGGTTTCCTGAGTTCTGTGAGCTGCTCTAACAAATGATCCTTTTCTTTGTAATCAAGTTGGATGGAAGTTGTGGGTAATCTGTAGACTTTAGATTGGCGTTTCATGTTGGGGGCAGTCTTGAGCCCTTAACCTGTGAGATCTAATACTATCTTCAGATACATCACGTCTACATTAAATTTAGTTATACGATATTCAACTGGTGTCAGAGAATTGCTTGGGATAGGAAAAATGCACACATCTGGTCATAGAGGTGTTTGTGTTGTTGAGAGTATAGTTGGAGAAAACATTTATTTTCTACTGTACAGGAACAAATCCCAAAATTTTATGACTGGAACAAGTAGCACAGGGAATCAATCGCAGGCTGTTTAGGCAGTGAAAAAGCAACTTTTGAGTGAGAAAACAAAAACCAAAAACAGGTAACAATACTCATAGACTAGTTTGAAAATAGAACTGACATTAAAGAGGGATATTGTGGGATTTTTAAGAATTTAAATTTTGTAGTTGAACAAGATCATGAAGTAGTCTGGCTGAGAATAATTAGCTATTCAAATATTCAAAAGAAGACAAAGTTTTAGAATCAAGTTGCTAAAATGAAGATCAAGCAAAACATTGCATATAGCACTGGTGGTAAATAGACCCTAGTTTGACAGGCCTCAGTAGATACCTTCTCCTAGGACATATTACAATCAAGAATTACATGCAATTTCCCTTGCTTGGGTTTTCTTGTTTACATTAACTACTGGGACTCTTCAGTGCTTAAATACTACAAGGAGATCAGAGCCTTGCTGACTATACTAACAAAATATAAACACAGCAACTTTTTAAGAAGCGTAATAGTTTTAGCAAAGGTGTCTTGGGCATATTATCAAGATGCTATTAGAAGCCATGCTGTTTTCATGGTTATTGATTCTCATATGTATCTAGCAAGGGATGAATATTCATACATATTTATTTCTTGGCGTTATGTCATAAATATCTTTGAACTGTACACACAGCCAAAACCAGCCATTAAAAAGAGAGGGCTAATTTCCCTAAAATGTCACTATCCCTGTGTCAATGGGGAATGAATTCAAGATAATGTAAGTAAATACTTGGCAAATATTTGAGAACATGTAATTATCTTCAGAGTTGTCTCTTTGAAAACATCCTGAACTTTCATCAATAGATGGTTGTACAAAGTAATCTTGGGAAACAATATTAAAAACTCTCTTCATACTATTATTAATATATAATGCACAAATTAAGTTACTCAAAACCATTTATTTATCTTCCCTTGTACCATCCTTGGAGTTGGTGACTATGTCTTACCTGAAAACCTGGCTGGATTTAAGTCTCTTTTAAAATCTAACATCATATAAAGGACAGAAGGTACATCTGACATCAGTCAAATCAATGTGTCAAAATTAGGCTTTGATGAAGGCAGGCAGGGGGAAAAAAATCAAGCACCAGATTTTAAAGTCCAATGTTGATTAGAAAAGCAACAAAATAAGGAAGAAAATGTGTCCAGCAGCTTCTAGCAGTCGCTGGTACTGATAATAAATAACAGGAAATGTGGCTGATGTGAAACATTTTTTACTAGGCAAAATTTCACACACCATTTCCGCAAAGACCAATAAAATCATTTTGGAAAAAGCAACTAAGCTGGTCATCAAAATTGTCCATCCTGTTGCTGGAGAGCTAAGCAAAGAAAATAAAATTATAAACTGTTTTCTTAGAATCTAGCAGAACTCTTAGATAAAAGAGATGTGCAATATATAATGTTTTAAAGCAAAGTAAGGCATAACTTCTGTGCATACTGCCTAGGAATTAAACTGACTGCAGTCAAATATTTACTCCTTAGATGTAAATTCGATGTTGGAAACCACTAAAAAAAATTAGAATTAGAATTAGAATCAAATCATTGGTAATATTCTTTTATTTTCTTGGCCTCATGCATTACTTTTTAGTAAACTAGTTGTTTACATGGCTTATAAATTTGTTTGATATTAATGATGATATAAAAATAAATATTTAATAATCAGTGAAGGGTACTAGGCTCAGGCAGAAATATATAATGATATAATAATAATAATAATAATAATGAATGCGACCTAACTTGGACTTTAAGGATCTTCATTATGGTAAAGAGGAAAAAATGCCTTCCCAGTAATTATAAAACATAGAATAAGCACCCGTATAGTTTCAAATGATTTTATAATAACTGAAGATGTGATTAACTCATTGAGCACATCAGATTTTGTATACAAGAAATGGAATGTATATTTGAGAACATCTTAAAGGATGAGTAAGACCTATCAATAGAGAGCATGAGGATATATATAGTCTAGGAATATATGATACGATCAAATTTTAAGACATATGAAAACATATGCTCGTTCATAATGAGCAAAATAATTAAATTAATACAGGATATATATACATTTCTTTATGGGGGAAACGGGGATAACATGCCATAGCAGATATTGTTAATATCCTTTCTTCTTTGAATAATAATATAAAAAACATCTATATTGCTATGGGTGGTAATGTGCCCAGATAAAACAATCTCAATTTTGAGTCTTGCTAGCTAGTTGGTATTGCCAATGAGATGTGAGCCATTAAGTATAGAAGTTCCACAAAATCTCTTTAAAGGAAACTCAACTAGAAGACCTCTCTTGCTTGATTGGTGTTTTAGCAGCCACATTTCAGCATAAGGGAAAGGGTCACATCCTAAGAATAGTTAAGACTGGTTTCAGTGACATTAAGGACCTACCACATCAGGTCTGAACAACCTACCTGTTTTTTAGTTATATGAAAGAAAAATAAATCCATGTCTTATTTAACTCAATATTTCTTAAATTTATTAAGAAAAGTTACTCTGAAGATATAGCTTGGGGATCACAAATTTTATACACACAATGTAAGTTTTTTTGCTGATACACAGGAAGTTTTTAATATTTGTGGCTGTTATTAATAATAACAACAAAGACCACATGACTTCAGGAGAATTCCGCATGTTCGTGGATTTGCATGATCTGAGAAAGAAATTTCTCAAAAGGTGTTTCCAAGTACACAGTGCATTATTATTATCAGAAAACTTGGGAAGCTTCATTTTGACGTCTAAGATCAAGTGTTCTCTTAAAAAACTCAAGACTAGTTATTTTTATAGCCATGTTTGTAGAAACCTATGAGACACTTTGTTTTAGAATAATTCCAAATTCTTAATAGGCAAGAGCTTTTAAAAGAATTTTTACATTCAGGAAATGCAAGCACTACTTAAGTTATCATCAACTTTGAAATTTCCAAACATCTTTCTTGATAGAGGATGAAAAAGCACAAAGCCTCTTGAATATGAAAGTCCTACAGCATTCTGTCAGAACTTCCCATTTGTTTAAATATGGTCCAATGGCCAGGGCTGGGGGCATCATTGTGACCAACGTGCCCATCCTGTGCCTATTTTCAGCTCTCCCTTCCTGTTGCTCCAGACTTGCCAAGGTCTGGACTTCCAACACAAAGGTTTTCCAAATGAATTGCTAAAATTATTAAAAATCTGTGTGAACATTTGTTGGGATTTTTGACAAGCTACCTATTCAAAAGGAGAAAAAAGGGACCCCATATTGAGTGAAATAGAACAGATGGTTAAAAACAAGCAATCTGACATTCCTGGACCATTACAATGTTTATGTGAGTGAAAGAATAAGGTGCATTTTTCTTGCCCAACAGAACATTATGTTGTAGTTACCAAATAACTTTTTATGTTTATGGACTAGTTTTCTCCCAACGTTATCTTATAAAAAGGTAACCTAAATGTCATTTTCAATTGTTTCTTTTAGCAAATGGGAAAAGTGAGGCTCAAAGAGGTTAAATAACTTGTTCAAATTAATGAAGGTAGTAAGTGCTTTATTTTCTTCACAGAATTTATTGCTACCAAAAAAATTAACTTTCAAATAGATATTTATCCCCCAGTAAAATGTAAGCTCAATAAAGTCAGGGTTTTTTTTTGCTGCTTACTCTATCTCTGTACCACTTGTGACCAGAATAGTGATGATCTCTTACTGGGTCATAAAAATGTAACATATGCGTATTTGTGTATGTGTGTATGCATACACACAATGTCACGAGAAAGAACAGAAACTAAATCTGTGTCACTTTAAAACTACTTTATCTGTTTCACAGTGTCATGGCTTATGAATTGTTATGTTACCATGATGTTATCCCTGCAAGAATCAGAACACTTAAATCCTGTTGTGAAATTTAGTTCTTTTGCATAAAAAGAGAGACATGCAACAAATCAGAGCAAAATGAAAATTAGAGTTCCAATTTATTCCTAGATGTTTAAGTGTCTGATATTCCAATTCAGATCCCAATTAAAAAGGCAGCGTAGAAATCCTGATTAGAAACAAAATCTCATTAGAAACTTTTTTTTTCTTCCCTCATTCTAAATAATTGAGAGAAACATGCATAGTTATAGATGGAGGAGAATAAGAAACAAGAGAAGCAGCAGAAGAGACAGAGACAGGCTTGCTCTAGAAAAAGCCTGAGCTCAACTATAGAAGTCATTTAGATTCCAGAAAATTGCCCAATGTGTTCTGTGGTCCAAGACCTAAGATAATTGCTTACCAAATAGTTTTAAGAGGAATTAATTTAAGGGATAAGAGAGAAATCTAGGGTTTTTCCCTTTTGAGATACAATAATTCCACTTATTAATAATTGTGGCCAAATCTCTGACCAATCTCATGTCAATATCTTCCTTAGAGAACGTGAATAGAAGAGGAGGTTGGTGAAGTAATTGAAGAAGTGGCAGAGGTAAGTCTGTCTTGTGCAAAGGAAGGAATATTTCAGTCACTTCTGTCTATCATTTTTTCCTATTAATCCTGTAAAACCTATAAGTCAGGCATTTCCTCTTATTTACTGTTCTTAAGTGCTGGAAAGATAAAAGGAGGAATTGACACTGGAGATTTAAATTTAAAAAATTGGTATCCAAAATTTGCATCAAACAATATTTTTCCACTGTTCCCATATACAACATTGTGTTTTAATGTGCTGCGTAAGATGGAAACTTGATGATGTCTCTCTTTTCTGTGAACTCAAAACCAAACAGTAGAATTTAAAAAATATCAATGGTGGCTGGGTGCGGTGGCTTACCCCTGCAATCCCAGTACTTTGGGAGGCTGAGGCGGGCAGATCATGAGGTCAGGAGTTCAAGACCAGCCTTGCCAACATGGCTGAAACCCCGTTTCTACTAAAAATACAAAAATTAGCCAGGCGTGGTGGCAGGCACCTGTGATCCTAGCTACTCAGGAGGTTGAGGCAGGAGAATCGCTTGAACCTGGGAGGCAGAGATCGCAGGAAGCTGAGATCATGCCATTGCACTCCAGCCTGGGCAGAAGAAAGAAAGAAAGAAAGAAAGAAAGAAAGAAAGAAAGAAAGAAAGAAAGAAAGAAAGAAAGAAAGAGAGAGAGAGAGAGAGAGGAAGGAAGGAAGGTGAGAGAGGTGGGGGAGGGAGGGAGGAAGAGAGAGAGAGCGAGAAGGACAAAGAAAGAAAGAAAGAAAAAGAAAGAAAGGAAGGAAGAAAGAAAATATTCATGTCAATATGGCATAACATTGTAGAACTGAGCAAGTAATTGGCAAGCAAACCTTGATGGTTTTCACAAAATGTAGAATTGGTAAACTTGCACAAAACCCCATTTTACCGAGCCATTACTTTATGTGTACAAAACATGAGGAAAGGGAAGATAAAATGAGTTATCCAAATCACACACCTTAGTTAATGGGATGAATGATACAGAACATGGATGAACTAAATCCAAGAATATCATCTCACATGTTCACCCAGTTGAGTCACATCCTGTTGAATGTTTTTGATGTAACATGTTTCATCCATGTGTTAGCACCTGCATACTGGTTTACCTCCATGACTTTCTCCCAGTGGCTGTAACCAAGATGTATGCACTTAAAATTTGATGGAAAAGACCAATTACTATAATTTTCTCTCTTAAGAATTGTAGCTGAATGTCCCCTGTGCCTGGTCCAATATAGGATGCAAACAGCTCTCAAATATGGTAAGGCAGTTAAAATTCAAAATTAACCTACGTCCTTTTTCTTTGCTGTTGCTATTGGAATTCTCCTTTTCTCTTTGTGTCCTTCAAACATTTTATTGTGTTTACTCACTGTCTTAAAATATTGTTGGCAGCAGAATGTATCAGTCATGTGGCAGCAAAGTGTGTTACCAGTGGTGTATCTGTAAGGGTCTGCAGCAACCTCAGTTCTTGCCTCCTCAGAAGAAAGAATTCGACTGAGGGGCATAATGTAGAGTGAGAGACTCTACGAGTCCCAAGTTTTAGAGCCGGAGTGAAAGTTTATTAAAAAGCCTTACAGCAGGAATGAGAGGAAGTAAAGTACACTTGAAAGAAGGCCAAGAAGGTTACTTTAGAGATCAAGTGCACTGTTTGGCCTTTGACTTGGGATTTTAAACACTGGCATAATTCTGGGGTCTTGTGTCCCTTCTCCCCTGATTCTTCCCTTGGGGTGGGCTGCTCAGTGGCCTGTGAGCGCTTGGGAGGGGCTGCGTGTGCAGTGTTTACTGGAGGTGTGCGCATGCTCACTCGAGGTGTTCTTCTCTTACCAGTCCAGCTTTCCTAGAAGAATGTCATATACTAGTTAAACTCCGCCATTTTGCCTGTTAGTACGCATGCTTGGGCCCATTCGCCCAACTCCTGAGATCTTATTGGGAAGCTACTGATCACCAGTTTCAGGTTTTTTCCAGCCATTGGGAGATGGCCTTTCCCTGGTGCCGGCTGTGACTAATTATTATTTTAGAGAGGCAGTTTAACAACCACCTACCCTTCACCAGATTGTAGCCTGAGATTCCTGGTGGGGGGTTGGGGATCACCTCTCCTGCCCTGCTCATGTCTGACTACTATTATAACAATATGAAAAGGGAATAAAGCAGGAAAAAGATATAATAACTGCCGATTAGCTATATGAAAGAAGCAAATCTCACAAGATACCTGTTTTTCTCTCTTTGGAGAGAAGACATGTAATTAATCCTACCTGCTTGTCAGAAATAGAGAGCATAGACTTAAAAAAAACCAAGGGAATGAAGTAGGAAAGGCAGAAAAAGTAATTTCTTAGATTTTGAATTTTGAAATCTACAACTCTCAGGAAGACTATGAATACTGGAGCATAGACAAAATGGTTGAAAGAAAATAAAGACACAAACAATTCAATAATAAGTAGGTCTCTGTCACCTCCTTCTCAACCCCTGCCTGGGTGGTGATATACAATAATTTTTCTGTTAAGGTAGTATGGAGAAACAGATCAGAACAGAGTCATCAATAAGTCCTGTATGGGGATGCAAAAAGGCCTTTTTCCTGCTTCCAGGACAATCTTCACGTGAAAGTAAGACATCAGAAAGGGAAAGCTTGCAGGCTGGATTAGGTAAATTGGAGCAAAGTCCAGGTGGAAGTACTTGTGTCCCAGCAGGACACAGAAGGCATATGGTATTCTAGTGCCTCCAAGTGGGAGACTCATGTACTGAAGAAAGCCTTCCGAACTGAAAGGGGAGGAATATTCTGGCATATGTGAATAGGGATCTATGTGCACAAACTGGAGAATAAGGGCCATCTGTCTTCCCAGCCCTAAACTAAGCTATGCACAGCTCTCCTGAATTGAGACTCAGATATCCAGCCTTCCTGCCAAAAATTAAAAAGAAAAGCCCCAAAAAGACTGAGATTAAGTTTCTGCTACCATGGCAGAATAATGAAGGTTGACAATGGAAATAAACTAGGTTTAATTCTTAGGAAAAAATTTGTGTGTGTGTGTGTGTGTGTGTGTGTGTGTACTGCTTACACACTTAATGCAGGAGCAACAATCTTCTCTTAAGATCCACAACACTGACAGAGTTTGCCTTTTCTCTGAAGAATTCTGCAACACAAAGTTGTCAATCACATACTTCTAAACATTTGTTGTATGATGGAGAAGAAAATTGTTTTACTATCAGGCAGGCACATTAATGATGGTGATGATGGTGATGATGATGATGATGACAAAGATGTTCTCTGAATATACACATGCATATTATGGCCTGTCAAAAAAGAAGGAAGAAAATATTATAGATGCCAATATATTATATGGTTTCCATGCTGCTTTTATTTTAAATGCTCACATCATTGCTATTCCAACTTTTGTTGAACTGAAGGGACCTGCTTTTATTTAGCACATAAAGTTTTCTGTCTCTCAGGTTCCCACCTGACCCCAGATGCCCTATGTCTGTCAACATTGCTTCTTCTTGAAGAGAATGACAGAAAAGAAGAATTCTATGAATCTGAACATTCCCTGTATCAGTAAACAGTAGAAGTTCAGTCATGCATTTATCATAGAGGTTGACAGATATGAACCCCAAATAGGAAACACAGAGAAAGAAAGAGATTGAGAAGGTGTTACTGAATTTTTTGGTGGAGTCAACACGTTGGAGATGCAAAATGTTTTGACTCCCCTTCCTAAACCAGATTAATCACCTTTATGTAATCTCAGGATACTCTTTATAATTTCTTGAGAGAATGCATTGTATTTTGCAGTTCCATTTGTATTTTCATCGTTTGCTACACAGCTAGTTTTCCTGTTTTTTAAAAGTCTGACCTACTAATTGAACAGTTTACTGCTCTTTGTATAATAGATAATGGCTTAAGGTGCCTGTTTCCTTTGTGATCACAGAAATTATGGTGGTACACAACACATAGTAGGTGCTAAATAAGTAATTTTTGAACAGATTTCTTTTAAATTGACATACAACACTGTATGTGTTTGTTGTATACAACATGACATTTCATGGTACATACATGCATTGTGAAAGGGTTCAATTTAGCTAATTAACAAATGCATTGCCTCATATAGTTATCATTTTTGTGAAAAGAGCTGATAGCATCCACTCTCTATTTTTCAAGATTACATCATCATTAACTATAGTAATCTTGCTCTGTAATAAGTCTCTTGAGATTTATTCCTCCTATCTAACTATAATTATATACCCTTTAAGCAACATCGTCCTGATCCCTTCTCCCCTCTACTCACCCCAGCCTCTGGTAGCCACTGTTCTACTTTGTATTTCAATGTGATCAGCTTATATTCCATATGTAAGTGAGATCATGCATTATTTGTCTTTCTGTTCCTGACTTATTTCACTTAGCATAATGTCTTCTATGTTCATCTATGTTGTGGCAAATGGCAGGATTTTATTAATTCTTATGGCTGAATAATATTCCATTGTGTATATGTACTACATTTTCTTTATCTGTTCATTGATTGATGGGCACTTAGGTTAATTCCTTGTCTTGGCTATTGCAAATAGTACTGTGATAAGCATGGGAGTACAGATATCTCTTCTACATACTGATTTCAATTTCTTTGGATATATACCCAGTAGTGAAATTACTGGATCATCTGTTAGTTCTATTTTAAATTTTTTGAGGAATCTCCATGCTGTTTTCCATAATGACTGTGTTAATTTACACTCCCAGCAGAAGTTGTCTGGTTATCATTTGTCTTTCTGATGATGGCCATTCTAACAGGAGTGAGGTGATATTTCATTATGGCTTTGATTTGCATTTCCCTAATTGTTAGTGATGTTGAGAATGTTTTCATATACCTCTTGGCCATTTGTATGTATTCTTTTGAGAAATGTCTATTCAGGTCTTTTGCCCATTTTTAAATTGCAGTACTTGTTTTTTTTTTTACTACTGAATTGTTTGTGTTCCTTTTATATTCTGGATATTAACCTCTTATTAGATATATGGCTTACAAATATGTTCTTCCATTCTGTAGGCTGTATTTTTCTCTCCTCTGATTTTTCCTTTGCTGTGAACCAGCTTTTTGGCTTGATGTAATCCCTTTTGTCTATTTTTCCTTCTGTTATTTGTGCTTTCGAGGTCTTACCCAAAAAAATCCTTGCCCAGAGGAATGTCATGAAGCATTTCCCCTGTGTTTTCTTCAGTAATTTCATAGATTGACATCTTACATTTAATTCTTTAATTTACTTTTAGTTAAGTTTTGTATATGGTAAGGGATAAATGTCTAATTTTATTCTTTTGCATGTATATATCCAGTTTTTCAACACCAATTATCGAAGATACTGCCCTTTCCCCACTGTGTATTCTTCGTGCCTCTGTTGAAAATCAGTTGGCTATCGATGCATAGATTTATTTCTGGACTTTCTATACTGCTACATTGGTCTGTCTGTCTGTTTTTATGACATTTATGACAGTATCATCCTGTTTTGTTTACTATAGCTTTGTAGTGTACTTTGAGGTCAAGTCGTGTGATGCCTCCAGCTTTTTTTTTTTTTTTTTGAGCCAGGATTGTATCCATGTTGCCAAGGCTTTTCTCAAACTCCAGGGCTCAAGCAATCCTCCTGCCTCATCCTCCCAAACTGCTGGGACTGTGACTACAGCCATGAGGCACCATACCTGGCTGTTTTTGTATTTGTATATTCAGCATTGTTTTTGTATTTGTATATTTTTTCCTTCAAGATTGCTTTGAATATTTGGGAGTCTTCTATAATTCCAAACAAATTTTGTGATTTTAGTTTTATTCCTGTGAAGAATCTCATTGGTATTTTGATGGGGATTGCATTGAATCTATATAGATCATGATGGATAATTTGGAGATTTTAAACAATATTAATTCTTCAAGTCCATGAATATAGGATATCTTTCCAGTGAATGGATTTTAACTTTTCTTCTAAATCACAATTTTTCATTGAATCAATCATCTTTTGGCAAAAGATCAATTACAGATCATAATATGCGATGGATACAGGTGTATTGTATCAAATATTGTTTGCATGAGGGAAAAGCCAGAAATGTATCTGCAGTAATCTTATAGAGTTTGTAAATGCTAACTTATATTACTTCTGGTTAATATGGTAACTACTAGGAAACTTCATTCTTATAGTTACAAACTGAAAAAAGCCACATGGTTCACTTAAGAGTATACAGAATTTAGAATCTGACAATCTTTGTCTGATTATGTTCCAGGCCCACATAAATGTAATTTGCAACTTTGGGATACTATTCTGCAGCCCTGATCTTAATTTTCTTAATAATGTAAGGATGCTGAAAGAATCAACATTGTACTGACTACACAGAATAATTTGTAAAATCCTAGGTGAATGTAAATTAGGTGCTTAATAAATCCTAGCTAGAGTCCTTTCTTGTCTACAGTTTTCAAAACACTCCTTTGAGAATTATTCTTTCTATATGGCAGAATGAGTTCCCAGAAGACCAAACTCTCTACAGATAGAAATTATAATTCTGGACAAAATATACAAAAAAATAACTACATTGAAGCTCTACAGAGTGAATAAAGGTGTGCAGATTCTGGAGTGAGTGAAGATGTGAAGGAAGAATCCAACACAGGGAGGGTACCCTATCATTGCTGGTTTGGATTAAGGATGGGCCACAGTCCTACTCTGGTTGAGAACAGCTGGATCTCTGTTTAAATGTGTTATCTTTTGGACTGAGAAGAGAATACCATATCAGAGAGGACTAAAAAGGCAGGGCTCCACGTTCTGTGTGTAAACTCTGCCCAAGCTGAGTCCCATTGACTCCCGAACCATACGCTGATACTATGAAAAGATCAATCAACATGATTTAAATAAATACATCACAAGTGAAGATAAATGATGGCCAAAAAAGACATAAAAAGATGTTCAGCCTCATTAGACATCAAGAAAATATAAATTAAAACCACAAAGATATGCCACTACCTACCTTTTAGAAGGGCTAAAATAAAAAGAGCTGATGGTATTGAGCATTAGCAAGAATATTGGTTTCATAGTTGAGATTTTTGTCCCTGACGCATCTCATGTTGAAATTTGATCCCCAAGGTTGGTGGTAGGGCCTAATAGAAGGTGTTTGGGTCATGGTGGTGGATCTTTCATGAATAGATTAATGGGGGGAGGATGAGGGCTGAGTAAGTTCTCACTGTATTAGTTCCTAGTAGAGCTGGTTGTTTGAAAGAGCCTGGCACCGCCTCTATCTGTCTTGTTTCCTCTCTTGTTTGATCTCTGCAGGCTCTTGTTGGGCCCTCCTTCACCTTCAGCTATGAGTGGGAAGGAGCTTGGAGCCTTTACCAGAAGCAGATGTTGGTGCCATGCTTGTTTGTCAGCTTGCAGAACCAAAAGCCAAATAAGCCTCCTTTCATGATATATTATTCAGCTTCAGGTATTCCTTTATAGCAACACAAATGGACTAAGACAATTGGCAAGAGCTCTCATGAATGCTAGTAGAAATATAAAATGGTGCAAGAATTTTTGAAAACTGTTTGGCAGTTTCTTAAAAATGTTAATCACATGCTCACAATATGACCTAAATTTACTGATGAGAAATAAAAATATATGTCCATACAAGGTCTTGTACATTATGATCACAGCAGCTGTATTCTCAATAACTAAAATCTCTAGATAATGCAAATGTCATTCAAGCTTAGTGGACAAATAACAAGCATTATGTTCTCTCAGGGAAAAAAGGAAGGAATGGAAGGAGGTGGGAACAAAAGAAGGAAGGAAGGATAGATGGAAGGAAGGATGGAAGGAAAGATGAATGGAAGGATGAATGGAAGGATGGATAGAAGGAGCTACTAATGCATGTAAAAACAGACACATCTCAGAAACATGTGGAGTGAGAGAAATGATATGAAAAAGAGCATCTCATTTAAAAATTAAAAATTGTAAAACTTATGAAGAAAGCTTGATATTTTGAATAAATTGTGCTGAATCAATTCGATATCTGTATAAGAAAAAATAATGCACTTGCCTTTTGTTATATTCAGAAATCAATGTCTGATGAGTCGCATATCTAAATATGAAATATAAAACAGCAAAGTTTCTGTGGGAAAACATAGGAGAGCTTTATTATGAATTGACATAGATAAAACATGTGTTCAACACAAAACATACACTAAAATATTCATAGTTACACTGCTCATATTAACCAAGAATGAGAAACTTCTACCTGTGGTAATGAGCTGATTCTTGGTCTGAATGCTGGTTATAAGATACGTCCAATTTGTACAACTTTATCAAGCTGAATATTTAAGAGGTATGCACTTTTCCTTATATATAACATAGTTCAATAAAAAGATATTTATTGCAAAGATAAAATACTTACACTTTATTTAGCACATAGTAACTAGTCAATAAATACTATGTATAATTATTATTATTGTCATTATAAGTATCTATGTCTTCATCACAAATGATGGGCTAAAAAATGTTTAGTAGTCCCTATTTGCACTACTTTATAATTAGTTTTCATAAGCACATATCTTAAAAATTGACTTTTTAAAATTTTTTTTTCCTCTCCTTTACTGTGAGTTCCTTAGGGTACAAACTATGACATATTTCTTTTATTTTTTTAAATTTAGACACCACTTCTAAAAACATCATTGAGAGAATATATGTGCCTATTTTCACATACATGCACTATCACACCCAAACAAACACTCATATAAAGAGTTCCTTCCATTCCCTTTAATTCTGAATGCAGGTAAGGAATTTTAAAAAGACACATGGTAAGAATGATCATCACTCTCTTCTATGGTGCTTTGACATTTATGTGGTACTAATATAAACATAAAAAATAACACAGCCATTATTGAATCATTATCGGTTTGTTTTATGTTCATTGGTTGAAATTTGCACCATGTGCATGTGCTTGAGGGTTCAGTTACAGACTTACGTGCACTACGTTTTATTCCCAGAAGTAAAACTGAAGCACCCAGTGAAGCTAGAGTAATTACTGAATATTGTAAAAGTGTATGTGTGTAAGCACTTATGTTCCCCTGATTTTCTTATTACATGATTTAGCCTTGTTTCTTCTTCTTCCTTTCTTTTTTTATTTCCACATGAGCTAATGAGTATTTTAGTTCCGAAAGATAGAGCATAGCATACAGAGAGAATTCCAAGCGGTACAAAAGGTATTTCTACCTTTATTTATTATTAATAATAATGATAAAAATAACTATAATTTATTGATCACCAAACCTATGACCACCATTAGGGTAAGAGGTTTATATTATAGTACATTCTTATTCTAGTATTTTTTTTTTTAAAGATGCAGAAACTGATGTCCAGGGTAATAGAAAACTTACTCAAGGTCACATAGTAAATAAGTGGCAGAACTGAGATTTAAAAGCTGACTCTATTGACTTGTCTTGCATTTCAAAGCAAAGATTCTGATCCTAGAATATTTTACAAATAATTTCCTTATTCCTTTGCTATTTAATTTCTCCCTCTCTTTTTCTTTATTCTCTGCCTTTCTGTCTTTCTCACCTAATACATTGTTCCATGTCGGTAGGATCAAAAGAAGGGTTTATATTGTGGATTTAATAAAGGCTCTGTCTGTAATCTGGGCTTTCTATGGACTGTCAAGAGGGAATAGTCTAAGCTGAGGGAAAATGAAGAGCAGAGCACAGAAATGAATGTGCATGGTGGGGAAATAGGAAGAGACAGTAATCCAATTTGGCCGGATGTAAAATTGATTACGGTTTGTGGGGGAAGATAGGGGACATTGAAACCACCCCATTAATAACTGTGGCCTAAAGGCTAGATGTGTACAATGGTCATGGTTATCCTCCCTACTCCTGTGCCTCTTGGAAATAAGACAAACAAAGTGAAATGGAACATTCATTTTAAAAAATGACATTATGGTTAGGAAAACGAACCAATAAAGGAGTTAGACTTTACAGTAGACTCCACACATTCCCTCCAAGTAAGTTCAAATTATTGTTAAATGTCAGGGACTTCTCCCAGTCATAGATGACTGTCATTTAGTCCTTATATGGTTCTCGGGGGAGGGGGGTGACAGGGGAGTTGAACAGGAAAAGTAGCATAGCAGTGTGAGAAATGGGTTAATTAAAAAAGTGGGAGAGATTTTGACCAGCTACTGTATTTGTGTGAAATTTTTGGAGAATGGAACCAATGACCAATGAAAACATCCAGCAGGCTTTCTGAAAGCCATGTGCGTGGACCTCTTAGGTGCCAGTTTGTAAGACAAAACAACAACAAAAACCACAACAACACACACAACCATAATGTTTATTGTTACTGATGGATATTCAGTACCTGAGAAGTTCCATTTGTAATTTCTTTAAATATGACTTTATTAACAATACAAGCCCATGTGGATCCTGAAAATTATCAAGGTCACATAAATGTGTTTAAATATTTTTCTTCGGCTGAGTGCGGTGGCTCACATCTGTGATCCCAGCACTTTGGGAGGCCGAGCGGATGGATCATGAGGTCAGCAGATCAAGACCATCCTGGCTAATACGGTAAAACCAAGTCTCTACTAAAAATACAAAAAAAAAATAGCCGGGCGTGGTGGCAGGAGCCTGTAGTGCCAGCTACTCGGGAGGCTGAGGCAAGAGAATGGCGTGAACCCGGGAGGCAGAGCTTGCAGTGAGCCCAGATCGTGTCACTGCACTCCAGCCTGGGCAACAGAGATAGACTCTGTCTCAAAAATAAATAAATAAATAAATAAATAAATAAATAAATAAATAAATAAAAAATAAATAAATAAATAAATAAATAAATAAATAAATAAATAAATAAATATTTTTCTTCTTCTCTTCCCTTCACCCCCTTCCCTTTCTTTCTGTTCCCTTCTCTTCTTCCTTTTCTTTCTTCTTTTTTAAGAATATAATCTTGAAAGTGATTCTAGGAAGGAGGGCAGGAAGATGAGATGGTAAACAGATATTAGCAATTCTGGTTTAAAGTTTCAGATATGCTGCTCCATTTTGTTTGCATGCCTTGGATCGTATCTTGAAACTCAGCATGTCTTAGTTTCTTCTATTGAATAAGGCAGATGAACTCCCGCTATCTTTCAGTCACTGTGCACTACCTCAGTCCCATCAAAATTCTTTGAGGTAAGTACCATTATTTCCCCCATCTTACAAAAGAGAAAATTGAGCCACAGTGATGTCATATTACCCCAAAGTAGCAAAATCAAGATGCTGAGGAAAGATCACTGTCTTAAACTGAGTATTCTAATCGGAAAGTTAGAATAATGCAAACATAAAGAGAGCTGTCTTTGTTATCACACAGATCTGGTACTATGAAATCTCTAGTTTACTGAGTCTATTTTTTGAAATATGCCTCACTGATTATATCCTATTCATCAAATAACAAGTCTAAGGAAAATATTCTATTATTTCTCAGCCACTGTGGTAAATGGAAGATGCCAGTGCCCTTCAAGTACTCTAACATACTTTAAAGTTTCCAAGAGCTGATCTGATTGAAATAGTTGGAGAAAAAATTGAAACAAAATTTTGTGGATATTTCTTTATTCTGTTAATCCTGCTCAGACACAAATGATCACTTTCAATTCAACTAATCGTGCACTTGCAAAGCTTTTTGTCTTCATGGACAAGGTAGACAGAGAACTTCACTGTCAAAACACAGCTACCAGCTGTCTTCCCTGCTTACCAGTTTTAATAATAGTCATTTCAAAAGAAATCTGCACAGTGGCTAGAAAAATGCCTGTTGGGAAGCCAGCAGCAAAAATCACCTCTCTTTAAATGAGAAAATATGTGACAAATACACCACTTAAAATTATAGATTAAAATGCCTTTGGCAAGTCTAGAAGTAAAATAGCAAAGCTATATTTCTGACACTGAGTACATAATATTTATTTATAGTTAGAGGTATTAAATGTGAGCAAAGGAGATGGTGAAAATTTAATGGCAACAAACCATTAGATGGTAAAATTAGCTAAACTTTTTTGATATTTACCAAATCGTGTTTTAATATTTATTTATATAATTTTAGTGTTATCTGTATAATATCTTTATGACAAAGGTGCCTACATTATTCCCATTTTATAGAAGAAATTAAAAGATGTAGAAGATCATTAATTGGCTCAAGTCACACAACTAGTTATTGCAGAAAAATCAGATTCAAATCCAGGTGATCTCACATTAAGCCTACACAATTACATACTACACCACAATGCATCTCATATGAGGAGTCATTCTTTTATTCAGTATTCACAATAATCTCATTAATATATATGATCAATATTACCATGTGGTATGTATAATCATCTCCATTAAAGCTATGAGGAAGCAGCATTTCAGAGGGATTGGCTTTCTCAAGTAGTTGGCTAATACATCTGAGAATATACTGAACCAGGAGGTACATTTCTTTTTCACTAATTCTGATTATTCTGAATCACTGAACTTTGGGTTGTTGTCAGGAAATAACTATTCTTCTCTGAAATTCATGTTATGAAAACCTATGCCTAATCATTCATGGAGGTTTGGCAAGATGTTTATGCTAGCAGGAAGTTTAATTCCTCATAGTTCCCAATTACCTTAACAATTTCAACGCCTTCTCTAAAGAACTTTCTACTACTGCATTTACATCCTCTTTCAAAGAAACTTCTCATGTAATTAGTGCTTTGTCCCCAAATGACAAGTTGCAAATGAGGCATTTTCCTTTAAAATGTTTCCAACTTGGGGAAATAATTTATCCAAGCGGGGGACCCTTCTCACTGACCCCCAACACCTGGAAACCACAGAACCTTGATCACCAAGCTATGCTTTCTTGCATTTCAAAGAAACACCACAAAGAAAATAAGCATTACAATATTTTGGCTTGCAATACAGAGGAAGAAATGTTATTATTCTGAAGCTTTAGTATTTAGCTAGTATCTAAAGCTTGAGTACAGGCAATACAATTCTGGCATTTACATCCCCTAGACTTGCATGCTGATGTTGAATTAAAAATTGTATTTCTTTTATTTATTGAGTCTTAAGGAAAATGTTTGGCCATGAGGGAAGAGGCATTGATAATTAAATTGGATTATTGGCACTTGGCTAATTAAATATCACATTGGAAATTAATTTGTAACCTACACAACCCTTTTCATGGTGCTGGTTACACATACACACATCATCTCTGACACCTAGAAAAGAAGTTTCACTTTCCAAAAGCTGAGCATTGTATGTATGTAGTCCCTTCCTGAGAATGCATACAAGACTGTGAGAAAGTAAAGAAAACTTCTTTTTTAACTTTAATTTTATTTTATGTTCAGGGGTACATGTACAGGTTAGTTATATAGGTAAACTAATGTCACAGTTGTTTATTGTGCGGATTACTTCATCACCCAGGTAATAAGCCTGGTACCCAACAGTTACCTTTTCTGCTCTTCCACTGTAAGGTGGGCCCCAGTGTCTGTTGTTCCCCTCTTGGTGTCCACATGTTCTCATCATTTAGCTCCCACTTATAAGTAAGAATATGAGGTATTCGGTTTTCTGTTCTTACCTTAGTTTGCAAAAGATGATGGCCTCCAACTCCATCCATGTTCCTACAAAGAACATGATCTTGCTTTTTATGGCTGCATAGTATTCCATGATGTATACATACCACATTTTCTTTATCCAGTCATCCATCGATGGGCATTTAGGTAGATCCCATGTCTTTGTTATTGTGAATAATGCTGCAATGAACATATTCATGCATGGATCTTTATGAGACAATGATTTATATTTCTTAGAGAATGTATCACTAATGGGATTGCTGGGTCAAATGGTAGTTCTGGTTTTAGTTCTTTGAGTAATCATCACACGCCTTTCCACAATGATTGATCTAATTTACACTCCCACCAACAGAGTGTAAGCAATCCTTTTCTTCCACAACCATGCCTGTATCTGTTATTTTTTGACTTTTCATTAATAGCCCTTCTAACATGTGTGAAGTGGTATCTCATAGTGATTTTGATTTGCATTTCCCTAATGATCAGTGATACTGAACTTTTATTCTTATGTTTGTTGGCTGCATGTATGTCTTCTTTTGAAAATTGTCTATTCATGTTCTTTGCCCACATTTTAATAGGGTTTTTTTTTTGTTTGTTTTGTTTTTCTTGTAACTTGAAGTTCCTTATAGATGCTGGATATTAGACCTTTCTCAGATGCATAGTTTGCACATATTTTCTCCCATTCTGTTAAGGGAGGAGACCACCCCTCATATTGTCTTATGCCCAATTTCTGCCTCCAAAGAAAGAAGAAGTAAAAACTAAAAGGCAGAAATGAAATCCACAAATAGACAGCCCGGCACCACACCCCGGGCCTTGTAGTTAAAGATTGACCCCTGACCTAATTGGTTATGTTGTCTATAGATTACAGACATTATATAGAAAAGCACTGTGAAAATCCCTGTCCTGTTTTGTTCTGATCTAATTACCAGTGCATGCAGCCCCCAGTCACAAACCCCCTGCTTGCTCAATTGATCAGGACCCTCTCAAGCAGAACCCCTTAGAGTTGTGAGCCCTTAAAAGGGATAGGAATTGCTCACTCGGGGAGCTCGGCTCTTGAGACAGGAGTCTTGCCGATGCTCCCAGCCAAGTAAACCGCTTCCTTCTTTAACTCAGTGTCTGAGGGGTTTTGTCTGCGGCTTGTCCTGCTGCACTGTAGGTTGCCTGTTTACTCTGTTGATAGTTTCTTTTGCTGTACAGAAGTTTTTAAATTTAATTAGATCCCATTTATCAGCTTTTGCTTTTGTTGCAATTATTTTTGGCATCTTCATCATGAAGAAACATACCTCAAAAGAGTAAGTGCCATCTATGACAAATTCACAGCCAACATCATAATGAACGGGCAAAAGCTGGAAGCATTCCCCTTGAAAATCGGCACAAGACAAAAATGCCCTCTGTCACCACTCCTATTCAACATAGTATTAGAAGTCCTGGCCAGAGAAGTCAGACAATAGAAAGAAACAGAGGGTATCCAAATAGGAAGAGAGAAAGGCAAACTCTCCCTGTTTGTAGAAGACATGATTCTATGTATAGAAAACCTCATAGTCTCAGCCCAAAAGCTCCTTAAACTAATAAACAACTCCAGCAGTGTTTCAGGATACAAAATCAACATATAAAAATTAGTAGCATTCCTATATACCAACAACAGCAAAGCCAAGAGCCAAATAAGAAACACAATCACATTCACAATTACCATAAAAAGAATAAAATACCTAGGAATACTGCTAACCATAGAAGTGAAAGATCTTGTAATGAGAATTACAGAACACTGCTCAAGGAATCTGAGATGACACAAACAAATGGAAGAACATTTTATGCTCATTGTTAGGAAGAATCAATAATGTTAAAATGGTCATATTGCCCAAAACAATGTACAGATTTAATGCTATTCCTGTCAAACAGCAGTGACATTCTTCACGGAACTAGAAAACAAACTATTTAAAAATTTATATGGAACCAAAAAAGAGCCCTAAGAGCCAAGGCAATCCTAAGCAAAAAGCACAAAACTGGAGGCATCATGCTACTCCACTTCAGACTATACTACAGTGCTACAGAAACCCAACCAGCATGGTACTGGTACAAAAACAGACACATAGACTGGTGGAACAGAATAGAGAGCCCAGAAATAAGACCACACACCTACAAACTATCTTATCTTCAATAAAGCTGACAAAAACAAGCAATGGGGAAAGGACTCCCTATTCAATAAATGGTGCTGGGATTACTGGCTAGCCATATGCAGATTGAAACTGGATTCTTTCACGCCTGTAATCCCATCACTTTGGGAGGCCGTGGTGGGTGGATCTCCTGAGGTCAGGAATTCAAGACCAGCCTGGCCAAAATGGAGAAACCCTGTCTCTACTAAAAATACAAAAATTAGCCAGGCATGGTAGTGCATGCCTGTAATCCCAGCTACTCAGGAGGCTGAGATAGGAGAATCGCTTGAACCTGGGAGGCAGAGGTTGCAGTGAGCCAAGATAGCGCCACTACACTCCAGCCTCAGCAACAGAGCGAGACTGTCTCAAAAAAAAAAAAAAAAAAAAAACAAAACACACACACACACACACACATGCAAAACTCCATCCTTTCCTTATACCATATGCAAAAATCAACTTAAGATGGATTAAAGACTTACGTAGAAAACCAAAAAACCGTAAAAACTCTGAAGACAACCTAGGCAATACCATTCCGGGCATAGGAACTGGCAAAAATTTCATCACAAAAAAGAAACTTTTTTTGTGAGGAATGTGAGCCACTTTAAATTATCAGTCCCAGAGAGAAAACACCATAAAATTGACAACGGCATATACTGAACATCATAATTCATACCTTATTGTTTAACAATGTACAGCCTATGACTAACCAGTGTCATTTCTGTAAACCAATAAGAATTCCTGTCCAACAATTTTTTTCCAGCCCACTCCTTGCCTTCATCTTCTATTTTATAACTTGCTTGTAACAAAGGCCAGACAAAGCCCTCCCTAAGGTAATTTGAAGGTGTGTCCCAGGCAGCTGTTCTCAACCTTGGCCCAAATAAACTCTCTATATTAATTTTGCCTCAGCTTCATTTTGTTTGGTTCACACAATATACAAAGGTCAGTTTGTATTCTGGGCTTTTTTCTTTTTCTCTGAAATATCTACAATTCCAATAGTTATTCCTCAGTAACTGCTGATTTCTTTATCTGATGGAACTAGTACTAGTTTCTTGATATTGAAGTGTCAGTAAGACAAACATCCCTGGCATCATGGTACCCTCTGACTATTGGTTTTAGTGTTTGTTCCTCCTTTTTATTCTGAGATGGAATCTTGCTCTGTCATCCAGGCTGGAGTGCAGTGGCACAATCTCGGCTCACTGCAAGCTCCACCTCTTGGGTTCAAGCGATTCTCCTGTCTCAGCCTCCTAAGTAGCTGGGATTACAGGCGTGTGCCACCACACCCAGCTAAATTTTGTATTTTTAATAGAGACAGGGTTTTGCCATGTTGGCCAGGCTGGTCTTGAACTCCTGACCTCAGGTGATCCACCTGCCTCCACCTTCCAAAATGCTGGGATTACAGGTGTGAGCCACCATGCCCAGCCTTGTTCCTCTTGATGACAGCTGAACAACTGATACTCATGTCAACAAACTGTACTCTACAAGCAATCTCAGAAGGTGATTCTTCAACAAATCCACTTCCACAAGAAGATTCAGTGCTATCTCTATTTACTGATAAAGTCATCTCGTTTTATTTTATTTACTTATTTTTTAAAAAAAATTTTTTGAGACGGAGTCTCGCTCTGTCACCCAGTCGGCTCCCAAAGTCTGGTTTACAGGTGTGAGCCACCGCGCCCGGCCATCTCATTTTAATAGTGTGAAGGCTGACACCAAATCAGTCCCATCTCTTGGGAAAAAAACCTTGATCCAGATTGCCTGGGGACTTTCCAGGTTGAATTATCATTGTTGTTTACCTGATTGTGCCACATCTACCCACTTGACCCAGGTACTATGACTGGCAGGGTAGAGGTGATCAGTGATCTGTAGACATAAAACATTTCTTCTCAATATTTTCTCAGATTTGAAACATGAAATAATTATTATTTTCAAAAAGTGACCTTGCATTCGTAATGATTATACTATGAGGACTGCCCTGTTATTGGACTACTTTTATAGCATTTAAATTTTTTAGGTGCAGTGGCTCACACCTTTAATCTCAACACTTTGGGAAGCCAAAGCAGGAGGATCACTTGATCCCGGAAGTTCAAGACCAGCCTGGGCAGCATAGCGAGACCATGTTTCTACAGAAAAAAAAAAAAAAGAAAAAAGAGAGAAAGAAAAAGAAAAATAGCCAGGTGTGCAGGTGTGCACCTGTACTCCCAACTTCTTGGGAGGCTGAGTGAGAGGATTGCTTGAGACCAGGAATTCAAGGTTATAGTGAGCTGTGACCTTGCAACTGCACTCCAGCCTGGGTGACAGAGCAAAGCCCTGTCACAAAATAAATAAATAAATAAATAAATAATAAATAAAGGTTTCCATCGATCTTGGCTAATAATTGTATTTAATTTGTGTACTATTATTTATAGTTCAGAAAAATATATGGAGCATAGAACATGATACCTCAAATTAGAGCACTTTGGCACACTGAGTACTTGGAGCTAAAGGCATTGGAATGGCCTCAAAAGCAAGGACTTTCTGACCTTCTCCAGCCCTCCTCTCTCTCACCCCACTTTGTCCCCCAAAGGGAATCGGAGAAACCAGAATTTCCCTTACCCAAAGGAGGTAATAGAAATTGGAACTCCTAGGCTAGGTGCAGTGGCTCGTGCCTGTAATCCCAGCATTTTGGGAGGCCGAGCCAGGCAGATTTCCTGAGCTCAGGAGTTTGTGACCTGGGCAACATGGTGAAACCCTGTCTCTACTAAAATACAAAAAAAAAAAAAAAAAAAAAAAAAAATTAGCCAGGCATGGTGGCATGCGCCTGTAATCCCAGCTACTTGGGAGACTGAGGCAGGAGAATTGCTTGAACATGGAGGTGGAGGTTGCAGTGAGCTGAGATTGCACCACGGCACTCCTACCTGGGCAATAGAGTGAGACTCCATCTCAAAAAAAAGAAGAAGAAGAAGAAGAAATTGGAACTCCTCTTCCTCAAGCAAAGCTATAAAACCTAGAAAAGTCATTTTCTTCTCCCTTCTCTACGACCCTCATTCCAGAGGGGTCCTACCCTATAGCTAAGGGGAAAAAATGCTACACAGAAAGGCCAATAGAAATCTAGACAAACAGAGCCTATATGTCTATTGGGGTCTGTTGGGTTTCCTCCCTTTGTCTATTACCATGAGAGCCTATCCTTTTGTCCAATCACATATTACATGGCCATTCATTCTTCATTGAGCCTAAGCATAAAAATTAGCAGCTTTTTCTGGGTCCTTGGGTCTTCATTTCTGAAGAGCGCCACATAAAACTTTGATTAAACAAATTTGTTATGCTCTCCTCTTTTTAATTTGTGTTTCGTTATAGAAGATTTAGCTGTGAGCCTTACAATGGGTAAGGAAAGATACCACACCTTCTTACCCCTGCAATACTCTCCAATTCATACACATAAACTTAAAATCTTTAAAACATTTTAAGCAGAAAGAGGAAGGTGACCCTGATTTCTGCTCATCTTAAAGGAAGATTGAGCTCCTAGCCCACTCACATGTATTCCTTCCTGCGCTTCCCTTTGGAATTGATGTGGCAAATGTGCTCTTTAAGTCACTGGGAGTGGCCAGGTGCAGTGATCTATTTAAGTCATCATTTTAAAAAATAGACTCATCAAGTTTTATATTGCTACTTACAAGAGTCTGAACTCTACACTTAGGTGTGTCTACAGCCTTATGGCCACCTAAGATTACATAAGGGAAAAGGCTAATTTAATAATGGCCTAATGTCATTCCAGTGGAAAGCAGGATTTTAATTTCTAACTGATCAGAGTATTGCCACTTCAGTGATGTACAGACTTTCATTTACTTTTTAAAATAAATACTTAAAGCACTTATTTGTTTTATTTACTTTTTTGTATCATATGTTATTGTCCTTATTTTTATTTATTTACTTATTTATTTATTTTTACTATAGACAGGGTCCCACTCTGTCACCCAGGCTGGAGTGGTACAGTGGCACAATCACTGCAGCCTTGATCTCTTGGGCTAAAGTGATCCTCCAGCCTCAACCTCCCAAGTAGTTATGAATACAGGGGCACACCTCCTCACCTGGCTAATTTTTAAATTTATTATAGAGCCAGGGTCTCACTACATTGCCCAGGCTGGTCTGAAACTCCTGGCCTCAAGTGATTCTCCCCGCTTGCCTCCCAAAGTTCTGGGATTATAGGTGTAAGCCACCGTGCCCAACCAATGCCCTTGAATTTTAAACTGCCAAACGGTCAATTATATAGGTCTTTAATTTGTTATTTATTTGTATATCCACCAAGTTGAAAGTGATAGCTGAACATTATTTATCTCTTAGAAGTAGGAGAAGAGAATGGGAACAAGAGTGTGGAAAAAAAAGGAAA
The DNA here is from genome assembly GCF_009828535.3 of Hylobates moloch. Classification (NCBI taxonomy): domain Eukaryota; kingdom Metazoa; phylum Chordata; class Mammalia; order Primates; family Hylobatidae; genus Hylobates; species Hylobates moloch. The sequence goes on from NW_026652281.1 coordinate 97,883,921, forward strand.
AAATCAATAAAATTCTACAGAATTAAATTTTAAAATTAAAACATTTAGAATTAAAGCAGAATTTCTACTATTGAAATCCAAAAATCAGCCAGGCACAGTGGCTTATGCCTGTAATCCCAACACTTTGGGAGGCCAAGGCAAGCAGATCACTTGAGTCCAGGAGTCTGAGACCAGCCTGGGCAATATGGTGAAACCCCGTCTCTACCTAAAATACAGATATTATCTTGGTGTTGTAATGCACCCCTATAGTCCCAGCTACTCAAAAGGCTGAGGCAGGAGGATCGCTTGAGCCCCAAAGGTGAAGGTTGCAGTGAGCCGAGATCATGCCGCTGTACTCCAGACTGGGCAACAGAGTGAGACCCTGTCTCAAATTAAAAAACAAACAAACAAACAAACAAACAAAAAAATCTCAAACTCGATGTATCTTTTATAATATGAGATTCTTAATATAGATAGGATTTTCTGGAGAGGGCAGAAACAGCTAACAAAAGCAAGTATAAGTACTCTGCATTGTTCTATGTGTGTGTACATATATGTTGTAAGATGTAAAACGTATCTAGAGAGAATATACACATGTACATACACATCAGGACATGCAGCCTAGATGATAAAGCTTTTCTATTTTATTATATCATAATTTCATGAATAAGCATGTTGAAAATAAAACAAAATGAACATAGACTTTTCTTTCTTTCTTTCTTTCTTTTTTTTTTTTTTACTAATTTGATATTTTATAAACACATGCTGAGTGCAGAAAGCCAAAGGTCAGAGTCCACTTTTGCTAGGAACAAAAGAGATTATAGAATTGAAATCTATACTTCAGTCAAAAATGTGTTCAAATGTTCCCCCACAGCATCCATGAAAGTCTTAGCATCACATAAATGCTGACTGCATCTCCAAGTGCTGTCGATTTTTACCTTAAAAATAGATTTGAATTCATTTACCACAGGGCACAGAGGAAAGGAGAATGAATCAGGAGGATCTCAAAGTGAAGATGCTTAGACACAAGAGACAGAAGACAAGCAGGAGGTAAAATGTAATTTTGAGGGGAAAAATCATAGGATAAGATTGGATTTTTTGGTATAATTTTTCTAAAAATGCAATTTGTAACAAGTTATATTGTCTGTAAAAGAATCCCTACTGCACTTCTAATGTGCTTTTTTAGTATCTGAAACATAAAAGCACATCAGAATACATCATGTGCAAACCATGGCATTAAACAGATTAGAAAAACTAAATGTCATACAGTAACATGGTTGGTTCTTGTGCGGTTAATTTAGTAGAAAGGCAGAGAATCGCTGCAGGAAACACTTTCTCCAGTTATGCACCCTGCAGCTAAAATACCTTGTATATCTTTTTTTTTTTGAAGGAATAATAACTTTACTGAAGTGATAAATTTAAGGCTTATGTGGTTTTAGGATGGAACCTCAGCTAAATTATTCCTGAATTGGGTTGTGCATTGAGAGACACGGATGTTAGAATGGACAAGCCAGATTCTTTGTTCCTCTGTCTCTCAGGGTCCACCTTGGTTAGGCTCACTGGTGTGATCTATTCCAATGAAATTAATGTCTTGAGTATGACTATCTTTATATCATTGACCTCCCACTCAGTGTATCTTCCTTTTTAGTTACTTAATTGTCTTTATTAATTACATGTCTCATCATTTATGCAGAATTGTAGCAAATATAAAAATCAAAGGTCCCCTAAATCTTCTCCTCATAAAATATGCTTTTTACTTCTGTTCTTTGGAAAAAAGTACCTAATTGATGAATAAAAATTATATATATTCAAGATGAGCAATACAATGCATTGTAAACTGATTACTACAGTCAAATTAATCAACATATCCATCGCCCCCTGTAGTTTTCTTGTTTGTGTGTGTTGGCTGGGGGTGAGAACACTTAAGATCTGTTCTCTTGTTAAATTACATACAAGCAATCCAATATTATTATCTATAGTCACCATGTTGTACACTGGATCCCCAGAATTTATTTATCTTATGACTAAATGTTTGTACCCTTTGACTAACATCTCATCCCCATCAGCCCCATCCCTGGTAACTGTGAGTTTCTCTGCTTCTATGCTTAGTATGCTTTTTAAAGTCCTTGGTTTTTACACGGCCTCATGGTTCATGCACCACACACACACAAAAGTATTTTTCTACCTTTACTTAAAAAATAACACATTGAGACCTGACATTATCTGGCCACCAGGTCAAAAAAGTTAAATTGAGCATCATGTATTCTCCCGAGGTCTTAAAGCAAAGTCTATCACTCCTTTTAATTAGAGCTTTTCATATGGGTTCTGACTGAAATCACCTTGGTTGCTTTCTCCAGCTCTCACCTGATTCTAATTAGTCCCGTTGGAACATTAACCTAGCTCCTCCTCCCAACCCCATCTGTGCCTCATGATTCATCTCATTAGAAAAACTGATAAGTGGGCTACTAATATCTGCTAGGTAAGATGTACAATTGTGAGCTCTACCACTAAGCAGTTTGCTAATGATAAAGGATGGCCTTCCTTATGGCAAGCATTACAGAGTATCGCTGCCTAATGCCCTTTAACTTGGGTAATTAAACACATCAACAGTAGAGATAATTTTTTCACAGTGGGAGTTAGGGAGAAACTGGAACAAAAAATATACCTTGCCTGGCAGAGCTGACATCTCTATAAAGCACTCAAGCGGACTTAAGGTACTTTACATACCGGCGACTAAGCAGCAAGTACTCTCCTGGCCTCCTGAATTCAGAATAAAATGCACTTACATAAAATTTTAAACTTGAGCAACATTATGTGGCAGGCAGAATAATGGTCCCCTCCCAAAGATGCCCACACCCTAATCTCTGGAGCATGTGAATGTATTACCTTACACAGCCAAAGGGACTTTGCAGATGCGATTAAGGCTATAAGGCTACGGACCTTCAGATAGGAAGATTGTCTTGGATTATCTGGGTGAACCAAATGTAATCACAATAATGTTTAAAGGGTGTCATAAGAGAAAGACTTTATGACAGAATAGGAGTCAAAGAGATGCAAAGTTGCTGGTTTTAAAGACGGAAAAAAGAGACAAAGAAGTGTTGTGGTCTCTAGAAGGTAGAAAAGACAGGAAACAGATTCTCTCCTACAGCTTCTAGAAGGAATATAGCCCTACTAGCACTATGACCTTAGCATGGTGAGACTCTGTGTTGGGGTTCTGATGGACAGAACTAAAAGATTAAAACTTTATGTTGTTTTAAGCCATGAGGGTTGTAATAATTTGCTAGAATAGCAATAGAAAACTAATACAGATAGGGAATTAGGAGAAAAGAGTTCTCAGGAGAGCAACCATGAGGGGCTTGTTCAAGGTTGTATTTGTGGCACTCGTCAGTGTTTGGTGCATAATAGACGCTCAGCAATTATTTATAGAGTTGATGAATATTTATTGATATCCTCCTAAGTTTAGGGTCTTCATTTAGCTACTATGATAAAAGTTTATTGATACACTCTTTAATGATAAGAAAACAGAAGCTGCTGCAGATAAATTATTCATTTAGGTAACACAGAAATTGAAAACTCAAATCAGAGTTTGTTTGACGTGCTAAGGTCTGTGGCCGCAAAATATTCTTGATTCCTTTAACTGTCAAATAACTTCCTAAATAGGGCTCTTCAAAATTTTCTTCTAGTTGCTTGTGCTCCCTGTAAATTTTTGAGAGTGATAGCTGGAAATTTCCTATCTCTTAGGAGTACGAGACTAGAATGAGAGTAATATGAAAAAGATACTTGGAGTTCTGTAAAGTGTATACTAGACAGAAATAAACTGTTAAAGTGCATTAACATCTATGTGGCACTATATCATAGCCAAGGATCTAAGACCTTTGCCTACTTTGACACATTTATTCTTCAGAATAACAATGAAAGGTAAGCTTTGTGGGTAGCCTTGCCTTGGATAAGGAATGAGAGGTTTTTTAAAACAACAACAACAACAACAACAACAACAACAACAACAACAATGAATTAACTTGTTGGAGATCATGTTTTATAAACACCACAAGTGGGGTATAAACCCATGAAGTCTGCCACCGCAGGTCACACATTTCACTACCCTAACTGGCCTTTACCAAAGGGGTCCCAGACACACAGTCTCTTGCCAGGATTCTTAGCCTTCTTTGCCAAAGGTTTCTTTAAAAATCTGATGAAAACTATGAGTCATCTCCTGGAAGAAGCATATTATGGACACATAAATTTTTATAAAGTGTATTATTTTGGTAATCAGAGTCATAAGATTTGAGATAATCATATTGGAAACATTCCTGGTAGAAAAGAAAATTAGGGATCTCAGATGTAGGATCGTAATCAAATTAATTTTCTATGTGAATTTGATTTAATATGGATAGACTGATTATTTATTACACAACCAATTAAATACTTCATCTTTTTTCTTCTCTCATTCAGTTCTTGACCTTTCTACAATGAGTTATGAAAGCTGATCACTCATGACTGTGAACACTAAGCAAAAAGCTATTACACTTCTAACCTAATTCATGAAATACAAAGATATGTTTGTCCTCCCAGGCAATGATGAGAAAGAAACACTAATAATTTCCCTCTCCATTTGAATCTCAAATTTTGAAAAGATTTTGTACATTTAAAAATTTTATTGACAAAACAACAATACAAAACAACACATAAGAGCATAAAATATGTGATAAATCTCAGAACTTTTTTTGAGCTTCAATTCAACGGCATATACTGGAACTGATTGTGCTATTGTCATGTTAAGGAATTCTGAAATATTATGATTTGCTGAGAATCAGTGATCCATCAGACAGGGTCTGCAGATGTTTGGATAGAATGAGATGTTATTGCAAAGGCATAGGTTTAAGCAGCATTTGACCTACATTATGATAATATACTTGAATACCAATGTCATTTGTATGGTTGCTGGAAGGGGTCTCAGCATTTGTCTGTATTCCTGCATTCAACAACCACCCATAAAAAAGCCTCTTTCCTTCCATGTGTGGATGATTGAGATGGATCCTAGGTTATGAAAAATGAAATCCAAATTTGCCTGGTAAGTGATTTTAAATATAGTATTGTACAGGAAAAGATGAACTAATTCTTTCTCTGTCTCCCAAACCCCTCTCATTTTACTTACATGGCAATGTAGTATATAAATGCAACTCTTTAACTCTAGTTTCTAATAATATTTGATGCAAGAGAAACCTTGTTAGAGAATACTCCTCCTATGAAGAAAGATATCATTTATTCACTAACTGGTCGTCCACTTTTTATAATTGTGAAACAGGGAAAACATTATTAATTGCATATCTTTATTAAGGAATTGGAGAAAAAGATAATCATAGGACATGTGTTGACAAAAAGAGGCATTTGGAAATCTGTAAAGAAGGAATATATGTGGTTTAAGAATGCAAAACAAATAATGGAATTTTGATATTCCTAAAGAAATATCGTTACCTATCACAATGTGAACATACTGAGGTCTCTGCCATCAATATTTGTCAGTGGTCACTGTGGGCTGAATACTGGAGTGAATTATAAAACACATTTTTTGTTAGGATCCTTATTATTGAAGAATTTGCATTAGCACTAAGTCGAGATTACCAGCTGTGAACATTTCACTCGTTAATAAAAAGAAGCAAGAAAATAGAAAGCAACTCTTCATAGGCCATCACGGTGGGGACTACATTTATCCAGGAAGCTGTGTATTGTAAATCCACAATTCGATAATCCAATTTTGAAAACAATTACATTAGAAATTCCGAAACACAATAACAAAAAGTTAGGTTTATTATATGCAAGGGAAACGATGAGGAGTCTTGGGCTGTGTGAAGACCTCTCCATTTCTCAGTGCCCTTCTTTGCTTAGTTATGAATAGGCACAATTTATATTATCCCTGAGGAAATATGCTTTTACTGTACTCTTAGCATGTGAGGAGGAAAACTGTATAGAAGCAGACTTTCTCCTACAGAGGGTTGACCTATACATCCCTGAATTTGGTTTAATTTTTTTTTTTCATTTCTAAAGACTTCATAGGCAACATCTATAGATATTTGGCCGGGGGGGTCAGGGCTTGGGGTGAGTAACTGTGTGCAGAACTTTACTAATATATGCAGATGAGATAGAAGGATTAATGCTGACTAGGGAGAGCTGATCACTCATGACTGTGAACACTAAGCAAAAAGCTATTATACTTCCAACCTAATGCATGAAATACAATGATATATGTATGTCCTCCCAGGCAATGATGAGAAAGAAATTGGGATGTGTTTCATCGCCTCTTCTTTTTTACACGTTGTAACAAATTAACTTTAATCAGTTTTTGTTGTTGTTGTTTTATTATGTGTTTCCCTCCCCGTAGAATGGTATAATGAGTTTGGGGGAAGAGACTTGATGAGCCTCTTGGTGAAAGATGTGCTAAAAAAATCCGTTTCATAGGACAGTCTGATAGTGCCTCAGGGAGTTCTTGATGAAAAACTGTACTGGGAGGAAGTAAAAGCTTATCTAAGCTTGTCCTTGGAGATTACGAGAAGTTCAGAAACACAAAGTTCCTTCTGGCACCAAAGAAACTGATCATCTTTGTGCAAATAAGGATTTGACTTACGTTGCATGTGATACAGGAGAAGCATGGCAAAAGATGAAAAATACCTTATGCAGAGTCAACTGTGTTTATTTAATTGAAGAGGAGGGTATCTTTGAAGAGGAGGGCATGATACTCTCTTAAAAATATGAAAAGGACTGATAGTATTTTCCTAACATTTATTATTTTATTTTATTTTAGACTGAGTTTTGCTCTTGTCACCCAGGCTGGAGTGTAATGGCATGATCTTGGCTCACTACAACCTCTGCCTCCTGGATTCAAGCGATTCTCCTGCCTCATCCTCCTAAGTAGCTGGGATTACAGGCACCCGCCAAAATGCCCAGCTAATTTTTTTTTTCTTTTAGTAGAGACAGGGCTTTGCCATGTTGGCCAGGCTGATCTCGAACTCCTGACCTCAGGTGGTCCACCCACCTCGGCCTCCCAAAGTGCCAGGATTACAGGCCTGATCCTAACATTTAAATGCAGGTTCCTACCATGTTTGGGATAAAACCAAAAAGTCTTCTTTCTGAGAGTGACAAGGATTCACTTCTGGGTGACTGACTACTTTAAAGCTTCACGTTCCCATGTCTCTGTCCATAAGATTTCTAGATCTACAGTTGGACCTTTTTGTTTCTCTCTTATCTTGGTATTCCTCATTTCAATAAAACAGGCTTAACTTCATTATCTGACCCACTGAGATACACTTTCTACTAGATTTTCAACAATGCAGGCTTCATGGTTACCTGGGTGCCACCACTTTCATCAGACTGGAAAACCTCACAGCTGCTAGTCACAGAGTCACAGATTGATCAATAAAGAAGAATTAGAGAGTTTCCTTGTGAATGGAGAAAAGATGTGCTCCAGGTTAGAAGTAGATGAAGAGGGGCCGGGCACAGTGGCTCACGCCTGTAATCCCAGTACTTTGGGAGGCTGAGGCGGGCAGATCACCTGAGGTCGGGAGTTCGAGACCAGCCTGACCAACATAAGGAAACCCCGTATCTACTAAAAGTACAAAAAAATTAGCCAGGCATGGTGGCACATGCCTGTAATCCCAGCTACTCGGGAGGCTGAGGCAGGAGAATTGCTTGAACCCGGGAGGCAGAGGTTGCAGTGAGCCGAGATCACTCCATTGCACTCCAGCCTGGGCAACAAGAATGAAACACTGTCTTAAAAAAAAAAAAAAAAAGTAGATGAAGAGGTAACAATTATAGGTGTAAATGGAGGGAATCTCTGCTCATAAGATGATATTTTATGACAGCCAAAATCATTGCCTAGAATCACTATCCAAGTGACGTTTAGATAAGCAATAACTTTTGTGACTCTCTATTTTTCCATCTATATAATGAAGATAGTACTATAAAATCCCAATGATTAAAATCAAATCAAATAATCCATGTTTTAGCCCTGTGCCACAATAAATTCTATTAATTGTTCTGTTATCTACTGCACATAATAAACAATCTCAAAACATACTGGCTTAATGCAACAATTTATTTTCATTTCTAAGAGTTCTATGGAATCTTTGTACTCAGCTAGAGTCTTCTTTTTTTACATGCTGGCCAGTTTATGTGTCAGTCAGCTAAGAGGTCAGCTCATGCTATCAACCAGAATGCCCATGTCTGGCCTCTCTCTGTAGCTTGGACTTCTCATTGCACAGTATTTGGGCTCCAGGAGCGAACATGCCAAGCCAGACCTAGACAGAAGGTACAAATTATTTTTTTAAGACCTAGTCTCAAAATTCCTAAAACACCATGTTTCTGCATTCTATTGGACAAGGATGTTATTAAAGTGAGGCCATAATTAAAGGGAGGGGTATTAGACTCGATAGCTTGGTAGGAAGAGCAAGTGTAAAGAGGGAAGGAAGGCACTGATAGCTGCTATCTTTTGAGAATATCTATAACAATTAATAATATAACAATAATAACAAAACGTATTTCTGCTGCTAAGAATGTTACTAATAGTTACTAACCACTGAATCTGTTTCTTCATCTCCAAAATAAGATTTTAGGCTGAGAACAGTGGTTTATAACTGTAACCCCAATGCTTTGGCAGCCAAGGCAGGAGGGTGACTTGAGGCTGGGAATTCAAGACATGCCTGGGCAACATAACAAGTCAGTATCTCTACAAAAAATTTTAAAAATTGGCTGGGCATAGTGGCGTGCACCTGTTGCCCTTGCTACTCAAGTGACTGAGGCAGGAGGATTACTTGGACCAAGGAATTAGAGATTACAGTGAGTTATGACTGCACCACTGAACTTTAGCCTGGGTGACAGAGGGAGATCCTATCTCTAAAATTTAAAAAAAAAAATGCCATTTGATTCAGCAGTCCCACTACTGGGTATCTACCCAGAGGAAAATAAATCATTATATGAAAAAGAGACTTGCTCATGCATGTTTATAGCAGCACAATTTGCAATTGCAGAAATGTGGAACCAACCCAAATTCCCATCAATCAGCAAGTGTATAAAAAGCTGTGAATATATATATATAATGGAATACTACTCAGCCATAAAAAGGAATGAATTAATGGCATTCACAGCAACCTGGACAGGATTGGAGACTATTACCCTAAATGAAGTAACTCAGGAATGGAAAACTAAATATTGTACATTCTCACTCATAAGTGGCAGCTAAGCTATGAGGATTCAAAGGCATAAGAATGACACAATGAACATTGGGCACTCAGGTGGAAAGGTTGGGAAGTGGGTGAGGGACAAAAGGTTCCAAGTTGGGTTCAGTGTATACTGCTTGGGAGATGAGTGCACCAAAACCTCACAAATCACGGCTAAAGAACTTACTCATGTAACCACATACCACCTGTTCCTCAAAAACCTATGGAAATAAACAATTAAAAATAAATAAATGGATATTTGAAGAAGATCCTTTACATATAGTGCTTGGGATCTTCCCTAGAATATAATGTAGAAGTCTTCTGTAAATAGTGTTGGTTATTTTAAAGAATATTTTTACTTGAATAACTTTTTACCTTTGCTAGTAGTACCCAATCATACATAACTAAGAACAGATAGCTTTATAAATAACTTTTGTTTCTGACCAAACTTTCTATTTCCTTATTGAATATTTACCACTAGAACTTAGATATCAATAGATTTCACACATCAATCTCAACTTGAATGTGACAAACCACAAAATACATTTTAGATGTAATAATAAGCTGACCTACATTTATTTATGACATAGGAGGCATGTAATATGTTTTTATGATTTTGGAAGCAAAAACATTGAAAATTATTATTTGATAATATTAAAGAAAAAAAACCCACATCTCATTTTTCCATACATAATGTTGGTGTACCATGTTAGAGGATGACATCATGAGAAACATGATTGCGACATTTCACAGTAATTCTGCTTAGACTCAAGATTTTTTATTTTTAAAGTTTTAAAATGCTTTAAAAATGAGCCACAGGTGTGCCAGACCTGATATTCTTGGATTCCAGGGAAGTAATAACTTTTTTGTTTCTCTTCCTCTACAGTGTGTTTGTTTTGGTAAAAACTTTTACCTTCAACTGTCCTATGTAGATTCTCACTGTGCTACACACTGATGCAATGTCCATGTGATATAACCCACCACCACAAGAAGTAGAATAGAAAATGGGTTACTGAGCTGACATTGTCACAGACTCTGAAGAATTAGCAGAGTGCATTGATAGGTAGGAGAGAAAGGCAGCCCTATTACTTCTCACCATTTAGGGCACAGTCAACCTTTAACCAGTCTAACAAGCTTTTAGTTTGATTAATACTTTAGTTTTGCAGCAAAGAAGTTACAAATTGAAAATCTCTATTAGGTCATCTGGCTTGGCACTTCCACACTACAATATTTATTATGACATATAATTATCATCTGTAAGAGGAAAGGTAGAAAATTTGACCTCTGCCATCCACCATGACATGTCCCAATTTTCCACAGTTGTTACAAGCCATCACTAACAGTTCCTTTAGATTTCTTCCTCCTCTTTTCCCCATGTCCTGTGTTAATTTCTCATTATTTTTGATTCAGAAACTTAAAAATAATGAGTCTTAAATGAAAGCAACATTAGACTACTTGGCAGCTTTCTGTAACTCACCCACGTATTTGCCATAATAATGATGATTCTCCTTCAGATTCTGCATTCTGCTGGTCTCGCTTTCTTATTACGACAGTTTACTTCTCTCAACCCAAACACGTGGTCCTAGTCTGGTCCTTTCTATCTTGCACCAGCACATTTGCAACAACACCTAAACAGTCTCCCTTTTTATTCATCTTTGTCTCCTGAGTCTATTCTTCACACTGACACCAGGGTCAAGTGTATAATATAAAAACAGAGAACAATCTAAAGAAATATGAGGAGGGTCATCTTTGACTCATCTTCCATCTCTTTTGTACATATACAGCTCTTAGCTTTTGCATGTGGTTTTTATTTTTCCGAAAAGCATTTCTCTTTCATGCCTGACTCCTTGTCATCATCCTGATATGACTTGAAATGTGATTTCCTTAGAGTCAGTCTGTCTATAGCAGTGGTTGCATTCTTATAACATCATCTCGATTTATTCTACATAGTATCATGATGTCAATGAGTCATAATGTGTATTTGTTTAACTATTATTTATTGTTTCAACCTTCAATTAGAATGTGTGCTCTAAAGTAGTGATATCTTTTCCATTTTTTTTAAACACCAGTGCCTAGGACTGTACTAGATACAACTCAAGATATATGTAATGAATTTATGAATGAATAGATGAAACAATGTAGTTTGAGATAGCAACACCTGAAATAGACTCACCTTTCACCCATTTGGAGCAGCTTGGAAATAAATACTGTGATTCTCACCTTGGCTATGGGCTGAGAGGATATGATGACCACGTACTGGATGTGGACCTCAGCCTCTTAAGCCCCACCAAACTTTTCAATAAGACCTGTAATCTATTCCCAAATAAAATACTAAGAACAAGACAAAAACAAAAGCCATGTTTCTACACTACCACTTTTCGGGCATGGGTTTTTTTTTTTTTTTTTTTTTTGAGAAGGAATCTTGTTCTGTCATCCAGGCTGGAGTGCAATGGCATGATCTCGGCTCACTGCAACCTCCATCTCCAGGATTCAAGTGATGCTCCTGCCTCAGCCTCCCAAGTTGCTGGAACTAATATATCTATAATACATTCAGCAGAAACAAGAGTCTGGGGGTCATGGGACACTCCTACCCTCTCCATGCTTCCTAAGTAACAATTGCAGAATATTTAGGTAAAACCGGGTGTTATCAGGCAAAGCCCTTCCCTGCTGTCAGGGGTGGGAGCAAGGAGGAAGTGCTGTTGGGTCGCCCCCTGGGGCGGGCACCAGCCCCGCCTTGCCTCCATGCCATGGGAGGCAGGCCAGAGGTCACTGGCACAGGGTGGTGGCCCCTAGACCATACAGCAGTGGGCATGGGAGGAGCAAATCTGAATGAGGATGGCCTGAGCCGGCCCCCTCGCCCGGCTAATTTTTTTGTATTTTTAATAGAAACGGGTTTTCGTCATGTTGGCCAGGCTGACCTCGAACTCTTGACCTCAGGTGATCCTCCTGCCTTGGCATCCCAAAGTGCTGGTATTACAGGCATGAGCCACCATGCCGAGACAATTTCAGGTATGTTTTTAAATGGCTAGTAAAAATAAAAAACATTTTCTTATTAACTTATAAATAAGAATTAATGGGAAAAAGTGCACAGTATACCATGAGATTCAAGAAAACCACTCCGCCATAGAGAGCATGAGAAAGTGCCAAGAACCAAGTCAAGGTTTGAATTTCAATTCTTCCACTTCTTAAAGAGCCACACCCAAAGGGCCTGTACCCAGAAGGCTTCAGTCAGCCATTCACTCTTCCAGGGCACTTTTAGGAAAGGGATTTTAGCTAGTGATTCTCCTTGCTTTTAATAACCCCAGCCCCGCCTGGGGTGGCTAGAAGCAGGCAGGCACCCATGTGCTGCTGATAAGTGCCTGAGCTTCCCCCAAGCCGGGATCAGGCTGTGGAAGCCACTGTTAAATTTGTGTTCTCTGCCAAAGACACAGGTGGGGGTCCTCACACCTGCCTTGTGCAGCAGGGCCGGCTCAGGCTGTCCTCATTCAGATTTGCTCCTCCCACGCCCACTGCTGTATGGTCTGGGGGCCACCACCCATGCCAGTCGCCTCTGGCTTGCCTCCCATGGCATGGAGGTGAGGCGGGGCTGGTGCCCATCCCAGGGGGCAACCCGACAGCACTTCCTCCTTGCTCCCACCCCTGGCAGCAGGGAAGGGCTTTGCCTGACAACACCCAGCTTTGCCTAAATAGTCTGCAATTGTTATTTAGGAAGCATGGAGAGGGCAGGAGTGTCCCATGGCTCCCAGACTCTTGTTTGTGCTGAATGTATATAAAGCCTTTGTTGCAATTACTTTTGGTGTTTTAGTCATGAAGTCTTTGTCCATTCCTCTGTTCTGAACAGCTTTGCCTAGGTTTTCTTCTGGGGTTTTTATGGTTTGGGGTTTTACTAATTAAACTAAACAGCTTCTGCACAGCAAAAGAAACTAGCATGAGAGTGAACAGGCAGCCTACCGAATGGGAGAAAATTTTTGCAATCTATCCATCTGACAAAGGTCTAATATCCAGAATCTACAATGAACTTAAACAAATTCACAAGAAAAAAACAACCCCATCAAAAAGTGGACAAAGGATATGAACAGACACTTCTCAAAAAAAGACATTTATGTGGCCAACAAACATTTGAAAGAAAGCTCATCAGCACTGATCATTAGAGAAATGCAAATCAGAACCACAATGAGATACCGTCTCACACCAGTCAGAATGGTGATTATTAAAAGTCAGGAAACAACAGATGCTAGTGAGATTGTGGAGACACAGGAACACTTTTATACTGTTGGTGGGAGTGTAAATTAGTTCAACCATTGTGGAAGACAATGTGGCAATTCCTCAAGGATCTAGAACCAGAAATACCATTTGATCTAGCAATCCCATTACTAGGTATATACCCAAAGGATTATAAATGATTCTTCTATAAAGACACATGCAGAAAAGTATGTTTATTGCCACACTATTTACAATAGCAAAGACTTGGAACCAACCCAAATGCCCATCAATGATAGACTAGATAAAGAAAATTGTGGCCTATATACATCATGACCTTGGAAGGTATTCAATAAATATTGATTCTCTTCCTCTTTCCTTCAATTCCTTATGTTATGAGTTGAATTGTGTCCCCAGCCCCCAAAAAATATGTTGAAGTCCTAACACTCAGTACCTCAGAATGTGACCTTTTCTAGGAAATAGGGTTGTTAACAGATATAATTGTTATGATGAGGGCATATTGAAGTAGGAAGAGCACTTAATCCATATGATCAGTGTCTTTATAATAAGACAATGTGAAGACATACAGAGGAAGAATGTCTGTGACAATGGAGGCAAAGAGTGGAGTTTTAGCCAAGCATGGTGGTTCACATCTATAATCCTAGCATTTTGGGAGGTTGAGGTGGGGAGGATAGCTTGCGTTCGAAAGTTTGAGATCAGCCTGAGCAACACAGCAAAACCCCATCTCTAAAAAAAAACACAAAAATTACCCACACATGGTGATGTGTGACTGTAGTCCCAGCTACTCAGGAGGCTGAGGCCAGAGAATGGCTTGAACCCAGGAGGCTGAGGTTGCAATTGTGAGGTTATAATTGTGCCACTGCACTCCTGCCTGAGTGAAAGAGCAAGACCTTGTCTTAAAAATAAAAAATAAAAAGATTGCAGTTATGCTACCACATGCTAAGGAATGCCAAAGATTGCTGGTGATAGAAGAAGCTAAGAGAGAAGCATGGAACAGACTTTTCTCTACAGTCTGACCCTAGAGAGCATGGCCCTAGTCACACCTTGCTTCTGAACTTCTAGACTTCAGAACTGTGAGACAATAAATTTTCGTTGTTTTATGCCACCCAGTTTGTTATACTTTGACACAGAAAACTAATACACCCAGGAAGGCAGCTGCTGGAATATGTTCTCAGGCAATAGTATCTCTCTAATCTCTCAATTTTACCCCATTAGTCTTCATCACATGTTTTATCACCTCAAAAAATCCTGTTTCTTAGTATTTGTGACTTCAGATACTGGACAGTTATACATCTTAGTTGTTCTTTTTGTTATTGTTGTTTTTTGAGACAGAGTCTCACCCTGTCACCCAAGCTGGAGTGCAATGGCACGATCTTGGCTCACTGCAACCTCCACTTCCTGGGTTCAAGCAATTCTCCTGTCTCGGCCTCCCAAGTAGCTGGGATTACAGGCATGTGCCACCACGCCCAGCTAATATTTTGTATTTTTAGTAGCAACATGGTTTCACCATATTGGCCAGGCTGGTCTCGAACTCCTGAACTCAGACGATCACCTGTCTCGGCCTCCCAGAGTGCTGGGATTACAGGTGTGAGCCACCGTGCCCAGCCACGTTGGTATTTAATTACTTTTGTGCATTTCCTTTTTTTTTTTTTTTTTTGACTTTCAATGTGTTTCCTATTACTCCTTTTAGAATTAATATCTTTATTAATACATGTTGAAACATTTAAAGCTTCTTTTTCCCTAGTGGATGTGCTGGGTCTAAACACATATATAATTTAGGATTTTGATGCATATTGCTGTATTTAAACATTTTAACCAATTTTATGCTTATTATAAATGTATAAAAATATATTTTCCAGGGCATAAACCAGATTTTATGGTAAACTAAATCAAATTATCATTTAAAATTTTGAGTTTATTTGATGACTAATGAGGTTGAATAACTTTTATTTCTTCTTTTAATTTTTTTTAATGAAATGTCCGTTTATGTTTTGACATATGGAGTGCTTGTTTTTATCCCTAATTTGTCAGCCTTTTTTTGTTCCTAAACTGTATTGTCAGGTTAGTTGGGGTATAATTACCACAGTAAAATTCACTCTCTTTGGCTTAGTGTTCTATGAGTTTTGACAAACTCTTTCAGTGGTGTAAAAATCACCCCAATAAAAATAGAGAATACTTCTATCATTTCAAATAATCCTCCATGCTCCTTTTTAAATCAACCCCTCCTTCCATGTTTAGCCCGTGCAAACATAAAAATTTTGTTGTCCATACAGATTAGTCCTAAAAGAAAGTCATATAAATGAAATCATACAGTAAAGTTTGTCTTTTAGTCTGCCTTCTTTCACTTAGCAAAATGCATTTGAAAATCATCAATGTTATTGTGTGCATCAATAATTTTTTTCTTACTGACTGCCAAATTGATCATTGAATAGATTTCATTGCAATATGAATTTTAATATATATTACATAAATATATGTAATGTATGTAATATTTAATATATATTACTTAGATGCTATTCAAAAGATTGATTCTACTTTAGGCTTGTACTAACAAAATATAAGAATTCTTGTTTAACATCATAGAAAATATGAATAGTTGAACAGGATTCTGTATAATTTGGGTCAGAAAACACTAAAAATGTGACATGCTTAGTTTGTGTCACCACTTTTCTTGTTGTAATTACACATTTTTCTTTAAAAATAAGTATTTTATGCTGGAAACCCAATTCATTTGTCTTGTTAGCTATTAAATTCCATAGTTTCCACATAAGCAACTAGTAGATGTAGGTCCATGAGCTGTAGCTCTTATTTTCTTTATAATATATTTATTTAGTTATATACTGCATTATTAAACTCTCTCCATTGAATTGCTGATTATTTAGATTATTTGGAAATAGAAAGTGAGAGATTCCAAATTTGTCTAAGCTTGCAGATACTAATAAAATTTGAGAAACAGTTAAACTGAGAAGTGAATCATATACATGACATATATGAGAGAGAATATTAGTTGAGCGTAAATTACGAAGAAGCAATAAGAAATATGTTTTTATGGAGCCCAAGCTTAGTGATAGGATAAGAATGAAGATGTGAGGTGGAATCTCTAGTTACATGAGGAAGAAGCATAAGAGACAAAGGGAAGTAAGAGGCAGTTCACCAAGGCAGGGAAATCTTTGATCATATGTTTAAAACAGACAATAATCACATGAAATGGCTCTCTCTCTGGGAGCGGAAGATCTTACATTTTAATGAGATAAATATTTAAGTAGCCTGTATAGACCTCTACTTGAGCCTATTTCTCTTCTACTAGATTGGAAAGCTTTCAAAGACAAGAAACACATCTTTTTAAAATACATTTTTTTGCTAACATCTGTCTTGGTAAAGGGGATTTACAGCAAATGAGCACATGATATATTTCCTCCACATCGTGAGTTGGGGATGTTGGTTGCAGTTGACTTTTTCTATCTGGTTGCTTAGGAACGCTTCTTTCCAATTTCACCATTCTTCTCACTATTTTCTTCTCACCCCACCCTAAGAGATTTCTTTATTTATTTAACAACTATTTATTGAGTGTCACGTACTATTTTAGACACTAAATTGACTTTAAAGGTGAAATTTCACTGGATCTGCGTGTTCCAAACTTTCATTAGTTATATTCTACTGCATTCCTGACATAATTTTTGAAATATTAGAGGAGAGTTCATCCTTATTTAGTGCTTTATAAATACTTATTATTTACTTAATAATTTTTAGCTAAAATGTTTATTTACATGTTTTTAAATGAAATTTTATATTACTACCTGTTATGGAATGAATTGTGTCCCCCTCAAAAAATTAATACGTAATCCTTCTGTTGTACATAAACATGATGATTGTGTTTCAACACTCATGTGTGAGACGTGCCTCTCACTAACGTTATTACAATGTTGGCACATTACCTGTCTGACATTTTCTACATACATATCAGATGTTGAAATCCTAACACCCATTTCCTCAGAATATGACTGTCTGGAGATAGGGTCTTTATTGAAATAATCAAGTTAAAATGAAGACATTAAGGTGGCCCCTAATCCAATATGACTGGTGTACTTATAAGAGAAAACTTAGATGCAGGCACATACAGAGGGTGCCTCTAAATGTATTTAAAGAAAATACATTTCTCTTGTTTAAACCATCCAGTCTGTGATATTTTGTTCTGACAGCACTAGACACTAATACTCTACCATAATTGCAAAATCATTTCTATTTGCAATATAAAAATAATTATTAAAAATAAATGAAACTCTACTAAAAATTTAAATAGTACCTTAAAGGACCTTAAAAAAATATATTCTTGTATCTCAGATGTTTAAAATATGGACTGAGTTTTGGAATATCAACTAGGAAGTTAAGTGTTTACACACAGTTGGAGACAGGCATCAAGGCCATGATGCCTTTTCCAAAGCAGGTGCTTCTTCCTTTGACATTGTATTCATTCAACTCAGTATATTTGGAACTGTGTCAGGGTCTGCAGTCATTGTATGAGGGACCAAAACACCAGGGCCTAGGCAGCATTTAAAACTGGCACAGTGAAAGTGTCTCCAAGGACCCTCCCTGCAGCCCCTAGGGCTACTTGCATCCAAGAAGCATTGAACTGAGGCAGGTATACAGTTCCTGCCCACGCCCCTCACTCCTGGCTGCCTCCAGCTTGGGCCCCTGCCTGGACACTCCCAAGTGAGATGTTGAGAAACTAGGCCCCTAGATCCAATTTGGGAAATTGGCTTGATGCAATAACTGGAAAAGAAATAAAAGACTGGATGGTGAAAAATGATATGTAGAGAAACAAGGACAGCAGGTGGTAGTCTGGGAGGCATCAGGAGGGAAAAACACTGAATAAAGGACGGAAGATGAATAGAAAGGAAGATCTTGAAAAACGAGATTTGAATGAGAAAAGCTAGAGGAAAATAGAAACACATTCTCTACCCTTTAAAATGTTGATTCTTTTCCCACCACCTCCCTTTCTCATGCTGATCTCTCTTGGCCTCTGCATCATTCAAAGTCCACTGATACCCTTTATCTTACCCTTTGCTAACCAGACTTGCCAGGTCCTTATTTCTTTGTCTCGGTCACCCTGCCTCACTCTTCTCCCTATTGTTATCTAGTAGATGAGGAGTGCACTCCGATGGCTCTATTTCAAATGCCATGAGGAATAACTATTATTTCTGATACTCTCAAATAATATCTAAATATTTTTAAAGCACTGATTGACTAAAGTCGATGTAGGATTTTCACAACTATGTAAAAATGTGCATCATTTAGAATGAATATGGTAAAGTTGTCTTTATTTATTAAAATGCACCACAGTCTAATAGCCAACTACTCTACGGATGGCTGTTGTTTCCATCCAATTATGTTTCACCATCATGAAATATATTCCATCAGCCTATCTCAGTCTTATCAATGAAAGAATTTCACCATTTTAAGAAAATGCAATGATTTTTTTTAATAAAACAAGGCTTTCTGACATTGCCACCTTGATTACAAAATGATATACCACTTCTTAAAATGAGCAAGGTCCAGAAACAGAGAAGCTATTAGAAATGTATTCTCAGGATGATTTAATTATCCAACATCTTCCAACTAAAGCACACTAAGGAGTTATTTGCATATAAATTCTGTTGACAGTGTATTATCCTTACTATGGAACTGTGCATGAGAAAGGATACTTCCAATTACTAGTAGAAACATAACACTGTTTTTTAAATGTATTTATTTAAATGTTGTCATTATAGGTGAGGTAAGCTTCCTACAGGCAGCATATAGTGGGGTATTATTTTTTAATTCATGCATCCAGTGTATATCTTTCAAATGAGAAATTTAATTTGTTTACATTTGAGATTATGATTAATAGGTGAGGACTCTTGTCATTTTGTCAATTGTTTTCTGGTTGTTTTGTATATCCTTTGTTCCTGTCTTCATCTCTCATTGTTCACCATTGCAGTTTGGTGACTTTTTTAAGTTGTAACTTTTGAATCCTTTCTCCTTCTCATTTCTGTGTCTGCTCTACCAGTGAGTTTTATACTTTCATGTGTTTTCATGATGATAGACATTGTTCTTTTGCTTCCAAATGTAGGACATTTTTAAGCATTTCTTATAGCGTCAATCTAGTAGCGGTGAATTCCCTCAATTTTTGCTTGTATGGAATAAGCAGACTATATTTTTCCTTCATTTTTAAAGAACAGATATGCCAAATATAGTATTTTTGACCGACAATTTTTTTTTATTTCAGTACTTTGAAAATACAATCCCCTTCTCTCTTGTTCTGTAAGGTTTCTGCTGGGAAATTGTATATTATTCTAATGAGGTTTTCCTAATATATGACTTGGTGCTTTTCTTTTGCTGTTTTTAGAATTTTTCCTTTGATTTTGATAGTTTGAGTATAGTACCTTGGAAAAGTCAATTTTGGGTTAAATTTATTTAAGGACCTTTGAGTGTCTGATACCTGGATGTCTATATATCTTCCTTGATTTGGGAAGTTTTTAGCTATTATTTTGTTCAATAGGTTTTCTAGGCCTTTGCCCATCTCTTTTTCTGGAACACCCAAAGTATGAATATTTGGTTACTTTATGGTGTCAAATATGTTATGCAAGTTTTCTGTTTTCTTTTTTCTTGTTATTTTTGTCTGACTGAGGTTATTTTAAAAGACCTGTCTTCAAGCTCAAAAATTCTCTCTTTTGCTTCATTCATCTAGTCTATTGTTGAAGTTGTTGATTGTATTTTTCTTTCATTAAATTCTTCAGTTCCAGGGTTTATGTTTTGCTCTTTTTTATGATCTAACTCTTTGGTGGATTTTTCACTAAGTTCATAAATTATTTTTCTAATTTCTTTGTATTATTTATCTGTGTTCTCTTGTGTCTCACTGAGCTCATTTTATACCATTATTTTGAATTATTTTTCAGGAATTTTATATATTTTATTTTCACTGAATCTGTTGCTAGAGAAATATTACATTTCTTTGGAGGTGTCACGTTTCCTTGCTTTTTAATTTCGTTTGTGTGTGTGTGTGTGTGTGTGTATCATTATGTTCATATCTGGACATACAGTATAATAGTCCTTTCTTCCAATTTTGTAACTTGGGTTTTGTAGGAAAATACATTTTTGCATGTATGTGTCTCTAGTATTGGTTGGGCAGTGTGCTTTAGCTCTGATTCTAGGTGCAGAGCCTTGTAGTCGCTATATTATTTATACAGCTGTAACTAGCTTTAATCATATTTGTGATTTCCTCAGTGAGTTAGCTGTGGTTATTAGTGTAGGCTATGCTGAGACTTTGCTGGGGTCAGGGACAAAGGCAGGCTGGTCCTTAGTGGTGATGGTGGGGGGTTAAGTATGCTAATCCTTGGGTCCCCAGGTGGTATACATGGGCACCAGAGGCAGCAGGTCCAGGGAGGCCAATACTTGGGCCTCCAGGGGCTTTCCCAGGAGATGACAGTGGCAGCAGTTAGCTGGGAAGCAGGCAGGCCATCAGGCCTCTGAAAAGCATTCATGGTGTCAGTACTGGCTATAATGGCAGCAGACAAACCCTTGGATCCCCAGGCAGCATGAGTGGAAAGCAGTGGTGGTGGCAACATGGTAGGACAGACAGTCCCCAGATCCCCACATAGTATGTACAAGTGGATGCTAGTGGCAGTGGTTGTAAAGGGTGGGTGGTCCCTTTCTTAGGCTTCCAGGAGAAATGTGTGCAGATGCTAGCAGTGGTGGATAGGGTGGGTCAATCCTCAGGTCCCCGGAAAATGTGTGTGGGCACTGGTATGCTGGGTGGCCCCATGCTTAGGCCCCTGGAAGGCATGCATAGGAGCCAGTGGTGGCAGGCAGGGTGGGTCCATTCCCAGGACCCTGGAACACATGCATGGGTACTGGCAGGTAGCAGCAATAGGTGGAGTAGTCCAGTCCTCAGGCCCCCATCGTATCCACAGGTGCAGGCAGTGGCTGGTGGAGCTGATCAATGCCTAGGCCCCCAGAAGATGAGTGCAGGTGTGAATGGCAGTAGGCAGGGCAGAGCAGTCCTCAAGCCCTTTTATGATACACTCTGGCACTGGCAGGAGAAGTGTTGCAGGTGGTGGGCCTGTCCTCGGGCCCTCCAGTGGTATGCATGGGAGCAATGATCCTTAGATTTCTATCTGTAAAGTATAGATAATAATAACATTTGACTCCTTAGGTTACAGGAATTATCTGGTAGTATAACATATGGAGAGTTTCTAGCATAAAGCCTAGAATCTAGAAGGTGTTTCATAATAAATGCTATTTTCCTGAAGATAATGGTTTTCTATTTGGACCATACACTGGACTATGTATCAGGGGATGTGAGTTATAGGTATATATTTGCCACTAACCAGCTATGTTACCTTGGGACAAGTTACTAAATCTCTCTAGTTCCTAGTTTATAAACCCAGAAAAAGTTCTATATCACTTTTTCCTCCAGGGTCGCTGTGAGCACATACAATTCTATGAATTTTTATGATTTCATACCAGGTAAGAAGTAGCATTCATTTTATTTTTAAAGTGTCCTTTGGTCAGGTACTTCAATGGAAAGTCTTGTTTTGATTATTAAAACCTTTTCATAATTCATTGCATATTCAAAAAAAGAAACTTTTTTTAACTCATAAAATTTGAATACCTGATTAGTGCACATTTCATATCTGTTAATTCTGCATCTGTATTTTCACAGTTTAGCATATAGATACATTTGGTAGTCAATTCTGTATTTATAAAGATATATATATATGTGTATATATATATCTGTGTGTGTATATATATATCTGTGTGTGTATATATATATATATTATATATATTCTACTATATATACACATATATAGTAGAATTGGAAAGATACCTTTACTGACATTTTGTAGCCCCAATTCTTGATGTCAAGGTCAAGAATTTAATAAAGATCACAGGCAAAATCTGAACAAAATACTAGTCCATTTGGACTGAGTTCATTAACAGGATGGTGACCATTTCTTCTGCTGACCTTGGTGAAGGGAGTGGAGAAAAAGACAAGTGGAGATGACATAGTTAAGCTTTGCCATTGATCGCACCAGTCTTATTGTCAGATTCTTCTTCACTTATAGCAACAGTATTTGTGGATGCATAATTGGCACTCTGCCAACATACAGGGCATAGCACTGCAAGTGGAAGCCAAAAAGGTGCCATAGTAGAAACAAAATCATGAAGGGATAATAGAAGTACTGCAGAGTGGATTAAGGTCAACCTATTGATACCAATATTGTACTTGCACTATGGTTGGATCATGGATTGTACCTTGTCTTGTTTTTTCCTGTGATTTATTTTTTCTGCAAGATTTGCTTATATGAAGCTTTAAAAAAATCCTAAATGTGAACATAATATACTGACTCATATCTATCCCCAAAGCCCAGCATTTAAGTTGTTGCTTTATTTCTTACATTCTGACCCTAAGAGGCTTCATACTAAAAGAATTTTGGACACTGAGAAAGGTGCAAAGACTTGAAAGCATCCTTTGAATAAATATCAGTAGTAGCAAGCCCATAATAGATTCACCTGCTGAGACTGCCAGCACACATTCCTTAGAATCATGAAAGTCAAGTCCATGCTGGAAAGTGAAACGCTGCCAAAGACTATTCTTTAAAATGGCCAGCAATACTAATTTCAATCACTAGTATATGTGCCACTTGTCTTCATTATTTGACTTGCTTTTTAAAAATCTATAGAATAGGCATCTATTCAATCTGCCTCAGAATATTTTGAAAGCTTATAGTAAAATACTACAAATGAAAGTACTGGGAAAAGTTCGATATGTGGATTTGCAAAATATCTTTTAAAAAACAGCTAAAACAAGTATTATTTTTCAATTTTCCTACGTGTGTTTAGAAAAAATCATTAAGAGATGATCATTTGGGACTCTGTGGTGAAATAGGTGTCTCTGGAAGCCCACTAATGTGCTATTTTGTAGCTGGAATTCCACTGTTACCCTTCCAGAAATGAATTCCTGCTCTTAACATTCTGGAGAACAAAGCCTTGGCTCTAGATTTGTGTTTTCCCTCAGATATCATTCTTATTTCTTGGAATCCATGAATAAACTTCTTCATTCCCTTACATTTCAATGGTTCTACTTTCTATCTCATCTTATCTCTTAGTGTTTTGTTGTTTGAGTTTAACACAGCAACAAACCCAAGTACAGAGATGATATTCAGAGGAAGTTCATAAACAGCCAGAGATCCTTGAGAGCTCTTTGATTTCCTTGCCACTCTTTTATTTTAAAAACAAATTATTCTCCTTGGCCTTCAGATACCTATGGTGTCTCTTTTGTCAAAGTTGACCCTCTAGCCTGTCTGGCACTCCCCCTTAAGCCTTCCTTCCTGAACTCTGATCTCTGTCCTGTGGCTGGGATCTTGGTTCTTCTCCTTGGAATAATTCTCCTGCAAGCTCTAACATATTCGGCTTGTAGCACCTAAGAGCAGATTTCTTTTTTGGTAACTGACATTCCTCCAAAGAGAGCTGACTAAAACTAAAACCCACTCCTTCATGCCACTTCACTCTGTCACCCACTAACTGATCATTATAATATAGTAAACTCTTGCATAAAATTGTACCTCAGTCATGCAACAATCATCACTAGCCTCAAACCTAACCATACTTTCATACCTCATGACCTTACTTTTGCAATTAAAAGCACATTTTTAAAGTCACCCACAATGTGTGGCATACCTGGCTTGGATTTGGGTCAAATAATTTCAATTTTCTACCCCCTTCATTTTGAATAAATATAAAGAGTAATAAGACTTAATTAATATGTTCAAATATATGTAAATGACAAGCATTGAGCGACTTTCATTAAGTGTTACATCATCATCATCACCATCATTTTCTCATCCTTTCCAAACCTAGAATTTTTAGACTACTCAAATGCCATGTATCTCCAGTTTGGGACCAGGACCACAGGATTCCACTTGGCTGTGCAGTCGGAAAGGAGAGTGAGTGAGGCCTAAAGCTGTAGAGCAGTACTTTTCAAATAGAATCACTGGAAGGAACTTGATGCTTCTCATACCTAGGAGGGGCCAACTAAATCAGGACCCTGGGGTGAAACTTTAAAACCAATATTAAAGATCCCTAGGTACTTCTACTCTGCAGCCAAGGTTGACAGTCACTGTTTTACAAACAGCCCGTGTTTCTGTTAAGTCTACTAGAAACAATTTAAGAGCTCCTTTCTGCCCTCTGAAAGACAGTGATTTACTTCATGGCAGCAGGTTTTCCCAGTGAAATAAACCGCAAAATCAGAGAGAGACTGGACCATCTAGGAGTGGAAAGCAGCAGGGAGATTACCTGGGCTTGAAGATTGGTTAAGACAGATTTCGTGTGCCTGAGTTTGACTCCCCACTCAGCCATTTGATAACTGTGTAGACTTCATCAAGTTATCCAATGTCTATAAGATTCAAGACCCTTTTTTGTAAAGTGAGGCTAAAAATAACAATGAGGTCACAGATGTGTAGTAAGGACTAAATGAAATACTTAATATATATCAGTTAACTTAGGTCATATAGCATGCACTCTTTAGAGTATACAACCATTATTCTTACTATTATTATTAAGGAAGTGGAGGATCAGTTTGTCACATGGTCTTCTGATAGTTCTTCTGAAGTCACATGAAAAATGAGTAAAGGTAGAAAGTAGCAACTTTTAATTCATGTTATAAAGTTTTACTTGACTATATCACCATTTGACATAGTAGGAAAAATCTAATTGAAATCATAACCCAGGATCAAAGGTATATGCTTTTCCAGGAAATTATCCAAGGCCCCATGCAACAATCAAATTTGCATCAAATCTTCCTATCCTGGCTTTCAAATCATATCCTCTTAGAAATGGTAGGTGTTCAAAAATATTCAGTGCATTTCAGTAGGGGTCTATCTTTAATCAGATTCAATGGTCTATATGGCTGGAACCTGCATGCCTGGCATTGTCCTAGTTATCCCAGACTCCAGGGACAACCATACCCATTATTCATGGGCTCGGAGATATTACATAATATAGTCAAGGTTGTACTTCTAGTCAATGTCAGCTATCACATCTTAGCCCAGGTGGGGATGGCTCAAAGTTGTACTATTTCCCATGCAATTCAAAGACAGGGTCAAGAGAAAGACAACTGGGCTATAAGAACAAAGAGGAGGACAGAAAGGAGGTAACATTCTGCTCCTGTGGCTTTATACTTTTCTTATCATTTCCCTTGTACCTAAGTGCCCTCCTGCTTCCTTTTCCAGTTATTCCTCTGGTGGTGGCAGAGCCATTCAATCTCTCTGTCAGTGTCTTCCTCGCTTTTCTGTAAGAGAAAAAGATAAGCACATTTTCAAAAAGGAGCACAAAGGGAGCTTATATGTGTTAGTTGAATAATTATTAGAACTCACAGGCTCTATTTAAAGATTTGGATAAGAGCCCTACACATGGGACTGGAGATAGAAGAGTGGCTTGAAACTCCATCTCCTGTGTTGCCACTATTTGCATAACCAACAGGACACTGTGTCAGTTTTGGATGAATTAGATTTTTCACAGTGAAGGTTAAGACAAGAACAAGGGATTATGGTATATTCTAATGAAGTACTGGACCCAGTGATTCTGCGTCAATGCAGTTGAATAATTGCCTGCTTGTGGGGGTTTAGATGATTTGCCCAATTATACATGCTTTGGAAAAAACTAGAGAGTGTATCAGTGGTGACTGCTATACAGCAATGAGTGAGAAATCATTCATAAAAGCTGCACATTTTCATAGCTTCTGGCTCTCTGAAGTTTTCTGATTTGAAGCTCTAATCACTCCTGCTTATTCTCAACCATGAGTAAATTATTTGAGAAGTGTCAGACACATTTTACTCATCATGAAAATGTACATTTTTCTCCCAAATAAAAGGAAAATAAAATATTACTTTCAAATGTTAAAATAAAAAGCTTTAAAATAACTTGTTCTTAAAACTAGTTCTTAGCTTTATGCAAAATAGAGGAAGCTTTATAAAATAAAATAAAACAGATGTTATCAAATATTTGAATTTGCATCAGGTTGCAAATAATTGAAATTTAGACTACATCTAAATTTAGATAAATTTGTATGTATTTCATCTTCAGAAAACTCCATGTTAATGTTTTGATGCTGTCACATTAATAGAATTGGAATCAGCCAATATCAAACAAAATATAGCAGTAACTTTTCTAAAAATGTGAGATTGTGTGTGTGCATGTGTGTACATATATATGGTAATGTATCATCACTACTAAAAGTATCTCTATAGTTTATAAGAATGAGTGGGGCCGGGTGCTGTGACTTACACCTGTAATCCCAGCACTTTGGGAGGGTGAGGCGGGCGGATCACGAGGTCAGGAGATCAAGACCATCCTGGCCAACGTGGTGAAGCCCCATCTCTATGAAAAATACAAAATTAGCTGGGCGTGGTGGGATTAAGTGCCTGTAATCCCAGTTACTCTGGAGGCTGAGGCAGGAGAATCACTTGAACCAGAGAGTCAGAGGTTGCAGTGAGCTGAGATCACGCCACTGCGCTCCAGCCTGAGGACAGAGCAAGACTGTCTCAAAAAAAAAAAAAGAATGAATGAGGCACAGTGCATAACTCTAAAGGACTCACTGTCTGATCTATTTGGTAATACTTTTTCAGTTTTGCACTACTTTTGAGAGCAGATGCTAGAATATAATGCAGAGGATGAGGTTTGGTTTAGAGCAAGTATCAGAACACATCATCACTCTAGACTGAAATAGGTAATGACAAAACTTCTTGTTGTTGTTGTTGTCGTCGTTGTTGTTGTTTTGAGACGGGAGTCTCGCTCTGTCGCCAGGCTGGAGTGCAGTGACGCGATCTCGGCTCACTGCAAGCTCCGCCTCCCGGGTTCACGCCATTCTCCTGCCTCAGCCTCCCGAGTAGCTGGAAATACAGGTGACTGCCACCACGCCCGGCTAATTTTTTGGATTTTTAGTAGAGACAGGGTTTCACTGTGTTAGCCAGGATGGTCTCGATCTCCTGACCTCGTGATCCACCCGTCTCGGCCTCCCAAAGTGCTGGAATTACAGGCGTGAGCCACTGTGCCCGACCGACAATAATTCTTTATACTAATAAAATGTGGTATCCTTGGTTAAAGGACTTTAAAATAGAAAAAAAAAATTTTACAAATAAAATTTTATCTGATCTTGAAAACAGTTTAAAAATCAGTCTAAGCATTTCATTGTTGTTGTTGCCATTTTGCATAGCAGAAATTTTAAGTGATATTTGTCCTAGGTCAAAGTGAATTTGAAGCACCATCTGTTATCAAACCATCTATTCCTTGTTCTAAAGTCTTAACATTATGCGCTGCTATGTACCAAGTGCTCCTCAGTGCTTCAACATGTTTGTTGAAGAGAAAGTATTTGCATTTTTCATTCAATTGTTCATTCAAGAAATATTTACCACGTGACTTATCAATGCTAGTCATCATGTATACTAAGCAAGGTAGACAAAACTCCCTCCCTTTTTGGAATATACATTCTAATTTTAAAAGACAAAATGACATTAATGAACTCCTCCAGTAACCTAAAATTGTTGGATTTGTTTCCTAAAATTATTAAGTAAATTTGATCCTCACATAGTAATAAAACTGCCTATGCAAAAATTATAACAATGAGCAATTATATCAGTGAAAGATAACTGATCTAATCAACTCCCATCTTGCCATTAGTATTCAAACTGCCCTTAATTATTCCTCAGCTTGGGCTGAGTTAATTTGGGGAGATATTTAGTTTATAGTTTAAATGGTAATAGCTCTTCCCAAAAATCAACCACCTTTGTAAAGCTAATGAGAGACCACCAGGCTACGAGGATGAGAGGAGCCTGAATTCTGCTAAGCTGTAGACATAAACAATTACCCACCCTTATTTCAGAGGTCACAAGATATGCAACTTCCCCAGTTATTCCTGCAGATAACATCACTATTGTAGAACCTAAGACTGGCCTTTTGAGATGTCTTTTCAGGGTTTTTGCTTTGTTTTGCTTGGTTTTTTCATGTCTGATGACCAGTGGCTCCACCTGAACTTGCACACTGAGGGCTCCACCTGGACCCATAAATCGCTTCTGTGCCCCCCCACCCCAGAAGCAACCTAGCCTGCATGAGGACCATTTCCTACACTTCTGTGATTGTACCCCAACGAATCAGCAGCCTCTCCAGCCCCCTTCTCTTGCCTTAAACTATCCTTGAAAAACCCAAGCCTCCAAATGTTCAGGGAGACTGATTTGAGTAATAATAAATCTCCAGTCTCCTGTTCATCCAGCTTTGCATGAATTAAGTTCTGTATTGCGATTCCCCTGTCTTGATAAATGGGCTCTGCCAGGGCAGCAGGCAAAATAAACGCATTGGGCAGTTACACTAAGTGCTTCATGAAACATCCTATGGCTATTCTTGGACTAGGATTCCGAGGTTCTGGTTTCTCAATGTTGTATTACAACTTACTATGTGGCTTGAACTCTATTACTCTTGATATGAACATCAATATCTTTAAGAATACTCTACAAACAATGCCACCTGTCAGGAGCTATATCATATTGCTGTTGAGAGGGTCTGGTGAACAGTAATTCCTTGAGGCACATTTTGATGAGTAAAGCATTACATTTGTTTACTTTGCTTCCTTCCAATTCTTCCTATATTCTTAGTCCTTTCCTCATAACAATATTTTTTGTCCCTTTCCTTTTTCTTCCCTTTTTCTCTGATTTAAACCAGTCCTAGCCAAGAACACAGAGAAAGTGCAGTAGAACTTCATGTAATCTATCTCATGTTAGATGCTTTTAATGGACATATATCAATATCTGAAGTGTTACAGAAATCATAGTGTGGGTCCCATGTCCTTCAGATCAGTAATTTTGCCATTTAAATGTGTTAATTATTTTTGCATTATGCATCAGAGTGCCAGTTCCACTTTAGTATCTGCTTTTGGACAGAAAAAAATGAAGAAAGTAGGATAGAAAAACACATCTGTAGAAGAATGGTATGTTTTGTGAAACAGTTTCATTTTTGTTAAGTTTATATCACCTGGGTTACTGGATAGCACAGGTAAAACTTTTGCACCAGCCAGTTTTTGTTGCTGTTGTTTTTGGTTGTTAAAGTCTATAGATATTTCCATGTATAGTATCTCTAAGGGTTCTGTAAATCTTAGATATTCATCTACTGTGTCTCATTGGCAAAGCCTCATAAGTTATGGCCTTTTTACATTTCATATCTTACCACTTTTGTATGATTATGTCACTGTTTTATTAGAGGTTTTGTAAATACCACTTATTAAAATACTATATAAGTAAAAGTCTTCAAATTTTAATCAGGGACTAATTTGATCAGGCAAAATAGAAGTTTGTCCAGTGATGGAAGTGGCAGGATTTCTCACTGAATTCAATTTGCTGGGTTCTGCATGTATCCCCAGTGTCTGCCAGGATTACAGGTCAGGGAAACTTATTTGATTTTGCATAACTATTCTTACCAATACTGCTACTTACTTACAAATAGACAAACATACAACTATTTGGAGTCTCCGCCTCTTTCAGAACACATTTGAGAGAATGGCTCTATTACATTTCCTGGGCTAGGCTAGAACCAGTCAAAATGAACAACATAATTTTAATTCATACACACATTCTCCCCGATGGCATTGTAACTTTCAGCTCACCGTCCAAATATTCAGCTCTTTTTTACAAAGTTTGCCTCCTTCATGCAGCTTCACTCATAAAAGAGATAGATACAGTCCTCTCCAAGCAGCAATTCTTCCATAGTGTGTTCCCATGCTGATAAGTCAGCGTCAAGAGTTCAGAACCCAAGGCATTCTCAGGGCTGGATCATTTAAGGCAGAACAACATATCAATTTGTAGACAAAAGCAACCCAGGAGACAAGTGCTGACCATTGGGACTGAGTATTTCTGCAGTAATAAGGCAGTTGACAAGGCTGCCTTCTCAGCAGGGAAACTGAAAAAGTGGTCACTAATTGCTCTGTTCTAGTAAGCATCCTTTCCTGCCAAAAAAAAGAAAAAAGAAAAAAAAAAGTTACATAGCTTCCTACAAATGTGCATGCCAAATCCCCTTGCCTCAAGTTTTTCTTGCTGTCTTCCAATACTTTCCTAGATAATTTACCTATTTCTAATTAGGAGAATGCTTATTTTGAACTCGTCATCACATTGTAGATGACAGTGAAGAGAGTGAAATGTTTTTCTCTCTTTTTCATTTTAGATAATCAGAATAGTACTATACTTTAAGAGAAAAGTTTTATCAAATATGTCTATATTGGGTGGGTACTTGTTTATTTTTTCCTACCCAAGTGTCAAATGCATGAAATTACAAGGAGCTCATCCTGAAAAATGACCAGACTCTCTGGGGGAGAAATAGAAACATGTTTCATTTTCCTGCACATCTGTTGAAAAAGAGACTCTTTGAGATCAATGAAAGTTCCTTAATTATTTGTTCTCTCAAAGCTTCTTTTCCTAATCCTTTATAAAATGCTGCTAGAAAACCACTGTCTCCCTAGAGTGTCCCCAGAAGACAGTCTTTTAAAAATATATTCAGAATTAACACCACACATCTACAACCATCTGATCTTTGACAAACCTGACAAAAAGAAGCAATGGGGAAACGATTCCCTATTTAATAGTGTTGGGAAAACTGGCTAGCCATATGCAGAAAACTGAAACTGGATGCCTTCCTTACACCTTATACAAAAATTAAGTCAAGATGGATTAAAGATTTAAACCTAAGACCTAAAACCATAAAAACCCTAGAAGAAAACCTAGGCAATATCCTTCAGGACCTGGGCATGGACAAAGACTTCATGACTAAAACACCAAAAGCAATGGCAACAAAAGCCAAAATTGACAAATGGGATCTAATTAAACTAAAGAGCTTCTGCACAGCAAAAGAAACTGTCATCACAGAGAACAGGCAACCTACAGAATGGGAGAACATTTTTGCAATCTATCCATCTGACAAAGGGCTAATATCCAGAATCTATAAGGAACTTAAACAAATTTACAAGAAAAAAACAAACAGTCCCATAAAAAAGTGGACAAAGGATATGAACAGGCACTTTTCAAAAGAAGACATTTATGTGGCCAACAAACATATGAAAAAAAGCTCATCATCAATGGTCATTAGAGAAATGCAAATCAAAACCACAGTGAGATACCATCTCATGCCAGTTAGAATGGAGATCATTAAAAAGTCAGGAAACAACAGATGCTGGAGAGGATCTGGAGAAATAGAAACACTTTTACACTGTTGATGGGAGTGTAAATTAGTTCATCCATTGTGGAAGACAGTGTGGCGATTCCTCAAGGATCTAGAACTAGAAATACCGTTTGACCTGGCAATCCAATTAGTGGGTATATACCCAAAGGATTATAAATCACTCTACTATAAAGACACATGCACACGTATGTTTATTGCAGCACTATTCACAATAGCAAAGACTTGGAAACAACCCAAATGTCCATCAATGTTAGGCTGGATAAAGAAGATGTGGCACATATACACCATGGAATATTATGCAGCCACAAAGCAGGATGAGTTCGTGTCATTTGCAGGGAATGGATGAAGCTGGAAACCACCATTCTCAGCAAACTACACAGGAACAGAAAATCAAACACCGCGTGTTCTCACTCATAAGTGGGAGTTGAACAATGAGAACACATGGGCACAAGGAGGGAAACAACACACACTGGGGACTGTCAGAGGATGGGCGGCAAGGGGAGGGATAGCAGGAGAAATACCTAATGTAGATGACGGATTGATGGGTGCAGCAAACCACCGTGGTAATGTATACCTATGTAACAAACCTGCACATTCTGCACATGTATCCCAGAACTTAAAGTATAATTATATATATATATATATATTTAACAGAATGTGTCATAAATATAAATAGTCCTCCTGAGAAAATAGTGAAAGGCATAGTCTCCACTTAACCAATATATAGAGTGAATTCTCAATTCACTCAGTTGTTAATATAGCAATTCTTTCTAAATTACCCTGTAAATTCAATGTGACTTTAATCAAAATCACATTTTTAATGCAACTAAATGAGTTTACCATAAAATTTAAATGAAAAATGAAAAGGTTACAAATAACAAGAGTATTTTAAAAAGACCAACGTGAAATCAGTTTTTGTACCAGATAAGTAGATTTTATGTCCAATTTAAAACTATAATGATTAAGAGATGTTAGTTGGGATGCTAGAGAATAGATGTCAAAACACAGACTATATGAACTAAAACCAGACCCCATAAAATAAGCCAAAAGATTTATAAAAACTAGATTTGGGACATAATACCATAGATCAATAATTAAAAGATTGACTCAATATGCAGTGTTGGAATAAATTATTATTTACATAAAAAGTAAAATTAGCAGTTTACTTTACATGCAATTCCAGGTATACTAAAGACGTAAATTTCAAAAGTAAAATCTTGAATTTTTAGAAAAATATCTATAAAAATAAAAGTTATTACCTTAGTGTACAAAGCCTATTCTTAGATAAGATAAAAAAAGCATAAAACATTAAAGACTGAAAATTTTGTTTATGTGAAAAATGAAATTTGTACAAAATACAAAGCAGATGAAAGACAAGGTGCAGGCTGGTATAAGATACTTATAACACATGTAACTGAAATAAAGTAGAAAATTTGTAATAACGGATAAGCTCTATGGGAGAGAATAAACATCTTATTAGAAAAATGGGCAAGTATAATTTACAGAGGAGAAAATCTGAAAGACTAATATGCTGAGAAAAGTGATCAGTCACAATGGTAATCAATGAAATACAACCTAAAACAAAATGTATCCAAGTTTTGTTTAATTAGGTGGTTAATTATCTAATCATCAATTCTTTATGCACACCTCTGCACGGCCATATTATATATAATATATATAATATATTGTATATTATACATATATATATTCTTTTAAATAATGTGATGATGTTAATGTTTTCAGGTAGGTGAAGATATCTCTCTCTTTAGGGTGATCAAATACAACAATTTGCCTCCATGGAACAGAGTAATATTTCAGACAAACCAAAACTGGTTGGCACCTTAGTGAGTGTAAGTTACTATGACAAATTGGGAGGCCAACATTGCAATACTTAGTATCCCACATGGTATATTACTTGTAAAAAAAAAAAAAAGAATGAAAATAGCAAATGTTCAGCAAAAGAAAAATGAATAAATTTTGATATAGTTATATAATATATAATTACATATAATACAATGGCCAGTAAAGTTGAATAGTGATCTCCACACTTTGATGTGTATCAGAATAGCCTACAAAGCTTACAAAAAACACAGAGACCCAAGCTTATTCCAGTAAGATAGGACTTTGGACTTTGTAGTTTTTCCAAGTTTCCCAGGTGATTCTAATACCCACCAATATGTAAGAATCACCAAATTGAGATATATTTATCAGAAAAGATAAATCTCTAAACTGAATAATAGGAAGGAGTAGCAAGTTGCAGAGTGGCATATAAAACATGATTTAATGTATTTAAGCTTTAAAATCTTCCAATACAAGACTACATTATGTTTAGGGATATATAAACATGTATTAAATATTAAAACATGCATGAGTATGATAAACATTAAATTCATATTTGTGATTACTTTTGTAGAGGATAATAGAACCAGAGGCTTTGTTTTCAGAGGGCTTTGATTGTATCTCAAATATATACATTTTTTTAAACGATGGAACTACAATAAACATACCATAATGTTAAGATTTATTGTATTCTGAAGTTGGATATTTGTGTTTGTGAAATATTTCACAAAATGGCTGGGCGTGGTGGCTCACGCCTGTAATCCCAGCTGTTTGGGAAGCCAAGTGGGGCGGATCATGAGGTCAGGAAATCAAAACCATACTGGCCAACATGGTGAAACCCTGTCTCTACTAAAAATACAAAAATTAGCTGAGCGTGTTGGTGTGTGCCTGTAATCCCAGCTACTCCAGAGGCTGAGGCAGGAGAATCACTGGAACTAGGGAGTTGGAGGTTGCAGTGAGCAGAGATTGTGCCACTGCATTCCAGCCTGGCGACAGAGCGAGACCTCGTCAAAAAAAAAAAAAAAAGAAAGAAAGAAATATTTCACAAAATAAATTTGATAATATAGAAGTTTGAATATGTTATAATCTCAACTTTGTCAAAACATATTTAATATTTTATAAATTTATAAGAGTGACATAGCTATAGATTGTCATTATCTACCTCTTCATTTATATCTAATTAATTACTGAAAAATCTCCTTGGGCTAAGGACTGAGGCAGGGCAATATAACTATGGTAATTTTTATTGCCTTCTGTTTTATTTCTCCATTTTAATAAGAAATATAATTAACACAATTAGTTAATAGCATATGACTGGCTAATTTGCAGACATGGTTTTCAGATTAGCTTAGGTGACCAAAAATCACTTTCACTATTTTTCTGGTTTCTTGTAGAAAATATAATAAGTAGAGCTCGTGGAGTGTTCTAGCAATTGTATTCATTCTTTGTAACTAAACTATTTTATCACTAAAGAGTGTACATGTACATGCACACTAGATAGTGCGAATAGGAGGGAATACAGAAAAACTACCCTTTAATCATCATTTGTCTTTGATTAGTACTCTTCTAACATTGAGTGAACAGGAAAACTGAACCATATATGTTCATTTTCATCATTAGTTATACAGCATATGGGACATTACTCAACAAATGGGCTTAATTTGAAAGTAAATGAAACAGGTAGAATACTGTTAATACTGCCTCATCTTTGCTGACTGTAGTGGTGTTCCCTAACAAATGCTACCACTGATAGAAAAGCTGACAGGAAGAGTTACAAATTAGGTTTTGCAAAGTCCACTGAAGTAATCTGGCTACAGTGTGGTGTGCACAGATTAGAAAGTTGCAACAAACACAAGAACTTCTCATCAATTATTCAGAAAGGTCATTTTAGATGAGTTTTTGCAGGCTGATGGAAAAAAAATTGCTTTCAACTGTCAGTTTGAAATAAATTGAAGTTTCAATAATAGGGAACTCTATATGTGTTGCAGTTTGTACTTTTTTTAATTTTTAAGGAAAAAAACTTCCATAGCATAAAAAATATTGTTACAACAACTGGATGCTAAAGCAAGAAAATTGATAAAGTGTCCAGAGTGATAAAGGAAGTCTACGTTTGTTTGGTTGTACTGGCTTGTGGTTTCGGCTTTGGCTTTTATTTAGTGTGAGTTTGGGTTGCTTGACTTGTTTATTTTTTTGCAGATGTGAAGGTTTATGATATATATTTCCAGACTCTTCAGCCCTTTTGGGTCCTGGACTTTTTTGATAGGGCAAATATAGCCTTGTTAGAAAACAGCAGGGATGGGAAGGCAAGACAAAAATTGTAGGAATCATCAGATGAAAACAGCTAAAAATAACTTCATGTTCAGAATTTATCTTACTCTGTATCCCCCTTTTCAAGAAATCCTAGAAGTGAGAGTCAGGGAAGCACGAGAATATACAATCCATTCATAGAACAATGTTTCCAGATGGAGAAATTCTGGAAAAATTGTGTAGGTAATGGTTTTACACAATGTAGAATAGAACAAGAAGAGGCCTTTTAGAATTTACTAATGAATTGGTTAAGGTTGTTATATGATCTTGAATTGGATTCATGAAAAGAAACATTATATTAAGGGTACAGAAATAAATGCTTGAATGATAATGTTTCTAAGATCTTAGCATTAGCAAAACTTTTTATAAGCTGTCATTTACTCTTAAATAGGAAATAAACACCACTTATTCTTATTAAATAAAAAGCAACACTACCCACAGTTCATGCTACATATTATTATTATTATTATTATTATTTTTAAATCCCACTGGAATAGTGGAGATACCGGATCCTAGGATTGAGGTATGAAGAACAATGCAAAGTCATGTATAAGAAAATATGGCAGTGTGTTATGAGATTTTTGTTAGAAATGCCAGAAATTAAATTGTATTTGAGAAAATTGTGGAAAATGAGTAATTTCTTAAAACATCTTTACATGACTACACAGCTTTAAAATGTAAATGGTATAACTTCTTGGTTCAGGAAGCTGTCATTAATTTAACAAACACAAAGCCAGTGAGCTTAGATATACTGGGTAATCTGCAGGATACATCAGACGGAAATGTGTGCTTTCAGGGAGATCAGGCCCAGAATGGAAGCCAAGGCTCACTGGGAAGATCTCTTGCTCTGTCTTCCATGCTCCCCTTGTCAATCTGGGAGACAGGCAATTTAGGATAATGTGATAATGTATTCATTAGGATAGTGGAAGGGAAAAATATAGATTATTTGTTTGCTTGTTTAAATAAGTGAATCATATAAATAATCTGTTTTCCCTTTCCTTTCAATACTGTTACATTGTTTAAGTTCAAAAATATGAACACATCCCCAAATTAACACCTATCTCGCCTTATTTGCTACTTCAATAAGTCTTTGAAAAAACTTTGTAAATCATTTGCTTTTAAAATCTGTTGGAAGGTAGTTTCTTTTGCTGTGCAGAAGCTCTTTAGTTTAATTAGATCCCATTTGTCAATTTTGGCTTTGTTGCCATTGCTTTTGGTGTTTTAGACATGAAGTCCTTGCCCACGCCTATGTCCTGAATGGTATTGCCTAGGTTTTCTTGTAGGATTTTAATGGTTTTAGGTCTAACATGCCCGGCTAATTTTTTTGTATTTTTAGTAGAGATGGGGTTTCACCATGTTGGCCAGACTGCTTTCAAACTCCTGACCTCAGGCAATCCGCCCGCCTTGGCCTCCCAAAGTGCTGGGATTACAGGTATGAGCCATCATAACCGGCCTGTTATTTCTTTTGACTAATGCAGAAGAAAATAGCCAGCTGTTTTTCTTCAATAAATTAAGTTAAATTTCTTCACCTTTTAATGAGATTGAGTCATAGTTGCTTTTTCTAGTAGCAGTAGATTTATAGTCCTTTCCAAATACATGTGTTATCTTTAAATGGTTTGACTCTAGTTAATAACATAAAAATGGAGAACTGAGCTGAAGAAGAATCTGACATTAAATGGAGTTTTCATTGATGTTTAAATTATATGTTCATTAATACTTAACTACTGAAAGAGATGAGCTGCCCTAATGGATTCCCAAATTTAATCAATAAGTAGCATAACAATAGTGGTTCTCAGCCCTGGCTGCACATTACAGTCACCTGGAAAATATTTTAAACTAGTCAAGTTGAAGGCCATCCAAGACCACATAAATTAGGATGTTTGGGAGTGAAGTCTAAACATCAGTACATTTTCTGTGATTCTAATGTGCCATCCATTTTGAGAAATATTGGTACAAAAGAGTATTCCCAAATATGTGCTCTGTATTCCTCCCACATCAGCATTATCTGGGGTGCTGGTACCAACTCAGATATACTGAATCAAAATATGGTGGTCAGGAATGACACCACTGACATGGTGGAATAAGAAGCCTCAGACCCTTTCTTTCCATGGAAACACTGAATTAGCAGCAATATACAGATCAAACAGCCTTTCTGAGATCTCTAGAAACCAATTAAGGGATTATAGCACTGCAGAAGAGTATACAGGCAAAAAGAAACGCATCAAATTGGGTTTAGAAAAGTTTGTTACACTTACTCACAGTAGTGCCTTCCCTTAGCAACCTGCCAACTCATGGCTCCTTCATTAAGAGGGAAATAGAAGAGGAGAAACTACATCCAACATTTTGTCTTTCCAGAAGGCTTCCCAAGGGACTAGTGTCTGTCTTGTTTGATGTGGAGTGCTAACAGAAACTGGCAAAATATTGATGCTGGTGGGACTGCTGAGAACAAAGGTGAGGGTAGTAGCTTGTTGCAGCATCAGAGACTACATTACTCTAAAAAGACACTATAGGAAGCAAAAGATTGTGAACAACTAAAAACAATAGGGGGAAAACTCTTTAGCTGGGAAATTACAGCACAAACCAAAAGAAGATGCATTCCCAGATAACTTTTGAGAGAACCCCATCATCTCTAGCAGGTCTGATTGGTGAAAGTCTTCTCATATATAAAACCAATAACTAAAAACTGGGAGAGGTGGCTATTTTCTTCAAAGGCACACATTTGAACAAAGGACAATGAGGCATACAAAGAAACAGGCAAGCATGAGCCACTTATAAGACAAAATAGATCTCTAGAAGCCAACCCTAAAAAATTTCAGATCTATAAATTACTTGACAAAGAATTCAAAGTAACTGCTTTAAAGATGTTCAATGAGCTAAAAGTAAACACGGATAGACAATAAAATAAAATATATGCATAAAAAAACTGAGAATATCAACAGAGATAGAAACTGTAAAAAAGAAACAAGCAGAAACTTTCGAATTGAAGCATAGAGTTACTGAATTGAAAAATTTACTAGAGGGCTTTAATGGCAGTCGTGAACCAAAAAAAAAAAAAAAAGAAACAACAAAAACAACAACAAAAAACAGAAAACAAAAAACAAAACAAGAAAAAGAAATAGAAAAAAAAAAACAGAAAAAGATAATCTAGGAAACTATGGGACACCAGCAAGTGGACCATTATATGCATTATGTCAGCTTAAGAAATAAGAGGTAGGCCAGGTGTGGTGGCTCACCCAGTAGTCGTAGTGCTTTGGAAAGCTGAGGCAGATGGATTGCTGGGGCCCAGGAGTTAGAGACCAGCCTGGACAACATGGTGAAATCGCATCTCTACAAAAAATACAAAGCTAGCCAGGTGTGGTAGTGCATGCCTGTAGTCCCATTTACTTGGTGGGCTGAGGGAGGAAGATTGCTTGAGCCTGGTAGGTTGAGGCTGCAGTGAGCAGAGATCCTGCCACTGTACTCCAGCCTGGGCAACAGAGGGAAACTCTGTCTCAAAAAAAAAAAAAAAAAAAAAAAAGAAGTGAAGGTAAAATGAAGTCTATATCAAGACATATTACAATCAAGCTGTCAAAACAAATGTTGAATGCATCAAGAGAAAAGAGACAAATGATTCATTACATATAAGGGAGCTTGCATAAGATTATGACTGGATTTAACAGCAGAAACATTGCAGGCCAGATTGGAGTAGAATGATATATTCAAAGGGCTGAAAGAAAAAACAAAACAAAAAACTGTCAACCAGGAAATATGTATTTTACAAAACTGTCCTTCAAAATGATTAAGAAATTAAGGCTGTCTAGATGAATAAAAACTAAGGAAGTTTATCACCACTGGTCCTGCCGTACAGGAAATGCTAAAGGGAGTCCTTCAAGTTGAAATCAAAGTTTGCGAGACAGCAACATAAAAACATGAACAAATGCATGACTTCCTAGTGAAAGTAAATGTGTAAACAAGTATAGAGTCTTGTAGCATTATATCATTGGTATATGCATCATTGTTCATTCTGGTATAGAACTTAAAAGACAACAGCACAGAAATAATAAACTAATATTAATAGATACACAATATGAGAAGATGTAATTTGTAATATCAGTAAAATAAAAGGAGGGGCATAGATATAAACAAGTACACTTTTTGTATGTAATTGAAATTAAATTGTTATCAGTTTATAATAGACTGCTATATCTGTGAAAGATACACAGAAAAGAATATGAAAAGAATCCGATCATGCTACTACAAAAACTCAGTGAAATTCAAACAAGGCAGCAA
The DNA here is from genome assembly GCF_009828535.3 of Hylobates moloch. Classification (NCBI taxonomy): domain Eukaryota; kingdom Metazoa; phylum Chordata; class Mammalia; order Primates; family Hylobatidae; genus Hylobates; species Hylobates moloch. The sequence goes on from NW_026652281.1 coordinate 97,923,997, forward strand.
GACAAAGAAAGAGGAAAAAATAGATTTAAATAGGTTTTAAAAACGCAAAATGGTAATAGTAAGTTCTTCCCTACCAGTAATTATAATATCTTAAATTTAAATACAAAAATGGGGAATTCAACACCACACTCTCAGCATTGAACAGATCATCTAGACAAAAGATCAACAATAAGAAAAACAACACTGGATTAAAAGTGTACCATAGACCACATGGACCTAACAGACATTTAGAGAATATTTTCCTCAATAGATGCAGAAAACACATTTATTTCATTAGCACATAGAAGCCTCAACATTAAAAAAAAAAAATAACAAAATCATATCAACTATCTTCTCAGGTCCCTGTAGAAGAAATCTAGAGATTAATAACAACAGGAACATATGTAACTATGCAAATACGTTGAAATTAAACAACATGCCCCAGAATGACCAATGTGTGAAGAAATCAATTAAGAATGAAATTTTAAAATGCCTTTAAACAAATGAAAATAGAAACATAACATGCCAAAGCCTATGGGGCAAACAAAAGCAATATTAAGAGGCAAGTTTATAGCAAAAAAATACGTCAAAAAACTAGAAAGATTTCAAATAAGTAACAATGCATCTCAAAGAACTGGAAAAGCAATAATAAACCAAATCAAAATTAGTAGAAAAAAGAAATAAGAGGCTGGGCGCGGTGGCTCACGCTTGTAATCCCAGCACTTTGGGAGGCCAAGGCGGGCGGATCACGAGGTCAGGAGATTGAGACCACGGTGAAACCCCGTCTCTACTAAAAATACAAAAAATTAGCCAGGCGTGGTGGCAGGCGCCTGTAGTCCCAGCTACTCAGAGAGGCTGAGGCAGGAGAATGGCGTGAACCCGGGAGGCGGAGCTTGCAGTGAGCCGAGATCGCACCACTGCACTCCAGCCTGAGCGACAGAGCGAGACTCCGTCTCAAAAAAAAAAAAAAAAAGAGAAAAAAGAAATAAGATTAGAGCAGAAATACACAAAATTGAGAAAAAAAGATACAAAAGATCAATGAAACAAAAAGTTGTTTTTCTGAAAAGACAAATAATATTGACACATTTTTAGCTAGACCAAATTTTAAAAAAGAGAGAAGACCCAAATAAACAAAATCAGAAACGAAAATAGAGATATCACTATGGATACCACAGAAACACAAAATATCATTAAAAATGACTATGAACAATGAATGATTATCAATCAATAAATTCAAAAGCCTAGATGAAATGGGTAAATTCTTGGACACATACAACCTACCAAGATTGAACCAAAAAGAAATAGAAAATCTGAACAGACTAATAAAAAGTAACATGATTGAATCAGTAATAAACAATTTTAAAAACAAAAAAATCTCCAAGACTAGTTGGTTTTACCAATGAATTATACTGAACCATTAAAAAAGAAATAATACCAATTATTCTCAAACTATTACAAAAAGTTGAAGCACAGAGAACTCTCAACTCCTTACATGAGGCCAGCATAACCCTAATATGAAAACCATACAAGGACACAATAAAAACAGAAAACTACAGGACAATACCCCTAATGAACATAGACAAAAAAATCCTCAACAAAATACTAGCAAACCAAATGCAACAGTACATCAAAAAGATAATACATCATAATCAAGTGGGGTTTACTCCAGAGATTTAAGGATGATTCAACATATAAAAATTAATAATGTAATGCATCACATCAACAGAATAAAGGTCAAAACCTATGGTATCATCTTAATAGATGCAGAAAAAGCATTTGATAAATTTCAACATCATTTTATGATAAAAATTCTTAATAAATTAGATAAGAAAAAATACCTCAATAAAATAAAGGCCATATATTACATGTATTTAAGTGAGTATGATGAGCTAATATCATACTGAAAAGGGAAAAGTTTAAAGCTTTTCCTCTAGAAACTAGAACAAGACAAGGATGCCCACTTTCACCATTCCTATTCGATATAGTACCAGAAGTCTCAGCAAAAGCAATAAGACAAGATAAAGAAACAAAGGGCATCCAAATGGGAAAGAGGAGAGTCAAATTGTTCCTCTCTGCAGATGACATGATCTAATAAATTAAAAACCTAAAAACTCTACCAAGGAACTCTTAGGACTGATAAAATAATTTAGTAAAGTTGCAGAATACAAAGTCAACATACAAAAATCATTAGCATTTCTATACATAAACAAATACTCAACTGAAAGTGAATTCCAGAAGGCAATCCCAATTACAATAGCTACAAAAAAATATGTAGGACATTTAACCAAAAAGGTGAAAGATTTCTACAAGAAAAACCAGAAAACACTGACAAAAGAAATTGGAGAAAATGTAAAGCAATGAAAAGACATTCCACGCTCATGGATCAAATAATTAATACTGTTAAAGTGACCATATTACCCAAAGCAACCTAGAGATTCAATGCAATCCCTATCAAAGTACCAATGAAATTCTTCAAAGAAATAAAAAAAAAAGATTCTAAAATTCTTATGGATTCATAAAGGATTTCAAATAGTCAAAGAAATTCTGAGCAAAAAAGAAGAAAATGGGAAACCTCACACTACCTGACTTAAAAATATACCATAGAGCTATAGTAACCCAAACAGCATGGTACTGGTATAACAACTAAAACATAGACCAATAGAACAGAATGTGGAACCCAGAAGTTAATTCACGTATCTACTGCCCCAGGATTTTTGACAAAGGCACCAAGAATACTCAATGAAGAAAGGGCAGTACCTTCAATAAATGATGCTGTAAATCATCTTATCTTATAAATAAATTATCTTATGGATAAATGATATCCAGAAGAAGAATAAACCTAGACTACCACCTCTCACTATACAAAAATCAACTTCATATGGATCAATGATCTAAATATAAACCACAAAATCAAAATCTACTACAAGAAAACTTAAAGGAAATATGTCAGGACATTGGTCTGGAAAAAGATTTTATGAAAAATGTCAAATGCACTGGTATCAAAAACAAAATAAACAAATGGACTTACATTAAGCCAAAAATCTTCTGCACAGCAAAGAAAACAAACAGAGTGAGAAGATAAAGAATGGATCAAAAGGCCAGGTGCAATGGCTGGTGCCCATAATCTCAGCACTTTGGGAGGCTAAGTCAGGTGGATCACAAGGTCAGGAGTTCAAGACCAGGCTGGCCAACATGGTGAAACCCAATCTCTATTAAAGATACAAAAAATTATCTGAGTGTGTTGATGCACACTTGTAATCCCAGCTACTCAGGTGGCTGAGGCAGGAGAATTGCTTGAACCCAGGAGGCAGAGGTTGCAGTGAGCTGAGATCACACTATTGCACTCCAGCCTAAGTAACTGGGTGAGACTCCCTTTAAAAAAAAAAAAAAAAGAATGGGTGAAAATATTTGTAAACTATTTGTAAACTATGCATCTGAAAGGTGGTTAATATCCAGAATATACAGGAAACTCAAACATCTCAACAACAACAACAAAATTCAATTAAAAATGGTCTAATAATCTGAATAGACAATTCTCAAAAGAAAACATACAGGCTGGGCACCATTGTAATCCTAGCATTTTCAGAGGCTGAGGCATCTGGATCACTTGAGGTCAGGAGTTTGAGACCAGCCTGGCCAACATGGCAAAACGCTGTCTCTACTAAAAATATAAAAATTAGCAAAGCATGGTGGTGCATGCCTGTAATTTTAGCTACTGAGGATGCTGAGGCATGACAGTTATTTGAACTTGGGAAGCAGAGGTTGCAGTGAGCTGAGATCATGACACTGCACTCCAGCCTGGACAACAGAGCCAGATTCAAAAAAAAAAAAAGAAAGATATACAAATGGCCACCAAAATATGAAAAATGCTTAATATCACTAATCGTCAAGAAAATGCAAATCAAAATCACAATGAGGTATCATCTCACACATTAGGATGGTTATTATCAAAAAGACAAAAATTAACAAATGCTGGTAGGATATGGAGAAAAGGGAACTCTTATGCACTTTTGGTGGGAATGTAAACTTGTATGACCATTACGGAGAATAGTATGGAGGTTCTTCCAACAACTACAAATAGAACTACCATATGATTCAGCAATCCTGCTACTGGGCATTTATCCAAAGGAACAGAAATGAAGATACATCCACACCTCCATGTTTATTGCAGCACTATTTACAATAGCCAAGATATGGATTAACCTACATGTCAACAACAGATGAATAGATAAAGAAAATATGGTGTATATATATACTATGAAATACTATTCAGACATAAAAAGAATAAAATCTTGTCATTCCTGGCAACGTGGATGAAACTAGCAGACATTAGACTAAATGAAAGCCAGAAACAGAAAGTTAAACACTGCATGTTCATATTCATATGTGGAAGCTTAAAAATGCTAATCTTCTAGAAATAAAAAGCAGAACAGAGTATATTAATATTAGAGGTTGGGAAGGGTAAGAGGAAGGGAAACATAGGGAGAGATATGTTAAAGGACACACAATTATAGCTAAATAGGATTAATAAATTCTAATGTTCTATAACACAGTAGGGTGACTATAATTAACAGTAATATATAGTTTCAAATAGCTAAAAGGAGGATATTAAATGCTCCTAACACACACAAACACAAAGTTTGAGATGATGGATAGGCTAATTACCCTAATCTGCTTATTATACACTATATGTATCAAAACAACAATAGGTACCCCACAAATATGTATAGTTATTATGCATCAATTAAAAATTAAAAGAATGCAACTGAATTACACTCTCTCATCTAAAGACATAGATTGGGGGAATATTTTAAAAAACCAGAATCCAATTATATGTTATGTACAAGGGATCCATGTTAGACTGAAGGACACAATAGGCTAAAAGTGAAAATTGGAAAAAGATATTTCCTGCAAAGAGGAACCTAAGGAGAGCAGAAGTACCTATACTTTTATTAGGCAAAGTAGACTTTAAAATAAAAAGTGTCACAAAAGACAAGGTAAAATGTTATATGAATGTAAAAGGGTTAATGCACCAGGTACACATAATAATTATAAATATATATGCACATAACATTAATGATCTCAAATATATTAAGCACAAATTGACAGAATGAAAGAGAAAGGTTGGCAACAGAGTAATAGGAATATCCCATTTTCAGTTATGGATAGAACAACAAGATCAAAGATCAATAAGGAAACAGAGAACTTGAACCATGCTACAGAACAATTAGACCTAATAGACATATACAACTACACATGGAACATTCTACAATCTAGAACACAACATAGGCAGCAAAACAAATCTTAATGATTTAAGAGGATTGAAATCATACAAAGTATTTTTTTCAATGAGTGTTATGTAACTAGAAATAAATAGCATAAAGAAAACAAACAATAAATATATAGAAATGAAACAGCATACTCTTAAGTATCCAATAGGTAGAATAAGAAATCATAGAAAACATTAGAAATACCTTGAGACAAATGAAAACAAAATATTGCATACCAAAACTTATAGAATGCAGCAAAAGCAGTACTAAGAGGGAAGTTTATACCAGAAAAAACTTACACCAAAATTGAAAAAAGGCCTTAAATCAACAACCTAACTTTATACCTCAAGGAAGCAGAAAAACAACAAACTAAATCCAAATTTAGTAGATGAAGTAAGTAATAAAATTAAAATAGAAATAAAATGGAGAATGAAAAAACAATAGGAAAATTTAAGAACAAGAGTTTGCTTTTTACAAATATCAACAAAATTTATAAACCTTAAGATACATTAACTAAAGAAACAGGAGAGTACTCAACCAAAATCAGAGATAAAGTATTACAGCTGATGATACAGAAACAAAAAGGCTTATAAGAAATGTTGATAAAGAATTATACGCCAAAAATTGTGTAACCTATAAGAGATGAATAAACTTATAGAAATATACAATCCACCAAGGCTGAATCATTTTTAAAAATTTAAAAATATGAACAAATCTATAATCAGTTAAGAAGTTGAATCAGTAATCAAAAACCTGAAAACAAATAAAAGCCCAGGACCGAGTAGCTTCACTGAATATACCAACCATTTACTGAATAATTAACAGCAGTCTTCCTCAAATGCTCCACTGAAATAGAAGAGGAAGGAACACTTCAAACTCATTTTATGTGACCAGCATTGCCCTGATAACAAAACTAGAAAAAGATACTATAAGAAAACTATAGACTAAGGTGCCTGATAAGTATTGATGCAAAATCCCCAATAAAATACAAGCAGATTGAATTCTACAGCAGAGTAAAAGAATTATGCACCATGTCCAAGTAGGATTTATTCTTGGAATGCAAGGATGGTTCAACTTAGAAAAAACATCCAGTGTAATACACCACATTAACAGAATGATGAATGAATACTGAATTATCTCATTTGATGAAGAAAAAGCATTAAACACAATTAAAACACTTTCATAATGAAAATATTTAACTCATTTTAAATATAAGGAAGCTACCTCAACATAATTAAGGTCATATATCAAAAGTCCACAACTGGGCTGGGCACAGAGGTTCGTGCCTGTAATCCCAACCCTTCGGGAGGCCGAGGCTGGCAGATCACTTGAGGTCAGGAGTTAAGGGACAAGCCTGGCCACCATGGTGAAATCCCGTCTCCACTGAAAATACAAAAAGTAGCAGGGCGTGGTGGCATGTGCCTGTAATCCCAGCTACTAGAGAGGCTGAGGCAGGAGAATTGCTTGAATTTGGGAGGTGGAGGTTGCAGTGAGCCCAGATCATGCCACTGCACTCCAGTCTTGGTGATAGAGTGAAACTCTATATCAAAAAAACAAACAAACAAAAAAAAGCCACAACTAACGTCATACTCAATTGTAGAAATCTGAACTATTTTTTATTTAAGAGCAGGAACAAGACAAAATGCCCATTCTTGCCTCTTCTATTAAAAGTAGTAATTGAAGTCCCAGTCAGAGCAATTAGGCAATTAAAAAAAAAAAGTCATTTAAATTGTATAGAAAGAAGGAAAGTAAGCTCTTTTCACAGATGACATAATGTTATATGTATAAAATGCATATGTAGAATCTTTAGATTTATACACACACTTATTAGAACTATTAAATGAATTCAGTAAAGTTTTCAGGATACAAAATCAACACACAAAAATCAGTCATGTTTTTTCCTACACTAACAATGAGCAATCTGAAAAAGTTATTAAGAAAACAATTCTATTTACAATATTATTCGAAGTATTCTACAATAGGATCCAATAGTACCCAAAATAACTGGGAAGAAACTTAATCAAGTAGACACAATACTTCACTAAAACTACAAAATATTGCTGAAAGAAATTAAAGAAGACACATATCTAAATGGAAAGACACACATCTTCATGGGTTAGAACGGACATTCATGGTTCATGAAAGTTAACAATATTACAATATTAATAGAAACCCAAGCAGTCTACAGACTCAATGCACTCTTCATCAAAGTTCCAATGGCATTTTTTTTTCCAGAAATAGCAAAAAACTCCTAAAACTTATATGGATTCTCAAGGGACACCAAGTAATCAAAACAATTTTGAAAAAGAACAATTTTGGTGGCCCCACACATTCAGAATAAAAAAAAAAATCACGAAACTACAATAATCAAACCAGTTTGGTGTTGTCATATAAACACATATAGACAAATGAAAATAATGAAAAGCTCAGACCTAAACCATCACACATACATTCAAGTGATTTCCAGCAGGGGACGCCCAGACCACACAAAGGGAAATGACAGTCTCATGAACAAATGGCAAAAAATAAAGTTGGATCCATAATTTTCATCATATTTAAAAACTAACAAACATTAATTCAAATAAACATCAGACTTAAGTTATACAATTTCTAGAAAAGAAATATTGGGGAAAAGCTTCATGACATTAAAATTGGCAATAATTTCCTTAACATGATACCAAAAGCACAGGCAATAAAAACAAATAGACAAATGGGACTATATCGAACTTAAAATCTTTGCACATCAAAGAAAACAATCACCATAACCGAAAAGGCAACCTGAGGGATGGTAGGAAATATTTGCAAATATGTACCTGATGAGGGGTTAATACCCAAAATATATAAAAAACTCCTACAACTCACTAGCCACAACAAAAATAATCTAATTTAAAAATGCATAAAGGACTTGAGTGAATATTTATTTACAGAAAATGTACAAATTACCAACAGACATATGAAAGGATGCTAAGAATAACTTATTATTAGAGAAATACAAATCAAAACTGCAATGAAAAATCACCTCATAACCATTAGAATGGCCTCTAATACAAAAGCAGAAAATAACAAGTGTTGTTGAAAATGTAAAAAAATTGTCACCCTTGTTCACTGCTGGTGGGAATGTAAAATAGTACAGCTACTATAAAACATCGTGTGGAGTTTTCTCAAAACATTAAAAATATAATTATCATATTGAGGATTAAGCTATGATTTTTTTTTATCTTGCCCAAATTCCTATCTAAGGGGTCTGGGAAGCCATGCCCTACAAACCATAAATCCTCTTCAGATGAGTTTTATTTAACCCTGTATATCATGACTTACTTTCCAATGTGACTCTGGCATGACAAGGAAGAAAATCAAAATGTTTTACCCCAAAATATATTTCCTTGCCATATCTTGATATTGCTCTGCAAAGTCTCTTGTGGGAAAAATCCACATTCTGTAGAGAATCCCCCTTTCCCCTTTGTTTTTCTTCCTTCCTTTCCAGATCCAGGAGATAATCAACTAAGAGTCAGGCACCCTTTTAGGGTCCAATAAGAGGCATTTTACAACCTGCTCTCTTTCTGAAGTCTGCTATCTGCGAGCTTCCTCTGCACAATAAATCTTGGTCTTCATAATCCTTTATCTTAACCTGAACATTTCCTTTGATCCCAGGTCTTCAGATAAAACTCAACCAATTGTCAACCAGAAAATGTTTAAATTCACATATAACCTGGAAGCCCACACTTTGAGTTGTCCCGCCTTTCTGATCGAAACCAAGGTATTTCTTAAATGTATTTGATTGATGTCTCATGCCTCCCTAAAATATATAAAACTAAGCTGTACCCCGACCACCTGGGGCACATGTTCTCAGGACCTCTTGAGGTCTGTGTCACGGGCCATGGTCACTCATTTGGCTCAGAATAAATGTCTAAATATTTTACAGAGTTTGACTCTTTTCATCAACAATATGATCTAAAAATCATGCTTCTTGGTATACTGTGTATCCAAAAATACTTAAAAGCAGGATCCTAAAGAGATATTTGCATACTCATGTTTATTGTAACGGTGTTCCCAGTAGCCAAGAGGTGCTGGCAATCCAAATATCTGTTAATGGACAAACAGATAAAAACAAATGTGCCTGTACATGCAATGGAACATTATGCAGCCTTAAAAAAAAGGGCACAAGAAATCCTGCTACATGCTAGGACATGAATGAACCTTGAGGACATTATGCTAAGTAAGATAAGCCAGTCACAAAAAGACAAACACCAGAGGATTTCAATTTTATGAGATATCTAAAGTAGTCAAACAAATAGAAGCAAAGTAGAGTGGTGCTTGCCAGGAGCTGGAGGTGGAAGAAAATGGAGAATTGTTTTTCAGTGAGTAAGCATCAGTCTTGCAAGTTATAAAAAATTTTTGGAGATATATTGCACAACAATGTGAATGTAGTTAATACCGCTATACACTTAAATCAATAAATGCTATGCTATGTGCATTTTGCCACAATTAAAATAATAAATAAATAAATGAAAATCTGATGGTCAGGCTTGGGAAATTGCACTTTAAAGAAACTTTCCATCCTGTCATTATGTCAGCATCTTAGGCATAGATTAAATATGTGGAAGAAAAATTTAACAGTCTACACAGATAAAATAACTCCATTTCTTTTTGTACCATATTATGTAAAAATGGCAGAATTTTTTCTAATATAGATGGTTTGATTTTCTGACTTTAAAAATTTGATGTCTGAAAAAGGCAGTTGCAAGAAAAGCACAAAGACCTGAAACTTACAAAGAAAGTCCGGCATCAGGTGCATCCTGGATATATTCCACATGTATGAAGATGACAGTAATAAAGAAAGCAGATTAGTGGTTTCAGATACAACTCCAAATATGAAATCAAAAAGTTAGAACCTTGATTTGCAATTGAGTTTTCCAGATATAGATAATTCTTATTGAAAAGATTTTTCTAGAGTGAATAGCATCAAGGTTTAGTTATTTAATTATGATTGATGATTTCCCCCTGCAAAATCTGTTTAATTCAGCTATTCAAGAATGAGTCAAGATTGAATTGGCTAAGTAGTTCAGTACTAAAGCCATGAAAGTGAAAATGATTGTTGAACTACTTGCTAATAATAACTAACAAATTTTATGCAGGTGGAATCTTAATGACTTAAGATGTTTCATAGATAAATAAAATTAAACCAAAGTGCTAATGCAGGGTTATACACACATATATTTTTAAGGACACTTAAACTTTTCTAAAATTGTCCCTGACTACAATTATCATTATTTCTAAAGCAGAGGACATCTTAACACCAGAAAAGTAGAAAGAGTATAATCTCAGGGAAAAAACTTCTTTTAATTGACTCATTTTTATTAAATATTTTAATATCCTTTACTCATAGGTCCAATTTTGAAACACTGGAAACTTTGCCTATTTTGGCATGCTTCCTTGGAGTCAAAGGTTGTCAAATAACAATCCAAGAAAGTATGCCATTTTTTTAACAAAGTAAAATAATTTTGTGAAAGCTCAGACAGGAGAATTTAAGTTCCAAAGGTGGTTTTATTTCACTGATCAGAAGTTACCTATAAATCATTATTAATAAACATGTACTGCACATATTTATTAATATGAAAATATGCATAGAATTAATTCATTTCTCTACTCATTCATTTATCTATTCAAAAGCACACAGTAAATAATACAGCACAAGAATTCTGTTAGGCACTGGTAGAAAATAGTTGAAGAGACTCATCTAGTTCATGTCTTCATGAAACATAATCTTCTAGGGAAGACAGCCATTGAACGAGTAGTCTAAAGTGCTCTGGAGAAAATTTTGATCTGTATAAGGGAATTTCCAATTTACAAGGATAGCGATTTTAAATATGTTCTATTTTCCTCTGCAACAACCATAGGCTTTGTTTTAAGATTTGTGTTTTTTGTTAGGGTGTTGTTTGAGTATTACCCATAATTTATTAATTGCCATAACAATTCATATTAGTTCAGTAATCCCCTCATTCATTAAACATTTATAGAATAATAATTGTGTAAGAGGGCCCTGGTTAGACACAGTGAGGGAAAGGGACATTATTAGTCATGAGCATTACTATTTAGAAATTCTAGATGAATTGGAGGAAGATGTAGGGAGAAAGGATGAACATCATTGAAAAGATAAAAGTTGCAAGAACCAAATGTCAGGCACTGACAGATCTCAAGAAAACCACATGAAAAGAAAGAAAGGGATTTTGACTAGAGAAAACAAAGAAAGAATCCTTCCTTGGTGATATGAGTCCTCTCTTCCTGGACATCTCTGCTTGTTTCTCAGTTTGTCAAAAATGAGGGTGAAAATCTTAAACTTCTTTAAATGAGAAAGCACTAATTTTGCTTCTTTAATCAGAAAATATTAACTATAGCAGGAATGGGATCCATGTTGGATCGCTTATGCACAGTTTTAATTTGGCCATCTATTACTTACTCTAAACTCTTGGAATGACCCTGGAAGAGGAATTATCGGTGCTCATGCCTCCAATGTGGTCATCACACTGACTTTCATAGGTAACGCTGAAGAGTCTCTGTGTGGTTCCTTTTTAATTCCTGTGACAATGAAAGACATTACTGGCTAGGACTTTAAACATTGTCAGAATCAAAAGAGACCCCATTTTTGGCTACGTTTGCAACTTTGGACAGCATCAGATTTTGAGAAGAAGAAGGTCAGCAAGAAAGAAAATGTGTTCTTAATTGGATGTGACATCTGGAGGAAGAAAAAGATGGAGGAGTCATCAGAACAAAAGAACACATGATGATGAACAAAAAACTAGAAAATTCTACAGAGAATGTCAATTTAAGTCTAATACAATAGCCAATATATATTCCATTCAAGCTAGGAAAAAAACCTGCATAATGTAAGCAGAAAAGGTAATTTACTAGTTCATGTTGTCAGAGGTGCTCAAACAAGAGTGACTCCATCTGAATAGCTGCTGGGTAAAATGAGTGACACCTACTGGCTGCATTCCCAGAAGGTTAGGCATTCTTAGTCACGGGATATTTGCAGGTAAGGGAACAAGTTAATAATATTTACTGAACAGACCCAGGACTTATCAGGCCCAGGAAATAATAGACCTAGGAAATGTCCTCATATTCCAATGTCTTAAGGACAAAAGCATTTTCTTAGTTTAAGAATAAGTTTCACTTTAAAAATAATAATATAGATTCTTGAAGAAGACAGTAATTACAAAAAGATTAGCAATCCTGTCACAAGCTGTTGTAGTAGAGCACTTCTCCCCTATGATTTTATTTTGCTTTGTTACCTTATAATATTAGAAAGCATTGGACCTAAGGTGGACACGTTCCTCCTCTTGCTTTTGGAAATGCCCTGATCTGTTTATGGAGTAGCTAGTCTTTCATTCCTTTACTTTGTTAATAAACATGCTTTCACTTTACTCTATGGACTTGTTCCAAATTCCTTATTTTTATTTTTATTTTTTTTCAAATTCTTTATTGTGAGAGATCCAAGAACCCTCTCTCAGGATGTGGATGGGTACCCCTTTCTGACAACAATGTAACTGACGCTTGCAAAGACTGGTCTTCCTTCAATCACAGATAAGCCAAATGGTTCACATCAACTTATCAGGTTTTCTCCCACCCTCTCTCCCTTCCTCACTCTCTCCTTCCTTCTCCATCTTCCACTTCCTCTCCTCCCTCTCAGATCTATCTATCATCTATCTATCTATCTATCTATCTATCTATCTATCTATCTATCTATCTATCATCTATCTATCTAATCTATCTCTCTATCATCTATCTATCATCTATCTATTATCTATCTATCTATCATTCTAACACAGAACAATGCAAAAACAATGAAGCCAAAAAATAGAACAAAGGCAAGAACAAAGGCTACCAAAACTCCCAAGGCTATATTTTACTGCTTGTAATTCTAAAGAAGAGACATCAGTTATTTCTTTAAATTTCCCAGTATTAAATTGTAAGGAAGGTTTTCTGGCCTATTTTTGATAATCTTAACACTAATAACTGTATAGAGGTAGATCAGTTACCATGATTAGTTTATGGAATTTGATAATTTGATGGATCGGATTCCATCATTGAAAGGAAAAACAGGAACATATTGATATCTCCACCAGAATCATTTTAATAGGCAACGATGCTTTTTTCAAAGAACTTTTGCTGGCCAGTAAAATCAGCATGCCACTCCTGGCCTTTTCTCTCTTTGATGCTGAAAGCTAGTTAGTTTTCTCTTATTACAGGGTCTATTTTCTTACTAGTGTTATAAAATAAATGTGTATTTGTATTGAAGAAGTAGAGGCACACAGAAAAAGGAGTCTCGGTCTACTACAGAGAAGGATGGAAAAATAATGTGAATAAGATGAGAACATCTGTCAAGCTTGTGATTTGCAGAGATTTGCCAAAGCTGTTCAAACCCCTATATATTTAACAGATGTGAAAATTACTCTTACTTAGTTAACTCAGATATTTCTCTATTTTCCTCTTGCACCCACTGACACAGGCCTGAAAGTTTCCTTTTTACTTTCTAATTGATTGTCTGCACTATATTTTCTGCAGACCCCCATGTCAACATTTAGGAATGTGAAATGCTAGTGCTATTGCAAATTGGGGAATAAAGTGTAGCTTGGACATTTTTATAATAATCACATTAGACAAAAAACGCATTCCAGGGTGTTTTTAATGGGTCTAATAGAGGCCCAGAGACTCAGGGGAGCATAAGGCTATAGGCCAAAGAATTTCAACCACCAGAGAAGAAAACTAATGGCCCATTAAAGCACGCCCTGGAGTGCTTTATCGTTGTCATTGGAATTAGAATATATGTCTTTGTTTAAAATAGAATGCTACTTTGATGACATTTTAACATGTCGCCTACTTTTTCTCCATTGACTATCAGTACCTTAAAAAGTCAAGCAGAAATTAGGCTACAACAGAAGCAAATTAAACCTTTGGTTTCACAGAGAAACTAGAGGTGTTATGACAGTTAAATTATTTTACAGAACTATGAAGTTATTCTATAATCCAATTATTTTACCAAGGAATTTGGATAGTAGGTATTTGAATGGTGGGAGAAAACAGAATGTTAACGCAGTCCTAAGAAATATGGCATCTGGAATAACTTTCTATTGACTAACCTCAGATTCTTAAATTAATATATATTCAAGTATCTCTGAAATCTCTTTCTTTCGTTAGGTGGATTTTAGCATTTAAATTATCCATAAAACTTGTGTGTGGTAACATACATGTGGAAATTACAAAACTGGTAACATTTGTTAAAGAAAATTACGTTTAAGTTCATGAAACTGCATCTTTTCCTCTGTTATATAAGTTGAAAAAAATGTCCCTCTGCATTTGGTAACTATAAGATACTACTAAATCAAATGAGTTTCAGTAACGGATTTGCATACTTGTATAGAAACATCTTTCATGAAAGCCTACTGACAAGAGCTACTCATCAACTTATATTTAATAAATGTTAATAGAAAACTCAGAAAGCTCAAAGAACAGTAAAAGTGACTCCTGGAAAAGATACTTTAAAAACTAAGGTAGGCATAATGTTATCTGATCATCTTGCATGGTGAGTTCATATGTCATTACATCATTTTATACTTAAATGTATGAAGAATGTATTTTATAGTCTGTGACCAGTTAGATATATTGTCCAAAAGAGATGCCTCAAAATGCAGCAGGAAATAATAAATGTGATTAAGAATTAAATTCTAATACTATATATATTAATTAACCAGTCTTACTAGAAAGAATAGTGTGGTAAGGAGTTAATGAGAGACTGCTTACGACACAGAATAATTTTCACATGTTTAGGATCAGTGTGTACTGCTTCCACTCATTCTTAATGGGCAAGGTATGTGTGTGTGTGTATATTTATGTAGGTGTTTTTAAATAATTAAATGAAAAACGGGGTAAAATTGTTACCGGTGGAAGAGAACCAAATTACCCCGAGTTACCATCAGCGAATCCATACAGGTCCACAGCAACTTCAGTTCTTCCCTCATCAGAACAAAAAATTCGTCCAAGAGGCATAAAGCAGAAAAAAAGAGACTGAGGCAAGTTTCAGAGCAAGGGTGGAAATTTAAAAGGCTTTAGAACAGGTAACAAAGGAAAGAACATTTGGAAGAGATCCAAGTGGGTGCCTGAAGGTCCAAGAGAAGAAAAGGGCAGAGAAAAAGATCCTTTAATCTTGATCCTAGGACGTTATGGGCTCGCCTTTTTCTCCGCATGCCGGGTGCCCTCCTTGCTCTTGGGAACTGAGCACATGCAGTGTGTTTAGGGGGTCATACACATGCCCATCTGAGGCTTTCTTCCCTTTTCCGGTGGAATGTGCCCCGGAAGATCATACTTTGCCATTTTTTCATTTTTGTCTCTTAACACGCATGCCCAGGAATTTGCTTCTCTCTGGTGTCTTCATAATATTAACTTTTTTTTTTTTTTTTTGAGACGGAGCCTTGCTTTGTCACCCATGCTGGAGTGCAGGGGCGTAATCTTGGCTCACTGCAACCGCCGCCTCAGGAATTCGAGAGATTCTCCTGCCTCAGTCTCCCGAGTAGCTGGGACCTCAGGAGTGCGCCGCCATGGCTGGCTAATTTTTGTATTTTTAGTAGAGACGGGGTTTCACCATGTTGGCCAGGCTGGTCTTGAACTCCTGACCTCAGGTGATCCACCTACCTCGGCCTCCCAAAGTGCTAGGGTTACAGGCGTGAGACACTACACCCAGCCTCAATTAACATTTTTAATGTTAACGTGTGAACAATCAGGAGATTGTCTCTCCGTGGCTATTGAATTATCATTTTTAGAGAGGCAATGCGGTAATTGACGAACCATCACAGGACATTCCTAGTGGGTGGCAGGGAGAGCCCTCTCCTGCCCTGCTTATTACCTAACTACCCGTAACAAAATCACTAACTAATGAGAGGTCAGACTTACATATGTGCACATAGACCCAAGTTTCAATGACAGGCAGCATCTACTTGATTTAGCCTGAACATATATACTCCTAAGGAAAGTGGCCTTGTGAGCTGTGTGTATTGACCAGCATAACCTTGACCAAATGCATTTTCTCTTTAGTACAATATTCAACAAAGAGAGCTGCTCAGCCACAAATACATATGCAAAAAAGGAAGAAGAAAACAAACAAAAAAAAGATTATCCCACTACTTAGGGAAAACAGTTGAAATTTTTTCTTGTTATATTATTTTCAAAGCAACCAGCCCCAAGTAAGGCTGTGCTCCAAAGTTATAGATTTCCTGGAATATTTTGTTAAATCAAATTCTTAATTCATTCATATATGGTGCTCTGGATGACAAAGGAAATTCAGTTTGTGCTGTAAATCCCAGATATGGATAGGATGGCTTACAGTTATGGATAGGGTGGCTTACAAGAATATCAAAAGGTGAAAATGACAGAAGAAGAAATTAAAAAAAAATCCTGCAACTATAGTTAATATAGAAGCATCAGTGATTGACAGCAGCAAGTAGCCATTTCTGGTCTTTGAACAGCACCAAATACTGCTGTATTCCTCAGGCAAAAGTTGATCCTTTTAGGACAATTACACTTTTTACTTTATATGTAATATATATATATGTATATATATATTTAAATTATAATATGGTCTGAAAGTCAAATAAAGATGAATGACCATTGAATAAAAGAATTTTGGAGAGCAGTACCGAAGAACATTTTCAATTTACAAAATTAATTGCATTTAGATTTCTAATTAGACTTGCTAACCACATTGGTAGCTAATTTTGCCCAATAAACTTGAATTTTACTTCACCTTAACATAGAAGAAACTGAGAAAAAGAGCCATTTACTCATATTTATTTGAGATGCCTGTGAGTCTTCATTTTTTCCTTAGACAATAATCTGAAGTTTATGCAAATAAATTAGTTAGAAAAGGAGAATTTGGTAAGCTTGTAACAGATATGTTACTAAAATAAATATAGCTCATGTAGTTCTCAGTTGATAATTAATCTTTTAGTAGTTGTAGGTAATGGAATTTTGTTTGGTACAAAAGTGGTGACTAAACCCATTCATTATTTCTATTTATTTCAAGTGACTTACAAGAATGCAATTAAATGTAGGCTCTCAAATGCACTCCCTTAGTTGGTGATTTGACATTGTTAACTGTCCTTTGATGCAAAAGGAGAAGTTGGTTGTTTTTCTAATATACATTTTCTAAATTTTTTGGACATAAAGAACAGCATAATAAATTGTTTCCTTTATTAATAAGTATTGATAACTTCCTTCTACTCTTCATAATAGTGTCCATGCAGGAAACAGGTGAAAGAATGATAGGCGGGTGATAGGAGGAATTGAAGCAAGCAAGTCTAAACTGATATTCCAGAATCCATTTCCATGGTCATCATGGTAAGAGGTAGGGATTGGAAAAAGGCTTAAAATCAGTTGCTTTTAGGTGGCTGATGAGTGGAGCTAACTCGTGAAACCAATTTGAAGAGTTATTCAGGCTTGATGAAATGGGAAGACTGTTGCATTTGGAATCCAAAGACTCTGGTGCTGTTTTTGGATCTATCGTCTATAAACCATGAAGATAATCGGAATATGCCACCCCAAAATATGCCATTTTAGCATAAGGATTATTTTCAGCTGAAGACAATGTAGAAAAAAAAAAAAAAAAGACACAGAAGTACCCTCTACCCTTCCCTTATCTGCCTAAAAGCAGGGCATAAATTTTCTTTGTGAATGTGTTTCCTTCTCTCATATCAGAAAGGGAAGAACAACTTTTATCAGCAGAGATAGGAACAGTACAGAGATGAGACTGCATAAACAACATCTTACAGAGTAACCCTATCTTTCTTTACTTTCCCTCATATAATTACAATCCGATAATGTACCACCATGAGAGACCAAAACTTTTTTCCCTTGGTCTTTTCTTACAACGTTTTTCCCTTTGCTAGAATGGTATATAAGCCCCCAGGTTTGAATGCTTCTCTGGGTCTTCATTTCTTCTCTCTATACTCCTCTGTGCATGTGAAAAAAAAAAAAAGAAAAACAGCAAATAATATTTATATGCCTTTTGATATAGTTTTGATATTTGTCACCTGGAGTCTCATGTTGAAATATAATCCCCAATGATGGAGGTGGGTCTTGGTGTGAAGCGATTAGGTCATGGGGGCAGATCATGGCTTGGTGGTGTCTTCATGATAGTGAATTATAGCAAGATCTGATTATTTAAAAGTGTGTGGTACCTCACCCCTCCTCCCTTGGTCCTGCCTTGTTGTATAATACTCCAGTGCCTGCTTCGTCGTCCCTCATGAGAAAAGCTCTTTGAGGCTTCCCTAGAAGCTGAACAGATGCCAGCACCATGCTTGTACAGCCAGTTAAACTTCTTTTCTTTATAAATTACTCAGTGTCAGGTATTTCTTTGTAGTAACACAATAACAGCCCAGCACACCCTTTCTTCCATTGATTGGCAATTTTTCAGTTTAACTTGCATGTCGTATCTACTGATGTTAAGAGGGTTAAAAAAAAGTGTTTGCTTTTTTCTTCCATATACCATATTATCCATGTCCCTGCAAAGAACATGATCTTATTCTTTTTATGACTGCTCAGACATGGACAGTTTGGTTCTCTTTAGGCACTATTTTCAGAATACAGCAAGTTGCCCTAAAATATGTGAATTTGTGTAGCTTCAGAAATTTACCTTAAAATATACCAAATCTAGATCTCCAGAAAGAAAATACATCAATTTCTTAAAAAAAAATACCCACAATTAATTGCCTGTGATCCCATAGATCATTGAATTACATTTAATCCATATATTGTATTTCAATATGATTGGTTAGAGATTAGTCTTATCTCTTTTCTAAATCCTTTAAAAAATTATAGAACTGGCCAGGTGTGGTGGCTTATGCCTGTAATCCCAGCACTTTGGGAGGTGAGGCGGGTGAATCACCTGAGGTCAGGAGTTTGAGACCAGCCTGACCACCATGGTGAAACCCCATTTCTATTAAAAACGCAAAAGTTAGCTGGGTGTGGTGATGTGAGCCTGTAGTTCCAGCTACTTGGGAGTCTGAGACAGGTGAACTGTGAATTGCTTGAACCTGGGAGGCAGAAGTTGCAGTGAGCCAAGATGGTGCCATTGTACTCCAGCCTGGGCGACAAAGCAAGAATTCGTCTCAAAAAAAAAAAAAAAAATGTATAAATTATTTGCCTTGTTGAACATCCTGAAACTTTGGGCCTTTTGACCAACATCTTCCTATTCTCTGCTCCCCATCTCCTCAACCTTCAGTTCCTGGCAACAACAATTCTATTCTCTGTTTCTTTGAGTTCAGATTTTTGAAATTCTACATATAAGTGAAATAATGTGATAGATATTTGTCTTTCTGTTTCTTGTTTATTGCACTCAACATAATGTCCTCCTAGTTCATCTTGCTGTTAAAAAGGGCACTATTTTCTTCTTTTTAGAGGCTGAATAATAGGTCATTGTACAGACATGCCACATTATGCTTATTTATTCATTAATTGATGGAATTTAGGTTGTTTTCATATCTTGCTATTGTGAATAATTGCAGCATTATTCATGATAGCAATAACGCAGATATCACTCCATGATAGTGATTTTATTTCTCTGGACATGTACCAAGTGGGAATGTTGAATTGTATGGTAGTCCTATTTTTAATTTTTTTGGGGAACCTCTGTACCGTTTTCCAAAATGGTTGTATAAATTTACATTCCCACTAAAAGTGTGCAAGGGTTCCCTTTTCTCCACATCTTTGCCAAAACTTATTGTCTTGCATCTTTTTGATAATAGTCATTCAATCAGATGTGAGGGAATATCTTATTGTGGTTTTGATTAGCATTTTCCTGATGATTAGTGACGTTGAGCATATTTATCTATATTTATTGGCCATTTGTATGTCTTATTTTGAGAAATATTTGTTCAGATCCTTTGCTTATTTTTAAAATTAAACTTAAAATTGAAAAGTAATAAAATTAATTAATTAATCAAACTTGGCAAAATGTCAATTCCCCTTCCCCCATGAGGGAAGAAAATATAAAAACCCTAGACTCCACCAGAGTCTGTTTTCTTGCTATTAATTTGAGTTCCTTATATATTTTGGATATTAATGCCTTACCAGGTACATGGTTTACAAATATTTTCTCTCATTTTGTAGATTGTCTCTTCACCTTGTTGAAGGATTCTTATGCTGTGCTAAAGCCATTCGTTTTGATGCAATCCCATTTGTCTATTTTTGCTTTTTGTCATCTGTGCTACTGGGGTCGTATCCAAACGTCACTGCTGAGATCAATGTCGAGAATCTTTTTCTCTATGTTTTCTCTTAGTAGTTTTACAGTCTCTCTTCTTACATTTAAATGGTTAGTCCATTTTGAGTTTATTTTGGTACATGATGTGAGACAAAAGTCTAATTTTATTCTTTTGGAATTGGATATTCAGTTTTTCCATCACCATTTTTTGAAGAGACTTTTCTTCCCCCCATTGTGTATTTTTGACATTTTTGTCAAAGATCAAGTAATTGTAAAATGCATGGAATGCATTAGGGTTTTTTGTTGAAGAGTCATTTGTCTATGGAGAAGGGCTCTTTTATGATTCCATATACATTTTATAATTACTTTATCTATTTCTGTGAAAAATACCATTTGAAATTTGCTAGTAATTGTGGTGAATCTAGATGGATTTGGGTATTATGGATACTTTAATGATGTTAATTCATCCAATTTATGAGTATGGTATATCTTTCCATTTATTTTTGTCTCCTTTAATTTCTTTATCAATGTTTTATAGTTTCCACTGTAAAGATATTTCACTTACTTGGATAAAATTATTCCTAAATATTTTTAATGCTATCATAAGTGGAACAGTTTTTCTGATTTTTTTTGAATGGTTAGTACTGATTTTTGTATGTTCATTTTCTATATTGCAACATTACTGAATTTGTTTGTGCTTTACAGTTTTTTGGTGGAGGCTAGGGTATTTTTTTATTTCTTTTTTTGTAACAGATATTTTGCTAACTTTAATTAACTTATTTACTATATTACTTTTTAAACTTTTAAGTTCAGGGGTACATGTGCAGGTTTGTAACATAGGTAAACTTGTGTCATGGGAGTTGGTTGTACAGATTATTTTATCACCCAGGTATTAAACCTAGTATCTATTAGTTATTTTTTCTGATCTACCTCCTCCTCCTCCTCTCCACCTTTTGACAGGCCCTAATGTGTGTTTTTCCCCTCTATGTGTCTACATCTTCTTATAATTTAGCTCCCACTTATAAAGAGAACATTCAGTATTTCCTTTTTTGTTCCTGTGTTAGTTTGCTAAGAATAATGACCTTCAGCTCCATCCGTGTCCCTGCAAAGGACATGATCTCTTTCTTTTTTCATGGCTGCATAGTATTTCATGGTGTATATGTACCACATTTTCTTTAGGCAGTCTATCATTGATGAACATTTAGGTTGATTCTATGTCTTTGCTATTGTGACTAGTGCTGCAATGAACATATGTGTGCATGCCTGTGTCTTTATAATAGAATAATTTATATTCCTTTGGGTATATACCCAAAGAGAATATAAAGTCATGGGAATGCTGGGTTAAATGTTAGTTCTAGTTTAAGTTATCTGAGAAATCTCCAAACTGCTCTCCATGGTTGTGGAACTAATTTACATTCGAACCAAAGATTTATAAGAGTTCCCTTTTCTCAAATGCTTCACCAGCATTTGTTGTTCATGACATTTTAATTAAAGCCATTCTGACTAGCGTGAGATGGTATCTCATTTTTTAAAGAAATTATTTATTTATTTAGAAACAGAGTCTGTCTCTGTTGCCCAGGATAAGAACAGTGGCGAGATGATGACTCACTGCAGCCTTGACCACCTGAACTAAGGCAATCCTCCTGCCTCAGCCTCCCAAGTAGCTGGGACCACAGGCATGTGCCATCACATCTGGCTAATTTTTCCTTTTCTTTCTTTCTTTTTGTTTTTTTTGGAGATGGAGTTTTTCCCTCATACCCCAGGCTAGAGTGCAATGGCACAATCTTGGCTCACTGCAACCTCCACCTCCTTGGTTCAAGCAATTCTTCTGCCTCAGCCTCCTGAGTAGCTGGGATTACAGGAATGTGTCAACATGCCAGGCTAATTTTTGTATTTTCAGTAGATACGGCATTCTACCATGCTGGCCAGGCTGGTCTCAATCTCCCGACCTCAAGTGATCCGCCCACCTCGGCCTCCTAAACTGCTAGGATTACAGGCATGAGCCACCATATCCGGCAATTTTCCTTTTTTTTTTTTAGTAGACATGGGTACACTCTAAGTTGCCCAGGCTGGTCTCAAACTGCTGGAGTCAAGCAGTCTTCTGCCTCAGTCTCCCAAAGTGCTGAGATTACAGGCATGAACTACTATATCTAGCTTCATTGTGGCTTTAATTTGCATTTCCCTGATGATTAGTAATGCAGAGCATTTGTTTATATGTTTCTTGGTCATTATTAGTATGCCTTCTTTTGAGAAGTTTTTGTTCATATTGTTTTAATATGGTCATTTATTCTGTGCTCATTGAATTATTTAAGTTTCTTACATATTCTGGATATTAGGCCTTTGTCAGATGCATAGTTTGCAAATATTTTATTTCAAACTATAGATTATATGTTTACTCTATTGGTAGATATTTTTGTTGTTGTACAGAAGCTCTTCAGTTTAATTAGGTCTGACTTGCCAATTTTTGTTTTTTTTTAATTGCTTTTGAGGAATTAGTCATAAATTATTTCCCAAGACTAATGTCCAGAATAGTGTTTCCCAGGGGTTCTGCAGAGATTCTAATAATTTGAAGCTTTTTATTTAAATAATTAATCCATCATAAGTTAATTTTTGTATATGGTGGAAGGTAGGGATCCAGTTTCATTCTTCTACATATGACTAGCCAACTATCTGAGAACCATTTTTTAAATAAGAAACCCCTTTCTCACTGTTTATTTTTGTTGACTTCGTTGAACATCTGACGGCTATAGGTACGTGGCTTTATTTCTGATTTTTCTGTTCTGTTGCATTGTTCTGTGTCTATTTTTGTACCACTACCATGCTGCTATGGTTACTGTAGCCTTTGAGTATAGTTTGAAATCAGGTAATGTGATGGCTCTAGCTTTCTCCTTCTTGCATAGGATTGCTTCAGTTATTTGGCATCTTCTTTAATACAATGTGAATTTTAGCATCATTTTTTATAATTGTTGAAAAATGACGTTGCTAGTTCAGTAGGAATAGCATTGAATCTGAAGATTGTTTTGAGCAATATTAATTCCTTGTATCCATGAACATGGAGTGTTTTTCTCTTTGCTAGTGTCATCTGTGATTTCTTTCAGCAGTATTTTGGAGCTCTCCTTGTAGAGAATTTTCATATCCTTTGTTAGATATAGTCCTAGGTAATAATTTTGTGGCTATTGTAAATAAAATTGCGTTCATGACTTAGCTCTCAGTCTGAACGTTATTGGTGTATAGAAATTCTGCGCATTTTTGTACATGGATTTTGTGTCCTAAAATTTGCTGAAGTCATTTATCAGTTGTAGGAGCCTTTTGGCAAAGTGTTTAGGGCTTTCTACGTAGAATTATATTATCGGTGAAGAGAGATAGTTTGACTTCTTCTATTCCTATTTTTATGCTTTTCGTTTCATTATTTTGCCTGAATGATCTGGCTAGAATTTCCAGTATTATGTTGAATAGGAGTGGTGAGAGTGGGCATCCTTGTCGTGTTTCAGTTCTCAAGGATAATGCTTCCAGCTTTTTCTTATTCAGTATGATGTTGGCTGTGCGTTTGTCATAGATGGCTCTTATTATTTTGAGGTATATTCCTTTGATGCCTAGATTGTTAAATTTTATCATGAAGGCATGTTGGGTTTTATTTGAGTCTTTCTGTGTCTATGAAGATGATCATGTGGCTTTTGTTTTTAATGCTGTTTATGTGTAAATCACATGTATTGATTTGTGTTTCTTGAATCAGCCTTGGATCCCAAGAATGAAGCCTACTTGATTGTGTTGTATTAACTTGTTGAGGTGCTGTCAGATTCAGTTTTCTACTATTTTATTGATTATATTAGCATCTATGTTTATCAGAGATATTATCCTGTAGTTTTCTTTATTTGTTATGTCCTTGCCATATTTTGTTATCAGAGTGATTCTGGCTTCATAGAATGAGTTTGGGAGGAGTCTTCCATCTTTGATTTTTTGAAATAGTTTTTGAAGAATAGGTGCCAGCACTTCTTTATTCATCCAGCATACTTCAGCTGTGAATCCATCTGGTTCAGGTTCAGGGCAATTTTTGCTTGACAGGTTTTCATTACTGATTCAATTTCAGAACTGAATATTGGTCTATTTATGACTTCAGTTTGTTCCTGGTTCAATCTTCAGAGGTTTTGTGTTTCCAGATCCATTTCCTCTAGACTTTCTAATTTTTGTGCCTGGAAGTGGTCAAAATAGTCTCTGAAGATCTTTTGTATTTCTGCCAGATTGGCTTTAATGTCACCTTTGTTGTTTCTGATTGTTCTTATTTAGATCTTCTCTATTTTTTATTCACTAATTTATCTAGTAGTCTATCAATCTTTTTTATTCTTTCAAAAACAAACTGTTAGTTTCATTGACTCTTCATATGGATTATTGAGTTTCGATTTTATCAAGTTTTGTTCTAATTATAGTTATTTCTTTTATTCTGCTAGCTGTGGGGTTATTTTGTTCTTATTTTTCTAGTTCCTCAAGGTGCAATGTTAGATTGTTAATTTGAAATCTTTCTGAATTTTTGAGGTAGACATTCAGTGCTATAAGCTTTCCTCTTAGTACCGCTTTTGCTGTATCCTAGAGGTTTTGCTATGTTGTACCTCTACTCACATTTGTTTCAAATAATTGTTTAGTTTCTTTCTTAATTTTATTGATTATTCAAAACCATTCAGGACAAAGTTATTTCATTTCCATTTAATTGTGTTATTTTGAGAAATCCTGGCATTGATTTCCATCTGTTTTTATTACACAGTGGTAAAAGAGCATAGTTGATATAATTTCAACTGTTTTTTAATTTGTTGAGACCTGCTTCATGGTTGAGAATGTGGTTGATCTTGGACTATGCTCCATGTGCAGATTAGAAAAATGTATATCCTGCGGTTGATGGATAAACTATCCTGTAGATGTCTATTAGATCCAGAAAATGAAGGAGTAGATAAACATCTTAAAAAAGAAATCCAGCAGAATTCTAGAACTCATAATTCACTTAAGAAATTAACAAATACATTTAAAAGCTTTATCAATAGACTTGAACAAGCAGAAAGAATAATTTTAGATTTTGAAGACTGGTCTTTTGAATTAAGCCAGTCAGTCATAAATAAAGAACAAATAATTTTTAAAACAATAAACAACATTTTTAAGAAATAAGGGATTACGTAAGGCAACCAAACCTACAAATTATTGTCATTCCTGAATAAAGGAGTAAAAGTAAAGAACCCAAAAACACATTGAAGGAAAAAATAAAGAAAAATTTTTCTAATCTTGCTAGAGAGGTAGACATCTAGATACAAGAAATCCAGAAAACATCTGTGAGATATACTATACAAAACGAACATCACCAAGGCATATAGTCACCAGACTGTCAAAAGTTAATGCTAAAGCAAAGATATTTTCTTTTTTAAAGGTTAGAAAAGTTTTTAATGTATCCACTCTTAGTTCAGAACAGTATGGAGAGGAGAAAACCCAAAACACTATGGTTAATACTGAATCTGTTGAGACTTCAAGTTAGTTAAAGAGTCTCAATTTAACGGGAATTTGCTGAAAATATTTGCTCTGGTTAGTTGTATCAAACCACAGCCAAGTTAGGGTCATTGTTACTATAAATAGTGACAAACAATCAAGAAATCACATCACATAGTCTAAATAAAACAAGATGATTGTACCAATTTGAGAATGAATTGTTTCAGTTCATATTCTTGGTAAACAACTTAAAAAAACCTGTATGCATTGATAGATCACTTTGATTAGAGAATAAAATAAATATTTTAAAAATTTGAAGCATATATGGAAATACAATAATTTATGTTACAGTAAAAGTTGCAAAATATTTTGAATATTATTCTTTCTTCATGAATGTCTGATGCTACATCTGGAAACTGAATGAGACAAGGAATAATGCTGCATTGTGTGGAGATATTTTGCATATGGTTAAGACATTTGCATCCCTGGACCAAGACTTCCAAGAGCCAGAACAATGCCCAGTAGTGGTGACAACCGAAATCATCCCCTACATTCCAGAACGCTCCCTGGGGTCCCTATAGTTTTTTTTGTGAACCATCTGTGTGTTCAATAATTAAAGGCAGATGCTTGGTTATTAGAATCAGGTTTTGAATGTCTTAGCTGCAGGAGAGTTGGCCAAGCATTTATATTTTCTTCCTGGTCTATTAAGCCTCCTCCTTCAAGGAATGTACATTTCTGCAAAATTATTAATCCCCTCAATTTACAGATTTAGAGAGACAGTGACTTGCTTAAGATCACAAAGAAAGTAAGTGCACATACCAGGATTCAAATCCAGCCTGACTCCTGAATCCTTCACTATGAACACATTCCTGTGGGAGGAGTAATTCCACTGTTTCCAACTCCCAGATGCAAAGCAGAGGCATAGATACACAAAGTCACCATAGGGTCATGTTCCTATTAGGAAAGAAAAACTCTTAAAGGCAGCTAGAGTAAAAAGGTCAATTGCTTACAAAGGAAATCCATTTGCCAATAGCAGACCTCTCAGCAGAAATTTTATAAGCCAGGAGAGATTGGGGGCCTATTTTCAGCCTTCTTAAAGTAAAGAAATTCCAACAAAGAATTTCACATCCCATCACACTAAGCTTCATAAGGGAAGGAGAAATATTTTTTTTTTTCTAGACAAGCAAGCTAAGGGAATTTGTTACCACTAGACCATACTTACAAGAGATCTTTAAGAGAGTTCTAAACATGGAAACAAAAGAACAATATCTGCTACCACAAAAAATACAAGTACAGAGCCCACAGACCCTACAATGCAGCCTCACAAGAGAAACTACAAAGCAACTAGCTGACAACTCCATGATAGAATCAAACCCTTACTTATCAATATTAATCTTGAATATAAGTGATCTAAATCCCTCACTTAAAAGGTACAGTTTCAAGTTGTATATAGATATATAAAAGAAGACCCATCCATTTGTTGTCTTCAATAGCCTTATCTCACACATAATAATGCCCATGGGCTTGAAATAAAGAGTTGGAGAAAGATGTGTCACACAAATGGGAACAAAAAGAGCCAGGGTCACTATTCCTTTATCAGATAAAATAGATTTTAAAAAAACAGAAGTTTCAAAAAAATGACAAAGAAGGGCATTATATAATAATAAATTGTTTAATTCAATAGGAAAACTTAACTATGTTAAATGTATATGCACCCAACATTGGAGCACCCAGATTTAAAAAACAACTACTTCTAGATCTTATAAAGTACATAGCCACATAGTAATAGTGGGGGACTTTAACACTGCACTGATAGTATTAGACAGAACATCAAGGCAAAAAAAAAAATGGAAATTCTGAACTTAATTTGACACTTGAGCAATTGTACCTAATAAAGTCCAGGATTTTCTAAATGTAAGATTATGTTATCTGAGAACCCAGACAGTTTTGCTTTTTTCTTTGAAATACGTATACTTGTTATATTTTTTCTTGCCTAATTGCTCTGGCTAGGACTTGTGGTACTATTGAATTTCTATTAAAAATTGTGGTGCTATTTTGAATAGAAGTTGCAAGTGTAGGCATCCTTGCCTGGTTCTTGATCTTATAGAAATGGCTTTCAGCTTTTCGCCACTGAGTATAATCTCACCCATGGGCTTGTTATATATGGCCTTTATTATGTGAAGGTACCTTCCTTCTATACCTAATTTTTTGAGTCTAAATCCCTTTAGTAATAGTATAAAAGATAAGAAAATAGGCCAGATTATGGGTTTGAAATCTACCTCTGCCCTTTATATGATAGTTGTTGATTCTAAGTGAGTTTCTTAAGCTCTCTATTTCCTCAGAATTCTCATAGAAAAATTGAGATCATAATGGAACAAACCCAATATCGTTGTTATTTAAAATCAATGGGTACCTCGCAATTAGTAGGTACTCAGCAACTTTACTATTTTTTTAACTTATTATATCAACCTATCTTTATTTCCAGCTCAGTGTAGGCTGTTAATAAAGACATTAAAACTGGATGAAACTTCCATGAAGAAAAGTAATTTATTAAATTATTTATTCATTCTATAATTTTTAATTGATAGCCTAGTATATGGCAGACGTGTTTTAGGCAATGGGGCTAGAAAAAAGTATAAATTTATAAAGCTTATATTCTAGTGAGAATTCAAGCAATAAACACTTTTATATAAAAGAGATGGAAATACAGAGAGAGAGATTTTAAGTTCTATGGAAAATAATTAGGAAAAACAAGTTACAGAGTGAATGGGGGAGAGAGCAATTTGTGAAGAATATTTTCAATAAAGGTCTCACTGGGAGGACTCAGGAAAGACTTTAATGAGGTGATAAAGTTATGTTAACCATGTATATGTGTCTGGAAATTAAAGAAGATCTTACAATCAAAGGAGTAATTATGCATTTAAATGTGTTGCAGTCTCTAAGTAAATCACCTCTGCTACTTTTTTGTAACTCTAGTTGTAGAATATTTTCTTTTGTAAATTTTTCTACATAAGATTAAAACAATCAAGACAATTAAATGAACTAGGGAAAAGTCAAATCACCTGACAACCCAATTCAGGACAAAAGGGCAGATTGAGTCACTTCTACCCTCAATCATTCTCACTCAGCTACAGTCTATGAGAGAACACCCAAGGTATATCAATTTATGCCAAGTTGTAATGTCACTATATAAATGAAATAAGCATCACCTAGTGTGTCCTAGGCCCTAAGAAAAGCCCAAGAAAGCAATGAAGGCTTAACATGATATTTTCTAATTCAACATCTTATATGGGAACATCTTAAAATGGAAAAGAAACAACAACAACAGCAGAAGGTTCTTTTTTTTACCCAAATTTTGTTTTAGGTTGTAGGGGTAAATGTGCAGGTTTATTCCATGGGTAAATTGCATGTCATGGGGGTTTGGTATACAGATAACTTTGTCACCTAGGTAATCAGCATCATACCTAATAGGTAATTTTTCAATTCTCACCTCAGTGCAGTGTAGACCCCTGCTTTTGTGTCCATGTGTACTCAATGTTTAGCTCTTATTTGTAAGTAAGAGCATGCGGTATTTGGTTCTCTGTTCTTCTGTTAATTCACTTAAAGGGATAATGGCCTC
>NW_026652281.1:97953974-98127059 GCF_009828535.3 Hylobates moloch
AGTGTCTTTTCATGTCCTTTGCCCACTTTTTAATGGGGTTGTTAGTTTAATAAGTTTTTTTTTTTGTAAATTTGTTTAAGTTTCTTATAGATGCTGAATATTAGACCTTTGTCAATTAATAGTTTCAAATATTTTCTCTCATTCTGCAGGTTGTCTATTTACTCTGTTGATAGTTTCTTTTGCTGTGCAGAAACTCTTTAGTTTAATCAGCTCTCATTTGTCAATTTTTGCTATTGTTGCAATTGCTTTTGGTGTTTTCATCATGAAATCTTTGCCCATTCCAATGTCCAGAACAGTATTGCCTCGATTGTGTTCTGAGTGCTTACAGTTTTGAGCCTTACATTTAAGTTTTTAATTTATGTTAAGTTGATTTTTGTATGTGGTGTAACGAAAGGGTCCAGTTTCAGTCTTCTGCATATGGCTAGCCAGTTATCCCAGCACCCTTTATTGAATAAAGAGTCTTTTCCCAATTGCCTGTTTTTGTCAGCTTTGTTAAAAATCAGATGGCTGTAGATGTTTGGCTTTATTTCTCAGCTATCTGTTCCATTGGTCTATGTGTCTGTTTTTATACTAGTACCATGCTGTTGGGTTTCTGTGGCACTGTAGTGTAGTCTGAAGTGGAGTAACACGATGCCTCCAGCTTTGTTCTTTTTGCTTAGGATTGCCTTGGCTCTTCAGGCTCACTTTTGGTTCCATATGAATTTGAAAATAGTTTTTTATGCATTTGTGAAGTATGACGTTTGTCATTTGATAGGAATAGCATTGAATCTGTAAATTGCTTTAGGCACCATGGCCATTTTAATGATATTAATTCTTCCTGTCTATGGGCTTGCAATGCTTTTCCATTTGTTTGTGTCATCTCTGATTTCTTTGAGCAGTGTTTTGTAATTCTCATTGTAGAAATTTTTTACCTATCTGGTCAACCATATTCTTAATTATTTTATTAATTTTGTGACAGTTGTAAATGGATTGTGTTTCTGATTTAGCTCTTGGTTTCACTTTCGTTGGTGTATAGGAATACTAGTGATTTTTGTACAATGGTTCTGTATTCTGAGACTTTGGTTAAGTTTTTTTATCAGCTTAGGAGCTTTTGAATAGAGACTATGGGGTTTTGTAGATATAGACTTATGTCACTTGCAAATAGGGGTAGTTTGACTTCCTCTTTTCCTATTTGAATGTACTTTATTTTTCTCTCTTGCCTGATTGCTCTGGCCTGAACTTCCAATACTATGTTGAAGGGGAGTGCTTTCAGGTTTTGCCCATTCTGTATGATGTTGGCTTTGGGTTTGCAATAGATGACTCTTATGATCTTGAGGTATTTCTTTCAATACCTAGTTTATTAAGAGTTTTTAACATAAATGTTGAATTTTATCAAAAGCCTTTTTTGAATCTATTGAGATAATCATGTGGTTTTTGTCTTTCATTCTGTTTATGTGATGAATCACATTTATATTTGAGCCAACTTTACATCCTAGGAATGAATCCTGCTTAATTGTGATGGATAGGTTTTTTGATGTACTTCTGGATTTAGTTGGCCAGTATTTTGTTGAGGACTTTTTACATCAATGTTCATCAGGGATATTTGGCCCAAAGTTTTCTTTTTTTGTTGCGTCTCTGCCAGGTTTTGTTATCAGGATGACACTGGCCTCATAGAATGAGTTAGATAAAATATTTTCCTCCTCAATTTTTTGAAATAGTTTCAGCAGCGATGGTACCAGCACTTATTTGTACATCTGGTAGAATTTGACTATGAATCTGTCTGTTCCTGGGCATTTTTTTTGGTTGGCAGGCTATTACTGACTCAATTTGAGTTCCTTATTGGTCTGTTCAGGGGATCAATTTCTTACTGGTTCAGTCTGGGAAGGGTGTACGAGTCCAGGAATGCATCCATCTCTTATCCATTTCTTTTAGGTTTTCTAGTCTGTGTACATGGATGTGTTAATTGTAGTCTCTGATTGTTATTTATATTTCTGTGGGGTAGTGGTGACATCCTCTTTGTCATTTATAATTGTTTTTATTTGGATCATCTCTCTTTTCTTCTTTATTAGACTAGCTAGTAGTCTATCCATCTGATTTATTTATTTTTTGGAAACAAACTGCTGGATTTGTTGATTTTTTGAATAATTTCATGTTTTGATCTCCTGCAGTTCAGCTTGGATTTTTGTTATTTTTGTCTTCTATTAGCTTTAGAGTTGGTTTGCTCTTGCTTCTCTCATTATTTTAGTTGTGATGTTAGGTTGTTAATTTGAGATCTTTCTAACCTTTTGTTGTGGCCTTTTAATGCTATAAATTTCCCTCTTAATACTGCCTTAGCTGTGTCCCAAGGATTCTGGCATATTTTGTCTTTATTCTCATTAGTTTCAATGAACTTCTTGATTTCTGCTTTAATTTCATTATTTACCCAAAAGTCATTCCGGAGCAGTTTGTTTAATTTTTATGGCATTGCATGGTTTTGAGTGATTTTTTAAATCTTGATTTCTATTTTAACTTTGCTATGGTTTGGGAATTTGGTTTTTCTTCCTTTTTTGCATTTGCTAAGGATTTTTTTTATGTACAATTATATGGCTGATTTTAAAGTATGTCCCATGTGATGATGAGAAGAATGTATATTCTGTTTTAGGGTGAAGAGTTCTGTAGTGGTCTATAAGATCAATTTGGTCCAATGTTGAGTTCAAGTTTGATATCTTTGTTAATTTTTGCCTTGATGAACTGTCTAATACTGTAAGTGGGGTGTTGAAGTTTCCCAGTACCATTGTATGGGAGTCAAGTCTGTTTGTAGGTCTCTAAGAACTTGCTTTATGATTCTGAATGCTCCTGTGTTGAGTGCATATACATTTCGGATAATGAAGTCTTCTTGTTGATTTTAACCCTTTACTATTATGTAATGTATTCTGTATGTAAATACTTTGTCTTTTTTGATATGCTTTGGTTTAAAGTCTGCTTTGTGTAAAATTAGGACTGCAACTCCTGCTTCTTTGGATTTCCATTTGTTTGGCTGATTTTCCTCCATCTCTTTATTTTGAGCCTATAGGTGTCACTGAACATGAGACAAGTCTCTTGAAGACAGCATATCATTGGGTCTTTCTTTTTATCCAGATTACCACTTTGTGCCTTTTAATGGGAACATTTAGCCTGTTTACCTTAAAGGTTAGTATTGATATGTGTGGATTTAATCCTGTCACTTTGTTGTTAGCTGTTTATAATGCCAGAGTGTTTGTGTGGTTACTTTATAGTGTCACTGATCTGTGTACTTAAGTGTGTTCTTATAATGACTTTCCATCTTTAGTCCTCCTTTCAAGAGCTCTTGTAAGGTGGGTCTGGTGGTAATGAATTCCTTCAACATATAGTTACCTGAAAGGTTATTTCTCCTTCTGCTAGGAAGCTTAGTTTGGCTAGATATGAAATTCTTGGTTGAAGATTTTTTTCTTTAAGAATGTTGAATATAAGCCTCCAATCTTTTCTGGCATGTAGGGTTTCTGCTGGGAGGTCCACTGTTGGCCTGATGGGGTTCCCTTTATAGGTTACCTGCTCTTTCTCTTTAGCTGCCTTTAACATTCTTCCTTTCATTTAGGCCTTGAAAACTCTGATGACTATGTGTCTTGTAGATGATCTTGTGTAGAATCTTGCAGGAGTTCTCTGTATTTCTGAATTTGATTATTGGCCTTTCTAGTGAGGTTGGGGAAATTTTTCATGAACAATATCCTGAAATATATCTCCCAAGTTGTTTGCTTACTCTCTGTCCCTTTCAGGGATGCCAGTGATTCATAGATTTGGCCTCTTCATATAATCCCACATTTTTCAAAGGTTTTGTTCATTTCTTTCTATTCTTTTTTCTTAATTTTTGTCATTGTCTTATTTCAGAGCCAGTTCAAGTTCTGAGATTATTTCTTCAGTTTGCTCTATTCTGCTGCTAATACTTGTGATTGCATTGTAAAATTATTATAGTGTGTTTTTCATCGCTATCATATCAGTTAGGTTCTTTTTTCATACTGGCTATTTTTTTCTGAATTGTTATATTGTGATTCCTAGTTTCCTTGGATTGAGTTTTGCCATTCTCCTGAATCTTCATGATTTTCTTTTCTATACATATTGTGAATTCTATTTCTGTCATTTCAGCCAGCTCAGCCTGGTTAAGAACTCTTGTTCAACGTGGTATCACGTTGAAAATATAAGACACTGGCCATTTGAATTGCTGTAGTTCTTGCATTGCTTCTTTCTAATCTCTGTGTGTTAGTGTTCCTTTAACTGTGATGTAGATTGAGTACAGTCAGTAGTCTTCTTTTCTAGATGTTTTCACAAGGCTGAGGCTTTGTGCAGGGTCTTCATTTGTAGCTGACTTCTAGTCTTTGGTTTCACAGGAAGGCATGTAAGTGAGGTATTTTGGTGTTGAAGCTTTGGGGTGTGATCTATTAGGAGGTGCTTAGGTGTAGTGGTCAGTTGGTAGGCTCTTGCTCAGTCATGTGAATCCCCTTATTTTTCTCAAATTTGCAGCTGTGCTCCCTGTCAATGCTCTCAAAGAGTGGCCTCCTCTCCCACTTGATTGTTGGCTACAGACCATGGCTTGGCACTCCTGGATTGCTCACCACAGCTTTGGGATAATCTCCAGGTTTATGTTTTCCCCACAAGTTGGAGGCAGCAGAGGAAGGAAACTTAGCAGTACCTGTGGCCAAGGGTCTTTTACTTGTCTACTGGAGGTTCTACTCAAGAGAGGTGCAGGTCAGCAATTGCTCAGTATGATCACTCCTGGGATGGGATATCTGTGCTGTGGCCCCAAGACAGTGGTTTGCTGCCTGCTGATGAGCAGAGGGGGTGAGTGAGACCTATGGGAGACAGCTTGGCCTCTTCTCCTTGGGTTGACTGCTGCTTACTGAAGATGTAAATGAGGCACTTAGGGTCTTTGCTCCTTTGTTAGTCCAAAGGTAGCAGGGGTAGTACCACTGCAATGGCAGTGGCGGAGTGACTTTCAATTGCCCCTTGGGGCTCCACCTCCAAGAAATGTGGAACAGCTGCTATGAGGAGTGTTCAGCCAGTGTGGTGGGGTTGCTGCACTGCTGGTGTGAGCTTGGAGCTCACCTTGTTGGGGAGGTGGGGTCAAAGGCTCACTGGGAGGACAGACTGGTTTTCTCTTTGGATGGTGACTGTGGCATGTTGTAAGCTTGGGCATAGCCCTCAAGCTCTTTGTTTTATCCCCAGGCCAAGAACAGCAGGGATAGAATCACTGCTGATGTAGTGGCAGAGGAGCTGTCAGATGCCTCTGGAAGCCTCTCTCCAGAGAGACTCTGAGCCACTATCAATGAATATGCTCAGCAGTGGGTGGGGCAACTGTTCTGCAGTCATGGCTGGAGGCCCTGCCTGGTGAAGATGGAGGGAAGGGTATTCCCAGGAAAGAGGGGTTGGACTCTTCTCTGTATGGTGACTGCAGTGTGCTGGAAGTGCCAGTATAGCAACTAGGCCCTTTGTCGTTCCATAGCTCAAGTGCTGTTAGGGCATGATATGATTTGGCTCTGTGTTTCAACCCAAATTTCATGTCAAGTTGTAATCCCCATGTGTCAGGGGAGGGATGTGGTATGAGGTGATTGGATCATGGGGGGCAGATTTCTCCCTTGCTGTTCTCGTGATAGTGAGTGTGTTCTCACAAGACCTGGTTGTTTAAAAGTGTGTGGCACACTACACTCCCCACTCCCTGCCACCATGTACAGAAGGTTCTTTCTCCCACTTCACCTTCCACAATGATTGTAAGTTTCCTGAGCCCTCCCAGCCATGCTTCCTGTTAAGCTTATGGAAGTGTGAGTCAACTAAACCTCTTTTCTTCATAAATTACTGAGTCTCAGGTAGTTCTTTATAGCAGTGTTAGAATGAACTAATACAGAAAACTGGTACCAGAAGTGGAGTACTGTTACAAAGATACCTGAAAATTTGGAAGCAACTTTGAAACTAGGTAATGGGCAGATGTAACAGTTTGGAGGGCTCAGAAGAAGACAGAAAGGTGGGAAACTTTGGAACTTCCTAGAGACTTGTTGAATGGTTTTTACCAAAATGCTGATAGTGATATAGATAATGAAGTCCAGGCTGAGGTGGCCTTAGATGGAGATGAGGAATTTATGAGGAATGGAATAAAGGTTGCTCTTGCTATTCTGTAGCAAAGAGACTAGCAGAATTTTGCCCTTGATGTAGAGATCTGTGGAACTTTAAATTTGAGAGTGATAATTTAGTGTATATTACGGAAGAAATTTCTAGCAGTAAAACATTCAAAATGTGACCTGTATGTTTATAAAAGTATACACTCATATTCATGAATGAAGAGGTGGTCTGAAGTTGGAACTTATATTTAAAAGGGAAGTAGAGTATAAAAGTTTAGAAAAGGCTGGGCACATTGCTCACACCTGTAATCCCAGCACTTTGGGAGGCCAAGGGGGGCAGAACACGAGGTCAAGGGA
This sequence comes from Hylobates moloch, assembly GCF_009828535.3. NCBI lineage: Eukaryota > Metazoa > Chordata > Mammalia > Primates > Hylobatidae > Hylobates > Hylobates moloch. The sequence continues at coordinate 97,960,412 of NW_026652281.1, forward strand.
TCGAGACCATCCTGGCCAACATGGTAAAACTCTGTCTCTACTGAAAATACAAAAAATTAGCTGGACGTGGTGGCATGCACCTGTGGTCCCAGCTACTTAGGAGGCTGAGGCAGGAGAATTGCTTGAACTCGAGAGGCAGATATTGCAGTGAGCTGAGATTGTGCCACTGTACTCCATCCTGGCAACAGGGTGAGACTCCATCTCAAAAAAAAAAAAAAAAAAGAAAAAAGGAAATTTGTAGCCCAACCATGTGATACAAGAGAAAAACCATTTTCTATGGAGAAATTCAAGCTGGCTGAAGAAATTTGCACAAGTAAAGAGAATCCAAATGTTAAAGACAAGACAATGGGGAAAATGTCTCTAGGGCATGTCAGAGACCTTCATGGCAGTCCCTCCCATCACAGGCCTGGAGGTCTAGGGAGAGAAAAATGGTTCTGAGGGCCAGGTCCAGGGCCCAGCTGCTCTGTGCAGCCTCAAGAGATGAGGCTGTGCATCCCAGCTGCTTCAGCTCCAACTGTGGCTTTAAAAGGGGCCGAGTTACAGCTCAAGCCATGGCTTCAGAGGGTGCAAGCCATAGCCTTGGCAACTTTCATATGGTGTTGGGCCTGCAGGTGCACAAAAGTCGAGAATTGAGGTTTGGGAACCTTTGCCTAGATTTCAGAGGATGTATGGAAATGCCTGGATGTCCAGGGAAAAGTCTGCTGCAGGGGTGCACCCCTCATGGAGAACATCTACTAGGACAGTGCAAAGGGGAAATGTGGGGTTGGAGACCCCACACAGAGTCCCCACTGAGGCTCCAGGAGTGTGTCACCACCTGCAGCTTGGCAAGCTGGACAGGAATGTGTTACAGAGCTGTGAGAAGAAGGCCACCATCCTCCAGATCCCAGAACTGTAGATCCACTAACAGGTTGCACCGGGCACCTTGAAAAGTGGCAGGCACTCAACACTAGCCTGTGAAAGTAGCTGTGGGGACTGTTTCCAGCAGAACCACAGAGACAGAACTGTACAAGGCCTTAGGAGTCCACCTCTTGCATCAGCATGCCCTGAATATGAAACATGGAGCCAAAGAAGATTATTTTGGAACCTTAAGATTTAATGCCTAGCCGGGCGCGGTGGCTCAAGCCTGTAATCCCAGCACTTTGGGAGGCTGAGGCGGGCGGATCACGAGGTCAGGAGATCGAGACCATCCTGGCTAACACGGTGAAACCCTGTCTCTACTAAAAACACAAAAAATTAGCTGGGCGTGTTGGCGGGCGCCTGTATTCCCAGCTACTCGGGAGGCTGAGGCAGGAGAATGGTGTGAACCCAGGAGGTGGAGGTTGCAGTGAGCCGAGATCGTGCCACTGCACTCCAGCCTGGGGGACAGAGAAAGACTCCGTCTCTCTCTGTCCCAAAAAAAAAAAAAAAAAAAAAGATTTAATGCCTGCCTTGCTGGGTTTCAGACTTGCATGGGTGTGTGGACCCTTAGTTTTGGCCAATTTCTTCCTTTTGCAATGGAAACATTTACCCAATGTCTATATTCCCGTTGTATCTTGGGAGTAACTAACTTGTTTTTGATTTTACAGGCTCATAGGTGGAAGGGACTTGCCTTGTCACAGATGAGACTTTGGACTTGAACTTTTGAGTTAATGTAGTAATAAGTTAAGACTTTGGGGTGTTCTGTGGCAAGGCATGATTGGCTTTAAAATGTGAGAATTAGATGACATTTCGGAGGGGTCAAAGGCAGACTGACATGGTTTGCCTCTGGGTGCCGACCCAAATCTCATATCAAATTATAATTCCCATGTGTCAGGGCAGAATCCTGGTGGGAAGTGATTGGATCATGGGGGCAGATTTCCGCTTTTCTGTTCTTGTGATAGTGAATGTTTTCTCACAATATCTGGTTGCTTAAAAGAGTGTGACCCTTCTCCCCTTTCTCTCTCTGTCTCCTGCCACCATGTGAAGAAGTTGCTTGCTTCTCCTTTGCTTTCTGCCATAATTGTAAGTTTCCGGAGGCCTCCCAGTCATTCTTCCTGTTAAGCCTGCAGAACTGTGAGTCAATTAAGCCTCTTTTCTTCACACGTTACCCAGTCTCAGGTCTTTGTAGCAGTGCAAGAATGGACTAATACAGGGTGGTACCATTGCAACTGCAGTGACAAAAGGGTTGTGGGTTGACTCTTGGAATTCCTTCTCAGGGTAATGCTGGACTGATTGTTATTGAAGTAGTCAGGTAGGGACAGGGTGGTTGTGCTGAAGTCTCAAGTCAGGCAGCTATGCCCAGTGAGGAGGAGTGACTACCAGGACCTGTGTGGAGAATAGCCTGGCCACTTTTTCATGAGGTGAGTGCTCTGTGCTGGGAATCCTGACCAGCCCTGGTCCCTGCATACTTTCCAGAGCCTGGAGACAGCAACAGCATGGGCTGTGAGACAGCAAAGAGAGCATCCCACTCCTCCCACTGGGAGCTCTGTCCCAGGGAGTTGCAGAGCTGCTACTGGGTTGATAGCCATAGCAGGGGTTGGCTGGAGACCAAGAGCCGGAGTACTCACTCAGTGAGGAGATAAGGGGACCCACATAACAAACAGTCTGGTCACTCTTCTATAGGGCTGCTGCAGTATGTTGGGTGCCTGCTCCAGTCCCTAGTTACCCCAGATTTGTCAGTACCTGAAGGTATCAACAGTGAAGACTGCTAAACAGCAAAAACAGCAGCCTGACCCTCCCTCTTGGTGCTCTATTTAAGGGAGGTTTGAAACTTCTGCCTGCAGGAAAACACCAGCATGGGTGGCTGGTGACCCTAGTTGGGAAGTTTGGCCTAGTTATGAGGAGCAAGATCAGGGATCTGCATTAGAAAAGCAGTCTGGCCACTCTTTTATAGAGCAGCTGTGCTGTGTTGGGTGTCCAATCCAGCCCCAGGTCCCTTTGCACTCTCCAAAGACTGTTGGCAACAAAGGCTAAGGCTGTGAAACAGCAAAGATGGCAGCCTGCCCCTCCCTCTAGAAGCTCCATTCCAGGGAGATGTAATGCTGCTACTCGTAGCTGGCTGGATTTCCAAGCCAGTGGGACTTATTCTGCAAGGTGCCATGGAAGCAGGGCCTGCAGACTGTCCCTTCTAAGCCCCCTGGATTCCTTTTCTTAGGGGTATGTATACAGGTCTAACCTCCTGCTTTGCCAAAGTTGCAGTTGCTTTTGCCAGGAAGCCTAGGTATCTAAAGCTCCTGGGGCTCCACATGTGCCTGAGTGGGTGCTCTGCCAAGACTCCACATAGCTCTCTGCATGTCAGACTGCAGGCCCTGGTGGGGTGAATTCACAAGGAAATTTTCTGACCAGAGAGTTTCAAAGATTTGTGGGAGAAGTGTGAGTCCCAGGGTTGCTCACTCACTCACCACTTCCCTGGGCAGGAGAGGCTCCCCTAGCTCCATGTCACTCCTGAGTGGGTGGTCATTCTGCCTTGCTTTTCTTCATGCTGTGTGGGTTGAACTGTTTTTTTGATGAATCTCAATGTGCATACCTGGATGTTTCAGTTGAAGGTGCTGTATATACTTGCCCTCTCTATTTCTCTCTGTGAAAGTGGGCACAGTATCTGCTTCTAGCTGACTATCTTTGTCAATTCCCAATATCGTTCTTTTTTATGGCTGCATAGTATTTCTTTTCTTTTCTTTTCTTTTCTTTTTTTTTTTTTTTTTTTGAGACAGAGTTTTGCTCTTGTTGTCCAGGCTGGAGTGCAATGGCGCCACCTTGGCTCACTGCAACCTCTGCCTCCTGGGTTCAAGTGATTCTCCTGCCTCATCCTCCTGAGCAGCTGGGATTACAGGTGACCGCCAACGCACCCAATTATTTTTTTGTATTTTTAGTAGAAACAGGGTTTCACCATGTTAGCCAGGCTGGCCTTGAACTCCTGACCTAAGGTGATCTGCCTGCCTTGGCCTCCCAAAGTTCTGAGATTACAAGCATGAGCTACCATGCCCAGCCCAGCTGCCTAGTATTTCATGGTGTATATGTACCACATTTTCTTTAACCAGTCCACCATTGATAGGCATCTAGGTTGATTCCAATGGGAGTGGCTAACTATCTGGAGTGGCTGCTGCCATGATGCCAGTTGCAGCAGGGTAGGTGTGTCCAGGACTATGCACTCTGTGGAGCTGATGGGGGCTAGAAACAGGTAATCCTAGTGGGAGCCCCACACCCTACTGAGTTGGGTGGGACAGGAGCCTATGCTCCTGATTGTAGCTGCAGCTGCCCAGCTGGGGCTCCAGATCCAGGCATCCCTATGCTCTCGGGGGATCAGGAAGCCCTACAGGCTTGTAAATGCCTGCTCCTGCTCCCTGGACTTTCCCTGCTCCTGGTGCCAGCTCTGGTGTGGAGCAAAGTTGTGGCTGAGCCCAGATGCTGTTGTGATTTGGTTGGGTGTGTACATGTTCAAGGTAGTGCTGATATGCCAGCCCCCTGCCTCCTTGGCCCCCTCTAGACTTCGGGCACTGACAAGTGCAGAAGGGAGGCCCTGGGGCTGAGGGTGGCTTTGCATGAACATGCAGGTGCCCCTTGGCACAGATACAGTCTGGTCACCATGGATGGCATGTTGATGGTGGTGGGAGACAGACAGGTCCCTGGGCAAGAAGGGATGAGTTCCTGGTGAAACCACACCTTTAAGCCAGCCCTGCCTTTGGGGCTGGGCTGTCTCTTCCGTGTGGAGTCTGCAACCTGGAGTAAGAACTTCACTGATGCCTTTTGGCCAGTTGTATGGTGCTTTTTTCAGGTCTGCCCATGGATGCCTATGGACCAGTCAGCATGCACTTCCTCCCTTCTGAGCCCATAAAAACCCCTGACTCAGCCAGATTTAGACACTTGCCTGCAGATAGTAACTACCAACTTCAGGTCTCCTGAGAGCCATTTTGTCACTCAGTAAAGCACCTCTCCGCCTTGCTCACCCTGCAGTTGTCCACATAATCTCATTCTTCCTCAACGTGGGACAAGAACTTTGGATCCACCAAATGGCAGGAGTGAAAGGAGCTGTAACATGTTCCTGGCCAGCTTGCCAACCTGCAGGTCGTGACACACTCCACGGTGGGAGCAAAGAGTGTCAACCCTGCTGGGGCACCAGACCTTGGGCTTTCCCAAGCCAGAGCTGCTCTAACACCATAGCCCTCCTGCCCTTTTCCAGTGCTAGACAGCTGCCCCATGTGACAGGAGCAGTGGTATGGCTGGGCCAACCCAGGAGCTGCAGGCTGGAGCAGGGTGGTGGGACTGAAGGAGCTTAACACAAATGGGCTGAAACATGACCCCCTAAAACACTCCCCAAACTCTCACAGCACTGTGGGCAATGAGAAGGAGAGAAGAGCTGTGGCCCTTCTGGGAGCCTAGACCTTGGGACTCCCCAAGCCATGGCTGTGACACACTCTAACACCTTCTTTGGGGTTATGCAGTTCCTGGCATCTCTGTACTTTTGGGTGTCACTGTGTTCACCTCATCTAGATGCTGGTGGCCACAGCGAAAGCCACTTGTGTTACATCTAGTCCAGCCACAGCCTTGCATGAAGCTGGCACCTGTGTTGGCATCTGGAGCTGCCTGCCCTGCCACAGCAGCCGGTGTGCCTCACTGTGTGCTGTGGCCAGACCCCATGCTCGCTCACTCACACACCCCTTGCCACTCTGCACCTGGCTTGCACTGGCAGGCATAAGCTTGCGGTTGATAGTGTAAGCCGAAGGCAGCCTGCTGGACTGAGTGAGCGGAATGATCCCAGTGGGTGTGAGCAAAACTCAAGCAGAGGCTCTGCTGGCCACAGAGGTTTCTGGCTGGCAAAGCCACAACCTAAGTGTCCTGTGACATTTGGAGGGACTTGTCGGGGATCTGCAGAAGGGTGAATTAAAGCAGACTTCCTGCTCTCTGTCCTTTTTTCAGAGTCCCTAAACTCCACAATCGTCAAAATGAAAGAAAAACACCGGGCCTCTGTCATCCTGTTAAAAGAACTATCTCAGCTGCTGAACTTAAGACACAGAGAATAGGCTTTCTGGGGAGGAAACTGACAATCCTCCATCACCCTTGGGTGTTGGAACTGTTGGCTTTGTTCCAATCCAGTTGGTACTTGGACCTCCAGTCCTTCCCGTTGCACTTTCTTTCTCTCTTTCAAGACTATGGTGGTGTTATCCTGTCTTTACATACAATGTTAAGGATGTTGTTGCAAAGTACAGAGATAATATTACACCATAATGGGGTTGTGGGGACTGGAGCCAGTCTAGGAGCCTTCAGGCAATGCCAAGGTGTGGCCTCAGCCAGATGCCTTCAGTTACCCTAGGACCTTATTCCAATCCTGTGCAACAGCTAGATCTCCATGAAAGGAAACTGGATTGGAACAAAGCCAATATTTCCATTCCCATGCCTTCTTAAAATCTTTTACCAAAAACACATTTTACTTTCCTTACACACCTTGCAAGTACACTTATTTTCAGTCATCTCAATTACACGTTATAATGGTAACTCTTAGCAATTTTTAATTTTGGTGTAAACCCTGGTAAGTTATTTTAATTTGTACTAGATGCAGATAAGGTCTCACTTTTTCCAGCACAGTTAAGATTGTGGTTAACTCCATATGTCTCCAAGACTTACCAAACTGTAAAGTGGGCGTGTTGAACAATTTTCAAAAGCCAAAGAAGCAGTTTATGACCTTAAAGCATTTAGCCAGCCTAATATTTGACCTGCATAATTTATAAGAAGGCAATGGGATGTAAATTTTTGCCTTGTTTAGAGGATTAAATAATTGTTTTAAATTAGATAAGGTAAAGCTAAAGGTTTAAATAAGTTCTGGAAGGTTTGTAGAAATTAATCTTGTAAAACAAATTCTATATGTGCACATACTGACTAAATTCAAATGGGTATTATTTGGTTTTTCCATAAATTGAACATTGAAATAAAAGCACAACAGAGTTTTCATAAGGCACTGATCTTCTATTTGATAAAAATTTGTAAAGGGCTATAAAAGTGTTATAAGAATCTCACTTCATGGTCAAACTGATTAAGGTTGGACAGATTTTTCTATAAGATTTTATTAAAAATTGGGGTTGATATTAATAGCAGACTAATGCATGGTTGAAATTTTGCTTTCTTTCTTCTTGAATAAGGTTTTCATATCATAGTAAAGGATAATGAAAGATTTTTGTTTGCCTTTTGAATAAGCTACTGAAAAAAGAAGCAAAAGACTGGTTGTTTGGAAAGTTAAGTCTTCCCTCTTAATGAGTTAAGGTTTTTTATTTTTTTTTAATTGAGTCATCATTTTAGCTAAATAAATAACTTATGGTAGCCTGGAATTATTTTTCATAGTATCTAGTGTTTTAAACCTTTAACATATTTGATAGGCTTTCCAAAATCAAATTGCAGCCTAAAAATTGTCTTTTCTGACCCCTAACTTTAGGATGCTACAGAGGGCCCCCAAAGCATCCAAAAGAGAGGTAAAGAAGATTATTTGGCATGTTAAGTTACATAGGATTGTCAAAATAAAAATAATACAAAAATTTGGATCAATATTTCAGTTCTGAGCAATTATCCTGCAAATCCTGTCAGGTTATGGGGGTAAACGTGGTGCCAATAACCCAGAGGTTCCTTATTTGGAAAAAGAAGATCAAGGGAGCTAACGAAAGCCAAGCCCCACGCATCCAAGTATTAGCAGGCATAACTATAGTCACCAGTTATCTGAGTGTGTCAGCAGCCTCAGGGTTTTTAAGCTGTCTTTACCCCTTTGTTTTGTTTTGATACATGTCTTTTAAGAACCTGCTGTCTTCTCTTCTGGACTTCAGGCCATCAAACTCCAAATGGTATTGCAAATAGAGCCTTGGACAATGGCTCCCTTTTAATGGAGACCCTTGACAGGCCTCTGAAAGAGATCTGACCGTCTTTTTCCCAAAACAGTGTGCCCCTGTCAGCATGAGGCAGTTAAGAGCAGTCATCATCCCTGTCTTAATGGCAGTTAGATGTATCTCTTCTGAGGGGAGATTGATGGCAGTGGGGGTTCATGGTGGCACGTGGAAGCTGCCCACTCTGCCACAGCAGCCGGAGTTCTTGGCTGTGCACAGTGGCCAGGCCCCATGCTCACTCACTCTCACATCCCTTGCCATTCCATGCCTGGCTTTTCCTGGGCAAGCGTGGGATTGGGACTAGTAGCACAAGCCAAATGCAACCTGCTGGGCTGAGTAGGTGGAAGGAGCTCAGTGGGTGCAAGCAAAATTCAAGCAGAAGTGCTGCCAGCCACAGAGGTTTCCAGCTGGCAAAGGGACATCCTAAGGCTCCCATATCAATTTCATGCCTTTGCTGTTGTGATATTGCCGTAATAAATATACACATGTATGTGTCTTTATGGTCAAACGATGTATATTCCTTTGGGTATATGCTCAGTAATGGGATTGCTGTGTCAAATGGTAGTTCTATTTTAAGTTCTTTGAGAAATCTCTAGACTGCTTTCCACAGCAGCAGAACTAATTTACATTCTTACCAACTGTGTATAAGCATTCCTTTTTCTCTTCAACCTCACCAGCCTCTGTTATTTTTACTTTTTCACAATAGCCATTCTGACTGGTGTGAGATGGTATCTTGCTGTGGTTTTGATTTGAATTTCCCTCATGATGAGTGATATTGAGCATTTTTTTATATGTTTGTTGGCCTCATGTATGTCTCCTTTTGAGAAGTGTCTCTTCATGTTCTTTATCCAGTTTATTAATGGGGTTGTTATTTCTTCTTGAGGTCCTTACAGATTCCGGCTATTCAGCTTTTGCTGGATGCATAGTTTGCAAATATTTTCTCTCATTCTGTAGGTTGTCTGTTTACTCTGTTGATAGTTTCTTTTGTTGTCCAGAAACTCTTTAGTTTAATTGGGGTTAATCTGTTATTTTTTTGTTTTGTGGCAATTGCTTTTGGAGTCTTCATTGTGAAGACTTTGCTAGGACCAATGTCCAGAATGGTATTTCCCAGGTTTTTTTCTAGTGTTTTTTCTAGTTTTGGGCTTTACATAAATCTTTTATCCATCTTAAGTTGATTTTTGCATATGTTGAAAGGCAGAGGTCCAGTTTCAATGTTCTGTATATGGCTAGCCAGTTATCCCAGCACCATTTATTGAAAAGGAAGTTCTTTCCTTATTGTTTGTTATTTCCAGCTTTCTCAGGCAACAGATTGTTGTAGATCTGCAGGTTTATTTCTGGGTTATCTAACCTGTTCAATTGGTATATGTTTCTATTTTTGTACCAATACCATGCTGTTTTAGTTACTTTTGCCTTGTAATATTGTTTGAAGTTGGGTAGTGTGATGCCTCTAGCTTTGTTCTTTTTGCTTAGGATTGCTTTGGCTATTAGGACTCTTTTTGGTTTCAAATAAATTTTAGAACTTTTTTTTCAATTCCATGAAAAATGTCATTGGTCATAGGAATATCAAACATTTGGTTTGGTTGGTGGTTTGCAATGAATCTATAAATTGCTTTGGGCACTATGGGCATTTTAACAATATTGATTCTTCCTATTCATGAGCATGGGATGTATTTCCGCTTGTTTGTGTTATCTCTGATTTTTTTTTCAGCAGTGTTTTGTAATTTTTGTTGTAGGGGTCTTTCACCTCCATAGTTAGTTGTATTTCTAGGTATTTTATTTGTTTTGTGGCTACTGTGAACAGGATTGCATTCTTGATTTGGCTCTCAGCTTGGACATTCTTAGTGTTTTCCTAGATATAGAATTATACTGTCTGTGAAGAGAGAGAGTTTGACCTTTTCTCTTCGTATTTGGATGCTTTTTATTTCTTTCTCTTGCCTGATGGCTCTTGCTAGGACTTTCAGGACTGTGTTGCATAGAAGGATTGAGAGTGGGCATGCTTGCCTTGTTCCCGTTTTCAAGGGGAATGCTTCCAGCTTTTGCTCATTCAGTATGACGTTGGCTGTGGGTTTGTCATAGATGGCTCTTATTATTTTGAGGTACATACCTTTGATGCCTAGTTTTTTGAGGATTTTTAACATGAAACATTATTGAATTTTATCAAAGCCTGTCTGCATGTATTGAGATAGTCATGTGGTTTTTGTTTTTAGTTCTGTTTATGTGATGAATCACATTTATTGATTTGCATATGTTGAACCAATCTTGTGTCCCAGAAGTAAAAGCTACTTGAGCAAGGTAGACTAGCTTTTTGATATGCTGTTGGATTTGATTTGCCATTATTTTGTTGATGATTTTTGCATCTATGTTCATCAGGAATATTGGCCTGAAGTTTTTTTTGTTTTTTTTTTCTTGAACAACACAAGGTTCTATGTATTCTCTGTCCAGTCATTAGGTAGAGCTATTTCATGCTGGATACTCTATAATATTCTTTGACATTATTCTCTTATGATTTCCCTCAAGTCTGAAAATTTAAAAACAAAAATCTCCCTAAGCTAACCAACTCCTGAAAACCCTGGGCTGGTACGCATTTCCTAAATAATACAGTCAAGTATCAAACGTTCTTATTTTGACTGCTTCCCACATACATGTATTGACCAAATTCTGCTTCACACATTCTGTGTAAAAACTCTGAGCACACTGTGCATTTTTTTGCTTCCGTATTCACTAACTCTTTTCCATTTTTGTCCTTTTCTCTTTATTTTCTATTTCTTATCCTTCAAGATTCAACTAAAATGTCATCTCTTCTAGGAAAACCTCCATAACTTTTTCCCCTAAGCTGGTGAAATTTATTCACCGTGGTTCTGAGTAAATTTCACTGCTTTTTTTTTTTTCATTTTATTTGATATTATTACAAAGTTTCCTGTTCATGCATGAGTCTCACTAAAGAAAAAAATAAAACTCTTTTTCATACATATTCTTTGTATCACTTTACTTCTGACATCAAAGTGTGATAGACTCCCACACTAACCAATTCTCCAAATTTCAATGGACACCAAGTGAGTGTCCTACAATTTAACTAAATTCTGACACTACATGTTGAGTCAGTGCAGATCCTGTAAGTTAAAGGCTCAATCCCATAAGACTGCCCCCCTCCTACTTCAGATGTCAATCACAAGTCCCAGGTTGTCAAGTATACTTTTGACCAAATTGCTACGAATTGGCAATTCTAGTAATTCCTCTTCTCCAGGTTCCGTAACTTGCTGTAATGGCTCATACATCTCAGGGAAACATTTTTCTGGCTTGTTATAAAGGATATTACAAAGCATACAAAGACATAGCCAGTAAAGGGGGACATAAAGTAAGGTCCAGAAGAGCCCCAAGCACAACAGCTTCTGTCCCTATGAAACTGGGTTGTGCATCCTCCTAGCACACGGATGTGTTCACCAAGCTGGAAGATCTCTGGATCCCATAATAGTTTAGGGATTTTTATGGAGGTTTCATCATCTAGGCACCATAGATTATGAACTCAATATCCAGCCCCCTTCCCTCCCTGGAAAGGGCAGTGGCAGATGAGGCCAAAAGTTCCAGTCTGAGCATGGCTTGAACCTTCTGGTAACTAGCTCCCATTCTGAAGCTATCCAGGAACTCACCAAGAGTTGCATCACTAGAACAAAACATCCTCCTTATTACCCAAGAAATTCTGAGGAATGTAAGACCTCCATGTCAGTAACAGGGGCGGAGACCAAATATATATTTATTATGCCACATTCACCTAGCAATCTTAAAGCTCTATGAGAGCAAAGCCCATGTCTTAATTACTGAGCAGCTGTTATAATAGATGTTAGTGTTGTAAAAATATATATCTGTTGAGTAGCAGGATTCATAAACGAGTCATCCTTCCTCAATAATCCTACATTTTCATGCTACAAAGAGGCTAATAGCCTTTACTCAAAACTTCTCCCAATGAATAGTAATAGGATCACAGGTACTTCTGAAGAAAAAAATACATTCTGTAGCTATGATACTGCTTATCACATAGCAAATTTAATCATATGTAAAAAATACATTATCAATAACTACTGCCTAATGAGGGAAAGCAGTTCTAAATAGTGTCTTCATATAAAACTCTTACAAATTGATTGAATTCACTATTGATCATTCTTTGGAAATTCTCTCTTGAAGTTATTTAGGAGTCAGAGGTAATACATGCTGAGAATATAATTAGGATTAATACAGAGAGGAAGACATGATTAACAGACCATCACCTCATAGATGCCCCTGGAGGCCATTATCCTGAGTGAATTAATGCAGGCACAGAAAACCAAATACTGCATATTCTCTCTTATAAGTGGGAGCTAAACATTGAGTGCTGATACAGACATAAAGATGACAACAATAGACATCGGGGGCTACTAGAAGAAGGAGACAGGGAAGAGGGTAAAGGTTGAAAAACTAACTATTGGGTACTATGCTCAGTACCTGGGTAACAGAATCAATTGTACATCAGACCTCAACATCATACAATATACCCACAAACAAACCTGCACATGCACCTTCTGAATCTAAAATATAAATAGAAATTATAAACAAACAAACAAACCATTTTAAAATGTTTAAGTGGGCATCAGACCATTAGGATGCAAGGTTACAGTAAAAACCTTAAATAACTGAATACTGGCTGGGTGCAGTGGCTCACGCCTGTAATCCCAGCACTTTGGGAGGCTGAGGTGGGTGGATCATGAGGTCAGGAGATTGAGACCATCCTGACCAACATGGTGAAACCCCCTCTCTACTAAAAATACACTAATTAGCTGGATGTGGTGGTGTGCGCCTGTAGTCCCAGCTACTCAGAAGGCTGAGGCAGTGGAATTGCTTGAACCAGGGAGGCGCAGGTTGCAGTGAGCCGAGATCACACCACTGCACTCCAGCCTAGTGACAGAGCAAGACTCTCTCTATATATGAATACATTCGTGCTTTATCCTCATAATTGCCTAGATTATAAATAGTTAACCCCCTCCCCCAAAATAAATAAGTAGCTTTTAAAATGGGGAAGTTTTGAATATTCCAGATGTAGCATGTAAAATCAAAACACATAGGAGTTTTAGGCGATAGATTTTGATGAATAATACTGTTAGAAATTGAAACATGTGTAATGCATTAAAAAAATTTTAAAGCATTGCATGTAATCTGTACTGTTATTTGACTAGCTAATCCATACAAAAACTGTTTTTTAAATAAAACGACACTGGTATGCTTTCAGAGAACCTAAACAGTTGCCTGGAAGTACTGATTTTAGATTTTACTGTGCCTACATTTTTTCATATACACGATTATATGACATTTGACTGAGAATATTGAAAACATATTCTAAGAAGTTACATCTATCTCTTTTAGAGTAAATTTGATAAATATCTCTTCAAAAAAGCATCATTTAATGGTACCAAACATGGAAAATTTATACTGGTAGTATATTCAGTGTTATTTCTCTCTCTCTCTCTCTCTATATATATATATATATATGCATTTACTCTTCATCAAAAATCCATGAAATAATTATTTTTATTCTGTTTTTATGAAGAAAGGAAAAGAAACAAACTCAAATTTGTTGAAACTGGAAAAAAAAGGGATTCAGGTCTAGGATTTTCTCTCACTCACTTTCTTTTTCGCTTTAACTTATTATCTGATCTTGTAAAAGGATAAGGTAGCACGCTCTCTTTAGCTGCCATTCTCTCCCTTTTCTTCCTCCCATCCCTCCATGATACGTTATTTCTGCATATATGCCCTAGTCTCCTATTTGGAGAACATATCGCGATGTGAGATGCTTTATTTTCTCTTCTCTATAACAATTTATGGAATATGTCTTGGTACTATGTTGCTGACTCTGGTCCTAACTCTCTGATATTTAAATTTTCACCACCTATCAATAATTAATAACCTCCCAAAAAGGAAAATACTGGGTCCATATGGTTGTACTAATACTTATGAATTTTACCAAACACACAAGAAAGAAATAATGTCAATTCTCTATCATTGTTCCAGGAAACAGAAGCAGAGGGGACACTTCCTAACTCATTTTATGTAGCCAAGATTATCCTAATGTCAAAACCAGATACAGGCATTATAAGAAAGAAACATTACCGACCAATATCTCTCATGAACATAAAACAAATCTCCTCATATTGACAAATCAAATCCACATATTTATAAATAGAATTATAATTATATACCACAACCAAATGGGATTTATTTCACATATGTAAGACTAGTTCAAAATTCAAAAGTCAATCAATGTAATCTGCCGCATTTACAGGCTAAAGAAGAAAATCATACGGTTGTATTAATTGATGCAGAAGACACATTTCACAAATATGACACCCACCCATGATAAAAACTCTCAGCAAATAAAGAATAGAAAAGAATTTGTTCAATTGATAAGAACATCTAAACAAAACTCTACAGTTAACATCATACTCGATGATGAGAAACTGGATATTTCTGCCTGAGATTGGAAAGTAAGAAAACAATGACTAAATAGTCCATTAAAAAAAACGGTATGTAAATAAAATGAAGAAGTAAAACTGTCTCTTTAGCAAAATGGCATAAGTATCTGTGTAGAACACACCAATGGATCTACAAGAACAACAACAGCAAAATCCTGAAACTAATGAGTGAAGATAGTAAGGTCACAAAATATATGGTCAATATACAATAGTTAATTCCTCTTTTGCATGGCATGAGTTGATCATTATAATTTGAAATTTAAAATAAAAATAATAATAGCATTTAAAATTGTACCACAAAATTGAAATAGGTATAAATATAACAAAATATGACCAATACTAACATTTTGAAAACTACAAAACTCTGAAGAAATAAATAAAATGAGAGCAAAATAAAGAGACAAGATATTCTGTGTTCCAGGATTGGATGACTAGATATTTTTAAGGTATCAATTTTTCTCAACTTTATTTATAGAGTCCTTGCAATCCTAAGGAAAATCCTGAAAAGTAAATTGTAGATAAACTAATTCTAACATTTATATGGAAAGGCAAAAAACCAAGAATATCCAGCACAATACTGAAGGATAAAAAAACTTAGAATACACACCCAATTTCAAGAGGTGTTATCAAACTATAGAAATCAAGACACTGTGGTAATTGGCAAAATAAGAGAAAAAAACATCAATGGAACAGAACAGAGAGCTGAGAAATAGACTCACACATATATAGTCAACTTACCTTTGACAAAGGACAAAGGTAATGCAGTAGAGAAAGGATAGCTGTGATGGTTAATATTAGGTGTCGACTTGACTGGATTGAGGGATGCCTAGATGGCAGTGCAGATGGCTGGTAAAGTATTGTTTCTGGACATGTCTGTTAGGGTGTTGCCAGAGGACTTTGACATTTGAGTCAGTGGACTGGGAGAGGAAGACCCACCCTCACCACCCAGTGTGTGTGGGCACCATCCAATTGGCTGCCATCACAGCTGGAACAAAGCAAGGATGAGAAAGGCTGTAAGTTTGCTTGCTGAGTCTTCTCTAGCTCTCTCTTTTCCTATGCCTGAGCCTTGCTTCTTCTTCTGCCTTGGATATCAGACTCATAGCTTCAGACTTTGTACTCTGGGACTTGCACCAGCAGCCTCCTGGGGGCTCTCAGACCTTTGGCCTCAGACTGAGGGCTGCACTCTCGGCTTCCCTGGTTTTGAGGCTTTCGACTTGGACTGAGCCATTACTGGCTTCTCTCTTTCCCCAGCCTGCAGATGGCCTATTGTGGGAATTCACCTTGTAATACTGTGAGCCAGTTCTTCCTAATAAAATCCCTTTTATTTATACATATATCCTAATGGTTCTGTCCCTCTGGAGAACTGTGACTAATAAAAGTCTTTTCAACAAATTGTGTTGGACCAATTGATGTCTAAATGCCAAAAATTTTAACCAGACAGAGATTTACACTTTTCAGAAAAATTAACATAAAATGAATCATATACTTAAATATATGAAATAATGACACTTTTAGAAGACAGTATAGGAGAAAATCTACATGACCATTTGTTTGGTGATATTTTCAGATGCGATACCAAAAGCACAATCCATGATAAAAAGGGATAAGTAGCAATTTATTAAAATTTAAAACTTCTATGTTGTGAAAGACATTTTTAAGACAATGAAAAGACAGTTTAAAGGCAATAAAAATTGTATCAAAAGATATAAGAACAGTTAAAACTCAACAATAAGAAAACAACCCATTTTAAAAATGAGCAAAAGATCTGAACGGATATTTCAGCAAAAAAGATATGCAAGTGGCAAATGAGTAATGTGAAAAGATGTTCAACATGATTTGTCATTAGGGGATTTTAAGACAAACAATGAAATAAAATTATATAACAATTAGAATGCCTAGAATTTAAAAAAAATGACCTTATCAATTAATTGCTGGTGAGGATGTGAGGCAACGGGAACTCTCATTCATTGTTGCTGGATACAGCCACTTAGAAGGTAGTTGTCAGTTTCTTACAACACTAAATAATTATATGACACAGTCCAGCAATCACACTCCTAGTTATTTACCCACGTAGTTAAAAAATTTATGTCCCCACAAACACCTGCACACAAATGTTTAGAGTATCTTTATTCATTATTGCCAACACTTGGAGGTAACTAAGATATTTTTCAATAGGTGATTGGTCAGTAAACCAACTTTGGAACACTCATATAGTGGAATATTATTCAGTGATAAAGATGTAAGCTTTCAAGTTACAAAAAAGCCTGGATTAATCTAAAATGCATATTGCTATGTGAAAAAAAGGCAGTAAGAAGAAGCTACATACTATATAATTCCTATTATATGACCTCCTGGAAAAGGAATAATCTAAGAGAGAGCAAAAATATTAGTGGGTTCTATTGGTTCATTGGGAGGAGAGAAAGGATAAAAGGTAAAGCACTGTGGATATTTTAGGATAGTGCAATTATTCTGAATTATACTTAATTTATGCATACATGACACAATGCATCTCTCATAACCCACTGAACTTTACAATACAAAGAGTGAAATGTAATATATGCAATTTTTAAAAATACAAGGGGTTGAAAAATAGATAGAATGCACAATATGACAAAACAATCTAACAGTATTTCAAATGTATAAAACAACCTAATTAAGTGGATTGGGAAAAAATGGTGCTTACCTGAGTAACTTTGGAAATGACTGGAATTTCTAAAACTAAAGATAAAGCAAACTTAAGCATTGTAACCTACTTTATAAAAATTATTTCCCCACAGGGATGTGGGCAACAATTCTGAAATTGCTATGCTTACATACTAGAGCTAAATAATTAAACAAACAGATGGTAGATGGTAAGAGCCATGTTTTTCACTGGAGACGTCAGTATAAACTCATTTTTAGCTGAATATAGGAACAGATACATATAGAAATATTTGTAGATATTTGTATATATGAATTAGTATACACACATATATCTCCTTTCTCTCTCAGCAGGGAGGGCCTAAAATAAACTATACCCCAGTAACAATGGGCCCATCTAGGGCCCGGATTGTGGTTACTAACTCTGGTCTCTTCAAGAAAAGGAATCGTAGATCCTTGAAGAAATGGCTGACTCTGGAATTATGGCAGGGAATATACAAGATAGAGCATCCTGTGGTGTCAGGAAATAAGGATGTGTTCAAAACCAACCAGCCAACCAACCAACCAACAACACTCAATGTTGCGGGTACACCACCAGGACATAGGCACCAATTGAAAGCAGGAACAATTTGGGCAATAAAATAATTTGGGCAAAGCTGGAACAATTTGGGCAACAAAATAAAGAAGTATTATATTATAACATAAAGCATCAAATCGATATTCATGAGCCCATACTGATATAAATAAATGATTACATACACAAATGGAAGAAAGAGGCAAATATCCCATGCAGAGAATTGCAATGCAGAAGAATAGTGCACGTAGTTACTCTACCCTCAAGGAAAGAAAGCATACCTCCTAGATGTGAGCTTCAGAGAGTGTCTTTCTTCCAAAAAGTACAGCACAGAAAGGGGCAAGAGTGAATAACTTTACAGTGAAAAACCCTGACACACACTGTCTCAACCAGCTGATCAAGTTCAATATCAACAGTGATAAGTCACGTTGCTAGTATGTACTCTTGATATGAAGTGATGAAAATAGCAATTTATCTCTGTGGTCTTTCCCCTGCAAAGAAAATCCATAACCCCAATCTAATGAGAAAAGCATCAGACAAATCCCAGTAGAGTGACGTTCCACAAAATACTTGGCCAGTGCTACCTCAAAAATATCAAGGTTATCATACACAAGAAAAATCTAAGAAACTCTCATAGCCAAGAGAAGCCTAAGGATGCATGACAACTAATGGGATGTTGTATCCTAAATAGGATCCTGAAACAGCAAATGGACATTAAGTAAAAACAAAGGAAAGTTAAATAAGGTATGGACTACAGTTAACATTAATTAATCAATATTGGTTCATTAATTGTAATAAATATACCATATTATTGTAAGATTTTAATAATACAGAAAATAAGGTGTGGGCTTGAGGGAAACTGTATCTGTACTTATCTTTACAATTTTTCTGTAAATGCAAACTTGTTCTAACAATTACATTTTGTTAAAAATATTCCAGTATTCAACACTTTCTAATTAAGTCAGCATGTCTCTATTTCAGATCACAAGAGAATAACTGAACCAGTCAGATATTGCAATATCACGGTGCAATCTGATTTCAATCAAAGTTATAAGTTTGTGGATACATAAGCATGTATATCACAAAAACATGCAAATCCTGGTTTGTAGGACCTGAGGCTTATGCACTTTGAGGGATTGCCTTTAAAAAATGAATGAAAAGCTGTAAATAGAAATTTAAATTTGTACATAGGTTAGGGTCCATTGGGTGCTAGTAAGGTCTGTGCATGTGAGAGTTCCTGAAGCTTCATCTTCACTAGCATAATGGTAAATATACCTCTACAAGTGAAGCTGCTCTAATAGGGATTTGTACAAAGGTGTGAGGGTGAGAAGAACATTAGTATTAGAGAAAATGATTGATATTCCTACTTTTTGTTAGTATGTCTCTTCATAACTTTTTTGTATTCTTTTATAAAATGGCCAGCCATCAGGTGTGGCCACAGGAGAAGAGTCTCAGGAAAACAAAGTTTATGAAACTCACAGGTCCTAGAGACGTGAGGCACTCCATACCACGAAGGGTGATACAGTGTGGATGTCTGTCCCCTTCAAGTCTCATGTTGAACTGTGATCCATGATCTTGGAGGTGGGACCTGGTGGTAGGTGTTTGGGTCATGGGGGTGAATGACTCATGAATGGCTGGGCGCCCTCCCCTCACTGTATTAGTTACCACAAGATCTGATAGTTTAAAGGAGCCTGGCATCTCTCTTGCTCCCTCTCTCTTGCCAGGTGATGTGTCTGTTCTTCCTTTGCCTTCTGCCATGATTGAAAACTTCCTGAGGCCTCACCAGAAGCTGAGCAAATGCTGGTGTCAGGCTTGTATAGCCTGCAGAAATGTGAGCCAAATAAACCTCTTTTCTTTATAAATTCTCCAGTCTCAGATATTCCTTTATAGCAATGCAAAACAGACTAACACAGAGGGCATCATGAAAAAGATAACGGGATGGTTCTGAGGCAGAAGACAGCAGAGAGGGGAAGGTTCAGGCAACTGCCCTTATTGGGGTGCTTGTGGAAAAGGCAATGAGGATGGGATGAATGGGATAGGATTGGCTAGTATGAATAATTTTGGCAGAATTTGAGCTTTAAGGGTAACCTCTAGTTGCCTGGCACCTGGCCCTGGGATGATTAAGACAGAGAAATATTGCTTCCTAAAGTGTAGGAGACAAATAGAAGATCCGTGTCTCTGCATTGGTTAGTTTGCACATCAGAGACATGCTCCCAGCTGGACCTGTTGCTATCCCTAAGAACTGATTAGCCACAGGAATGGCAGTTTCTCTCCATCCAGAAAGGTTTTTTAAGACGTTAAAACGTAACATACAGGAAATTAAGAAAACTAATTACAATACACAGATGCACAAACACACACACACCCAGAAATACCCCCACACAACTAGACACGTCTAATTTTTTTTCTTTATAAGTTGATTTGGACTACTGCTGAGTGCCCGGTTCCTGATATTTGGCAAATATTCAGTACCTTTTCACCCAACTTGGTATAAAGAGTTTATCTTCGAATCCATGAGAATATAAAACTCAGAGCATCGTGGAGGGGTTGGCTTTTGATGAAGTTTTCAATGGAGATCTTCCATTCAAAGAAACAGAAGGGAGGGCAACAAATTCCAGTACAGAACTTGTTGGTTGTTTATGGGTGCAAATAGAAGGGAATTTCTCTTTGTTTCTATTTTATTAGTGGATTATGACTTAAATGGTTAGCTGAGAGTTAGGATAAGAAGATTGGTGTAGGAGTTTTGAGGAGTGATGGAAATGTTTGAAGTAATTAAGGAGAGCGGGATGAGAAAAAATAATAGAAGTGTATAGTCGGATTGCTGAGCGATATTGTATTCATTTGGCATTTATAATCACAAAATTAAAGACTATTTATCACACTTGTGCTTCTCTGCAGGGAAAATCATTGCTTAGTGCAGTCATGAGGTGCATTCTAGGTAGGGATATTTACCAAATGAGTATAACAGAAAGAAAGCAAGTCAAAGGGGTTAACGTGTTTGTGAAGGAGTAGATACAATGACAGATCTTACTGAGCTACTAGGACTTCCACTCTCCAGTTTTTCTGAACCTCTTAGCTTTAATCTTGCTATTTATTTCTCCTTGCAATAATTCCTTGTTTCTTTGAAAAAGTGGTGCTTAAAGACTCAGGTTAAATGTCACAATTTCTTTGTTTGCTTTTCTATAGTCCCACAGCCTCTTGTGTTTCCTTCATCACAACATTTATAATAAAAATTCATTGGAATTATCACATTATGTATATATTTCTTATACACAGTCAATGTTAATTATAATTATATCCTCACTCTCAGTATTTCTGGGTCATTAGTTCCAGCACATCCTGAGGATACCAAAATCCATGAATGCTTAAGTCCCTTATGTAACAAGGCATCGTATTTGCATACAATCCATGTATACCTCCTGTAAGCTTTAAATCATATATATAGTACTTATAATACCTAAAACAATGTAAATAATTGTTATAGTCTATGTTTAGAGACTAGCAATAAGAAAAACGTGTGTACATGTTCAGTACAGATGCAACCATCCATTATTATTATTATTTTAATTAATTAATTTATTTTTTTAAATGGTGTCTCATTCTTGTTGCCCAGGCTGGAGTGTGGTGGCACAATATCGGCTCACTGCAATATTCGCCTCCTGGGTTCAAATGATTCTCCTGCCTCAGCCTCCCCAGTAGCTGGGATTACAGGTGCTCATCGCCATGCCTAGCTAATTTTTGTATTTTTGGTAGAGACAGGGTTTCGCCATGTTGGCCAGGCTGGTCTTGAACTCCTGACCTCAGGTGATCCACCCACCTCGGCCTCCCAAAGTGGCGGGATTACAGGCGTGAGTCACCACACCCAGCCATCATCTATTATTTAAAAAATATTTTTGATTCACTGTTGGTTGAATCTGTGGGTATGAAGCCACAGAGAGCCAACTATATATTATTATTGTTGTTATAATTATTAAAACTATTGTCATTCACTATGAAGGAGACACTTTTACTTCATGTATTTATTTTTCATTTATAGCCCCTTTTATTAGAATGAAACTCTATTTCCAGTAATACTTTTTGTCTTGCTCACCAAAATAGTGCCTGCCTCTGTAGTAGCAGTCACTCAATTCATTCTAAACAAAATGGTTAATATATGAGTGTGTGAATGAGTATATGCGAGGAATGAGTTTCTTTCTTACCATTTGTGAATTACTGAAGCTTAGTATAGTTTCTGTTATTTTGAAGGCTCATAATATATGCTTGCTTAATAAGAAAATGAACTTGTTAATCCCGTACTGTACATAAAACTTGACATTGCTGATATGTATTGACTTGCTCAGTGAGCCTTTCCTAAGCACACCAACAATGAATTTCTTTGCTGGTAATCCATTCAATGTAATAATATAGGTTTAACTCTCTTGATGTTGTAGATTGTTGTTTTTGAAAGAGTATTAAGGAATTCTCAATAAGTGTTCATGCTCAAGCACTATTCTTTGAGATGTTTAGGGATTAAATACGAGGACTCACAATATCAAATGTAGTATTTCTCTTTAGAAAGACTTATTCTTGGTTTGCTGAAAACACCTGGTGAGGGGAATTGCAACTTTTTCTCAAATCCTCTTTCAGAGTAATCTAAGTACAATTGAAATTTCAGTTGTCATTTTAGTCATTATCTTGAGGAGGTAGGCACACTTTAAAGTCTGTGTGCAGAATAAGAATACATGAATAGGAAATACTGCAGAGACAGTAGCAGTATTCATCAACTAAACATCTCTAATGAATGACCAACGTTTATTATCTCCGTGAAGGCTGCATAAATGATACTTCAGATCTGATATATAATCCTTCCATTAGGTCCCTTATCCCCACTTGGAGTGCGTAGGGTACCTCACTGGGAAAACCTGCAATGGGAATGACCTTTATGTTACCTAGAATTGATCTCATGGATAATTGTCTTAATTATTCCGGAAAGTACATTTCTACTGTTGGCCATAACTACTCCTGTAGACATAAAAGTGCCTTTATTGTTAATCTCCAACATTGTGAGTACCTCACAGGCAGTGCAGAAAAGCTCTAAAAGCCTGATAAGAATTCTTGACAGTGAGCATTTAATGGTGATGTGTACTTAATGAGGAAGTAAGAACTCTCCTGCAAATTGGATTCTGGTGTCCTTAATCAATCAGTGGAGACCACAACACTTGTATCTTGAAATCCAAGAAGAAACATATTTTCCAGACAGATGAACGTCTTCAGCAAAAAGAGGTAAAGAATTGAAGTGATGAAGATTCTGTGAAGTTTGATCAACTAAAGATTGAAGATTCTCTTTTGTTTGAAGATTTAGAGATTGGTTTGATATGTTTTCAAACATATATATTTTATAAATTATTTCTCCTCTCATTTATTTTTATTTATTTTTTTCTGCCTTTTTTTTCTCTCTTCCATCTCTGTTGTTGATACCCTGGTTTCGAACAACCACTTCATAAATTACCCAGTATGTAACCTTGAGGTAGTTTTTTAATCTTAATAAAATTTAATTTTCATACTTTCAATGAACAAGGTTATTAACTTTCCCAAGTTCTCAAAATTCAGAAAGAGAGAAACCTAATCTTGGTCAGGTACTGAACACAGCAGTGGGTATACAAAAAATGAAAAAGGTGTGGTCTTTTTCCTAAGGGGAGAAATGGATGTGCAGAAGGTCAAATATTGTGGGATACGAGTGATTTCATTGTGCATAGAATAATACTACATTAGGTTTGAATTCTGCCAGCGTACAAGCTCTCAACCTCTGTAAGTTTCATTTGGCATGTGAGAAGAATAGTCATACTTCACAGAGCCTTTAGGAAAATTAAACTGGTCAACATATAGGAAAACACAAATCATTATAAAAATGCAGGGGATTATTGTGATAGAAACACAAATACACATAAAATTCTGTGAAAGTCCGAAGAAGGTGTTGCAGATTCATGTAGTTTTCCCAGGAGACAGCCTACAAGATGGAGATTAGCACCCAGGATATTTACTAAGGAGTGTTTTGAAGATTAATGACTGTGGAAAGGAAAGTGCAAAAGCCAGATCAGGTTAAAGCTGCTGGGCTGCAATGCATCCCCAACATAGACCAAACTCATAGGGAAGTCTGGAGTTGGGGTGAGGAGGTGCTTTTTTTTTTTTTTTGAGACAGAGTCTCGCTGTATTGGCAGGCTAGAGTGCAGCGGCATGATCTCGGCTCATTGCAACCTCCGCCTCCTGGATTCAAGCAATTCTCCTGCCTCAGCCTCCCGAGTGGCTGGGACTACAGGTGTGCACTGCCACACCCGGCTAATTTTTTTTTGTATTTTTAGTAGAGATGGGGGTTTCACCATGTTGGTCAGGATGGTCTCGATCTCTTGACCTTGTGATCCACCCACCTTGGCCTCCAAAAGTGCTGGGATTGCAGGTGTGAGCCCACGCCCGGCCAGGAGGTGCTTTTTATACCCACATTTTGGTTGGTTGTTAATATGGTGTCCCCACCCAAAATCTCATCTTGAATTGTAATCCTCATAATCTCCATAATCCCCATGTGTCAAGGGAGAGACCAGGTGGAGAGTAATTGGATTATGGGGGCAGTTTCCCCCATGCTGTTCTCGTGATAGTGAGCGAGTTCTCACGAGATCTGATAGTTTTATATGGGGCTCTTCCCCCTTCGCTCTGCACTTTTCCTTCCTGCCACCTCGTAAAGAAGGTGTCTTGCTTCCCCTTCACATTCCACCAGATTGTAAGTTTCCTGAGGCCTCCCCAGCCACGCTGAACTGTGAGTCAATTAAACCTCTTTCCTTTATATATTACTCACTCTCAGGCAGTTCTTTATAAAAGTATGAAAATGGACTATTACAGTCTTTTGATGCAGGCTGCCTCTGAAAGGAGGCATAAATACGGGCAGAATTTTTGTCTTTAAACTAAGTCGACCCTCCAGCGAGTGCTGACAACTGACAGACATCTTCACTTAGCACTCCTAGAAGCTGAGAAATTAATTTTAAATTCCAGACAGCAGATCGAGATGGTCCAGCATATAAGGAGAGGTGTTTGACTGTTCTTATTAGGAAAAGGAGATTGTAAAAGGCTATGGAGAAGAGAGAATTGTTTAAGTTTTGCCTTAAATTTAGACTTGATAAATACTGCAACTTCTATTTACACACACACAGGAACACATAAAGAATCAACCCCCTAAAAAGCAGATAGTGTATGTTTGATCTTCTATTTCTTAGTAAGGAAAAAGAGAGAGTTCAGAGATGAAACATTGCCTTTGAGTGCTTTTTCTCTCCTGAAGAGGTAATTGCAACTGATAGGATGATAGCTTTTTATGATATATCTGTGTTGCTTCTCTGACATCACTTAGACTTGCAAGTGTGAAGTGTTTTGTGAAGGAAATTGCTATTAGCTCATCGACATACCCAGAGGTCACTGCTAAATACTGAATGTAACCATTTTTGGAAGAGTTAGCACAGCAGTGTGTTTTTATGGGCAACTGCAGAAATTTGCTTTGGTGTTGACTTAACTGCTTCTTGATTTCTCATTTTTTTTTTCTTTCAAATGACACTGTAACCGATGATTTAAAATTTCTATCCACCTGTGGTTTGCAGACGCTAAGCTTCCCACAGCTTTTTCTAATACAAGTTTCTATCACAAACTTGTCTTTACAAGCTGTTAGGCCACGTGAGCACTATGACCTCGTGCTTTATAGGAAACTTGATTCCAAGGAAGGAATCCATTCAACCTATCTTATCAATGGCATTCTATAGGATTTCACAGCATTTCTGTTTTTCACTGACATACATATTTTATTAGCACTTATGTAATCATGTGGGTACTACTTCATTAACTTGAGGTTAGCCAAGAGCCATTTCACTTGGCACTTAATGAACAGGAGAAACAGTTTCACTTCATTAAAAAACCTACACTTAACTGCTGTTAGACCATAATGGTTTCTAACTGACACTGAGATACCTTGTTTGAGTCACTAGAAATGTTAACTCACATTAGAGGACCCAGAATACAGACCTGATTAAGCATAACAGCAACAACGAAAAGACATTGGAGACATACCATCTAGGAAAAACCCAATGGAGTAAACTCTTATTTTAGCAGAAACAGGCCAATTTATTTAAAGGTAGGTCTTAGCTTATCTAAATTGGAGTAAATAATGACAACTCAATTATATTCACAGATTGGTGTTCTGTGGCTCCCTCCATTCTAGGGAATTCTAGCCTTTCTCTAGTTTATCTCAAGGCTATAAGACATATTATTGTAATATTAGTAATACAGCTACTATCTTTAGAGCACTAGTTAATAAAGCACACAGCCCAGCGGCCGAGATTTCACAGTCTTCACTAGTGCCCTATGTATATGATGATACAAAGGTGAGAATACTGAGAGAAAGAACAGTTTGGTAACTTGTCTAAAATCCTTAGCATGGCTTGCATTTTGCAGTCAAATACACAAAAATGTGAGTCTCAGCTTTATACTTTCCTGCTGTACACAGACCATTCCTTTTGGCTAACCTGTTTCTCATTTATGTTCTGATTATCCACAATGACTTTTTGTTAAAAAATCACTGTCAATGCTAAACATAGAAGCTATATCTCTGATGCAATTTGAAGGCACCCCTGCAGCTGGGACCCATCAATGTCACAACTGCTAATGCCTGGGGTCATGAGCATTGATGGTAGTAAGAATGTCACCATTTCATCCCTGGAAGGACTCACTAGCTCTGTCCAGCAGAGATACTTTTTACTTTTGTTGCTCAGAATGATAAAAATATGCTATTTAGGTTTTTTTGCATTTGAGTTTCCTCTTGTATGGAACTAAGAGTGAGGTCTACCAGAGTACTCTTCACCAAGACAATCTGTAATCAAGTTATATCTGGAAGCGGAGGAAGCTTAGATAAATCAAGGTATTCTGAATTTGTCCTATAAATATGGTCTCTACTGGTCTGCTCCAAGTCATCTCAATTTCAGGTGCATCTCTTTAGGTCTTTAATAATGTAGCCTGTTACAGTGGCCAAATATGAAGATGATACACTCACTGGTATCCAGCCAACTGAATTAATTAGCTAATATCCTCTTATTTTTAAAATCAAGACGTCAAATCAGGGCAAAGCTAAAGAGTCTGCAAATTTACTGCTGAGGACCTAACACTGTAGAAATTTGTCTCTAGGTCTGTGAAATATAAAATAAAAGAGTTAGTTTGGCTATTCCTTGCTGGTCTAAGGCCCCTTGTACCAATTATATATTTATGATTAAATTGTCAAAAATAAATTTACTCTTCTAATGCCACTGTCTCCATCTTGACTACAAAGAAAAATGGCCCCTCTATGATTATTGATCTTTTAAGTAATGCATTGTGTGTGTGTGTGTGTGTGTGTGTGTGTGTGTGTGTGTGTGTGTGTATGTGTAGACAGGAAAGAAAGATGGTCTTTGGAAAAAAATATGGACTTTGAAATTAGAAAGACTTGATTCTCCTCAATGTGAACTTGATAGGACATAGATATCAATACATAGACAGAAACCTAAAATCCGTAATTCTTTCCAGATGTCTATCTAACTAGCTCTATGATTTTGGGAAAACTATATCACCTTTCCAAGTCTCATCTGTAATATTGAAATAAATAATCATACCTAAATTGGAAAGTTATTGTGAGATCAGAGGGTTAAACAAGATAAATATTTAGCAGTAAGCATTTAAACTTACTCAATAAATAGTTACTGGGAATAGGGATGTCTGCACTGCTTCTTAAGAGATAACAGGCTGGACCCTTTGCTGACAGTTTAGCCTTGTCCCCAAGTACCTATGTGAAGCTTTTCTTTATGTTAAGATGTGCTGAACCACTCTATTCACATTAGCCAGGATATGGAATAAACTAAGTGTATGTCAACAGATGAATGAAAATGATACATGTGTATACAGAATGGATATTATTAATCTGTAAAAGAATGAAGTTCTGTCATTCTCAACAACACGGATGAGCCTGGAGGATATTATATTAAATGAAATAAGTCAGGTACAGAAAGATAAATATCACATGTTCTCACTCATATGTGAGAGCTAAAAATTGAGCTCATATAAGTAGAAAGTAGAATTGTGATTATGGGAGATTGGGAAAGGGGGATTGGAGAGGACTGAAAGAGATTGGTTAATGGATACACAATTACAGTTATATGGGAAGTATTTCTAGTGTTTTGTAACACTTTTGGGTGAATATGGTTAACAATAATTGAGTGTACATTTTTGAAAAGCTAGAAGAAAGGATTTTGAATGTTCACAACACAAAGTTATAAATGTTTGAGGTGATGGATATGCTAATTATCCCAATTTGATCATTACACATTGTATGCATGTATCAAAATATTCTGTATTTCATAACTATGTACAATCCTTACATGGCAACTAAAAGTAAAAGGGGAAAAATGTGGTGAATCAATCTTTAGCATTTTTTTCTTGTCCAAAAACCAGTATTAGTTTACCAAACCAGTTAAGTAAACATGCTTAGTGCATCAAAAAAGCAGGTGAGAGATATATCCAGAAAGTTGACAGAAGCCTATTAACCCATCATATTTTATTCATGACACTGCCGTTTAAACTGCATAGCAACATCATCTGGGAAGCTGAGAACCCCCAAGAGAAAGTGTGGAGTTCCACTCCAGGTCAGGAAAAAGATATAATCCAATAGGAAACCACTTTGAGGATTCTTCTTTCACATTTTCTTGTGTTGTCTTATTAGAGGTACCCTAGCTGTAGAAAACTGACTACCCTAGGTGTGGGAGGGATTAGATAATTAGTCATTGGAATTTTTTGTGTTGTACTCATAACCTATGGGGTAAAAAGGGCATAGAAAGAAAATTACTTATAGGGAGCACAGATAAAACCATTATGCATTGACTTTGAAAGAATTATAATACAATCAAAGCTAACAGATAATTATAGTACCATTAAGCTAATGAGTTAATTATTATATTAATTGGCAGGTTAATGGAACTCAAATATGGAATTTTAAAGTCTACACTTAAATTTCATAGAAATAATATATTACATTAAGAATTTTCTCCACATAATGTATCTGTACAAAAATACAATTTGTTTTCCCCACGGAGAATTCCTGATTGAATTTTGACTCCCCTTTGATCAGTATGTTGGAAACACTTAAATAAGAAAGCATAGTAGACAACAATATGTAATAATTACAAATAATTTTTAATAAGTAAACATGGGATTTGAGATATAACATCACATGTGTTTTAACTTGATTTTTGTTTATCAAAACGTAATTTAAGTAAAGGTGTCATTTGTCTCTTTTTGATATTTGTTGCCTTTTGCATTTCTTTTGAAGACAAATCACATTCAGCTCAGCATGGGACAAGTCATTCCAACATGCATTATATTTGTTCTCCTCCTTCCAGCTGGTTTACAGAGAATGCAGACTTGTATAAATAAATTCTGGGCTAACAATGTTGGAAGTATGATTAGTTAGAAAAATTATAGGCTCTGTAATTTCAGAATCAAAATTTTATATTTCAATTTAATTTGAAATATTTCATTTTCATAATTTCCAGGTAGATATTTTCAGAATTGAATTAAGTTGTAGGACACCAGCTACTGTTGCAAAATTGATTAGTGTAGGGAAATAACCCCTATACATTTGATGTCCTATGCCTTTTGTGAATAGAGAGATTTCATAGTACTATTATCACCAAAAATTTATATGTGGCAACTCTAATTCTAATGCAGCAGTATTTGGACATGGAGCTTTTGGGATCTAATTTGGTCATGAGGATGGGACCCTCATAAATGGGATTAGCAGTTTTCTAAGGAGAGGACAGAGAGGTAGCTAGCTTTCTTTCTGCCATGTGAGAATAGAATGAGAAGTTGGCTGTCTGCAAATCAGGAAGTGGGCCCTCACCAGATACTAGTTCTACTAGCACCTTGATCTTGAAGTTCTTGGACTTTACAGCCTCCAGAATTGTGAGAAATAGATGTATGCTGTTTAAGTTACCCAGTCTGTAGCACTTTGTTATAGCAGGCTAAACTGACTAAGACAGAAATTGCTACTGAGCCATGGGGTGCTACTGCAACAAATACCTAAAAATGTGGAAGTGGCTTTGGGACTAGGAATGGATAGAGACTGGAAGAGTTTTGAAATAAATGATAGAAGAAGCTGAGATTGTCATGAAGGGAATTTTAAAAGCAATTCTGGAAAGGGCTCAGAAATGGAAGAGAGATCTGTAGGAAAAGCTTATGTGTTTGTAGAGAATACAGAAATAGTCATGCACAGAATGCTGGTAGAAATGTGGACGGTGAAGGCCATTTCAGACAGAAATGAGGAACATACTATTAAACAATGAAGGAAAGGTGATCCTTGTTATAATGTGGCACATAACTTGTCTGAATTGCATTTGTCTTCTAGTGCTGTGGCAGGTAGAACTTGCCAGCAGAAAAATTGCATATTTATCTTAACAACATTCTAAGCAAAGTGTTTTAGGAACAGCTTGGTTCCTCCTGGCTGACTAGGGTAAAATGCAAGGAGACGGAAATGATTTGAAGTTGGAATTATTAAGCAAAAGAAACCAGAACTTAACAATTTAGACATTTATCAGCCTGTCTGTATTGGCAAAAGTTAGAAAACGTGTCCAGAAGAGAACACTAAGGCTGTGACCAAGCAACAGTTTGATAAGGAGTTTAGTGTGGATGTGAGCTATGGACTTAGATTATCCACTATCCCAGCAGGAACACTGCTAGTTTGAACTAAAGGGGAAGGAGACTGGGAAAAATCAAGGAAGGTTTTTGAGGTTGTTGTACTTCCTCGATTTATAGAGCAGGACCATAGAGCTATTCAACTGTGGACATGTTCTATTCTGCAAAGCAATAGAAGAATAACCTCGAGGACAACTCAGAAATTATCTGGCCTGCCTTTTGGGTTTCAGTAGCGGGGAGGGTGAAATTGCCTTGCTTTCAGCAGGCTAGATAACCTCTGCCTAAAGCCAGGAGGGTGGTGCTAACCAAAACTATGGGGCTCAAACCCTGCCTGACAGAACATGAGAAACAGGACCCCTACCAAGCTGAGCTGTGGATATGGGGCCACTTCTCCAGTGAGTATGGAAGGTGGGATCAGAACCACCTTCTCCAGTAGTCCTGGAGAGCTGAGAATGGAGCCAAAGGGGATTATTCTCAAGCCTTATCATCTTGTGGAGTTTGCCCTTCTAGATCTGGAACTTGCTTGGTACCCATTACGTCTTTCTTCCTTATTTTTCTCTTTTGAAATGGAAATGTCTATCCTATGCCTATCCCACCATTATATGAGGAAGTACATAGTTGTTTGGTTTTACAGTTGATACTGTGAAATATACAGTTTATCTTCAACACTCTTTCCTGGCATACAACTCCTAAAATTCTTAGAGACTCCAAAGTGATGTCCTGGAGGGTCATGTGCCGTGGGAGGGAATCTCCACACCCTTCTCATATGCCTTGCCCTATGCATCTCTTTATCTGTATCCTTTGAAATATTCATTACAATAGACCAGTAAATGTATTTCCCCGAGTTCTGTGAACTGCTCCAGCAAATTAATAAAACTCAAAGAGGGGATTGTGAGAACTCCATCTTGAAGCTGGTCAGTCAGAATTTCTGGAGGCCCTGGGCCGGGTGCGTTGGCTCACACCTGTAATCCCAGCACTTTGGGAGGCTGAGGCGGGTGGACAATGAGGTCAAGAGTTTGACACCATCCTGGCTAACACGTTGGGCGTGGTGGCAGGCGCCTGTCGTCCCTGCTACTCGGGAGGCTGAGGCAGGAGAATGGCGTGAACCCAGGAGGCGGAGCTTGCAGTGAGCAGAGATCGTGCCACTGTACTCCCACTTGGGCGACAGAGCAAGACTCTGTCTCACAAAAAAAAAAAAAAAAAAAAAAAAAAAAGAATTTCTGGAGGTCCTGGATTTTGGTGGGGGTATTTTGGGTTCTGAGCCCCAAACTTGTGGGATCTGACATATCTCCAGGTAGATAGTGGCAGAATTGAATTGAAGAGCACCCAGTCAATGTCTGCTGCAGAATTGATTGCTCACTTGGTGGTGTTCAACCCCTACATTTCATCGCAGAATTCTCCTGTGTTAATGATTGCTGTATTGACTGAAAGAACAGAAAAGACAGGATTTCCCCCTCCCTGACCCACAAACATACAGATTCACAGCTGGAAAGGAATTTTGCATAAGGATAAATTGTACTTCTAGTCTCAGTCATACCTGATTTAGGTATTTTCAGGAGATTTTTCACTTAGACTTCAGAGTTTATGGTGGGATAAGCTAAGACTTTGGGGGCTTTTTGAATGGAATAGATTTTGCATGTGAGAAGAATATGAATTTTATGAGGCCAGAAGCAGAAGACAATGGAGTAAATTTTTTTTTCCTGAAATTCATATGTTGAAACCCTGATCCCAATATGATGGCATTTGGAGGTGGGGCCTTTGGGAAATAAGAGTGGAGTTCTCATGAATGGGGTTATAAAAAGAGACCTGAGGGCTAGCAGGCTCTCTTTCCACCATGTGAGGATACAACGAGAAATTGATTGTCTGCAAACCAGGAAGTGTGCCTTCAAAAGACACTGGATCTACTGGCACCTTGACTTTAGACTTCTGATAAAACAATAATTGCTAACACTTTTCTAAGTTCTGTGAGTCATCTTAGTGAATTATTAAAATTGAATATGGATTGTGGAAACCCCTAAATTTGTAGCTGTCCTGGGTGAGAGAACTTCAGAAGTAGATTAAACATAAATCCTAAAGCTATGACCAGATTGCATGCATGTATTTTTTTACAGTTGATTTCAATATTATTTATAATTTTACACATTTTTTTCTGCTCACAACTCAACAATTGTCCTTTTAATAATCATGCTAACTCAAGATTAAATATAACAACTGACTCTCAGTTTAAAGCATCTCAAAAATTTCACTGTCCTCTTACAATACTTTTTTCCCCAAGATACCACAGTGCTTTAGAAATACTAGTGATTTCTCAAAGCATGTCTTGACTGGTGACTTTATTCCAAGTTTTACAAAGGTAAAATTAGAGAAAAATCTGTAGTTACTCTAATATTCACACTTAAAGTGTGAAATAGCTGCTGGAAGACTCAAGGAAAGAGCATGGTTTAGATAGCATAAGCTAGGCAAAACACAGAACACAAGAGAGCATTTTATGGCCTGAAATTTTGTAAATTACCCTTTCTATAAAATGGCATCATTACAAGATGAAAGGTATCTGTTTACCTATTTTGTTCATACCCCAAAGGTGCTGTTGCATGGTATCTGAAAAGAGATTGGCAAAGAAGGGAAATATTATTCTTGAACAAAGAGAAGTCACATATATCAGACCATAAACATTTGAAGTCACAAGAAGCTATAGGGAAGTTTTATATTTTCTCTTTTCTCTCTGAAGTTTCAATAATGTTAGTCTATCATCAAGTGAACTGACAGTAGACAGATTAACCAGAGGGAAGAAAGAAAATACAATGTATTACGTGCATAGACACAGAAGCCACACACAAAGTGTAAGACTCAAGGAAGGGCCAGATGACTGAAGTTTTTATACCAAACAGAAAGGAGTAGAGGCTTGGGGCTTCTTTGGAGGTGGTAACAAATTATGGGAGGATGAGGGGAGGAAAGGCATGATGAGCAATGTCCGTCTTGTCATGCAGATAAAAAGTCTCCCAGATAACAGCCCTCAGAACGTATAAGTGATTGCCTGTGGTCATGTCTGTCTGGGAAAATGTCAGACTTTTTTTCATGATTAGGTAGGTAAAGGGGCCTCAGAGAAAATACATGTTTGTATCTGCTGTTTAACCTACAAAAGTAGAGAGATGTAAATTTCCTTTACAAAAGGAGAGGTTTTCAGAGCTAATTTCATTTACGGTTTCTCTAAATAACCAACTCAATTATGTCAAATAATTATTTTCTGGGTGGTATATTTTGGCCTCCCACAATGGATGCTATAGTATGCCATATACTATTTTATGCCGCACAGGTATAAAATGTTCTGGTAATAGTTGTTCCTATTCTAGGCAGAATTGGAGCACTAAGTATTCACATGCAGTGTAGAATTTGGTACATTTTGTTTTTGATCTCTGCTGCCATACTGAATTTCTTTCCAGGCCTTTCTTCCATTTCTCATTTTTGTCCAAGGAGAAGAAAAAAGTCAACACTTTAGAGGTTACTTGAGAAATGTTTTATATCAGCTGGGCATTGTGAATGTTGCACTGCTTTCAAGATCACTGTCCCTCCACATTCTCTGATATCTTTCTGAGCAGGATCACCAATTTCCTCAGCATTTAGGACACTCTGTGAGTTCTCACACTGAGTAAATTCCCAAAAATGGACACCAAGAGGTTTTAACAATCATGTGGGAAGCCAGACCCAGAGAAATATATTGGAAGGCAATTCTCCTTAAACTACTCTGCAAGTAGCAGTCAAGACATTTTTTCTCTCATTTTTCAGCACCTCCAAGAAATGTAAGAAAGAGAGGTGGCCCAGAGAACGCTCACTGCCGTAGGCACCAAGGGAAAGACATAAAGATAATAGTTTCTGTCACAGAGCAGAACAGTCTGTGAGGGCTTTTCTGCAGGAGTTACACAAGTGAGGCTAACACACTGCATGAGCTCTGTCGCTTGCCTGTGCCACGGAGATGCAGAGGAGCTCATGAATACTTAGTTTCCAGCAACTGCCAAAGCTGCCAGGCTCCACAGAGAGCAGTTAGTTGAGATGTCCTTGCCCATGCTGGGCTCATATCGCCAGGTGACACTTTCAGGCACACATGGTCAACATCCATGAGACAAAGTTCACTCACTTGCTCTGGGCTGCTGCTGCTATTTCTATCATTCTCTTTTTTTTTAGTTGATTTTAACTTCTTCTGCTTGGCTATGTTATGTGACTGTTAGTTAATTTAAATACATTCTTGGAGCAAAGTAGGTTATTTCTAATTGACCATCTAAAAGTAAGACTAAGCTCCAATAATGCAAGTCCTAAAGATTTGCTTCTGTGGCCCATTTTGCCTGCTCTCTGCTCTTCCCCCATGTGAGCTCTCTTGGGTTGACCAGACTTTTGATCTCTTATATTCGCCTTTTTTTCAGGGTTTTAACTTTTTCATCAGATTTGGCAGGCAGTCTTAAATTTTAATTAAAATTAAAATATAAAGATCCTTGACTCATCTCCTAGAATGTTGTTACTTACTTAGGACTGGTAAGATTCTGGTTATATCAATGAACCAACACCCAGTGGGATTCATTAGAAAGGGAAATCCTGTGGCTACATACTATACCTACTGAATCAACTAGGATATTGTGGGGATGGGTCACAATAATACGTCTTATAGCAAGCCCTCCAGGTGATATGGGTGAGGACCATTTGGTTATTCAAATTCTCCTACTTTAACCAACCGTAGGCCCTGAATCTAAATATGTTTTTAGTATCCCAGCATTAGTCTTCCTTAGAGGGGCATAAGAACCAGACAGAATGCAGGCAGATGCCTCCAAGTTGAAACAGGTGACAATGATCCTAAAACAGAAGAATAAGCATATGCAATGATCTTGAACTAAAAACTATATACACTATGGCAAGCAGAAATTATTGCCTAAATCCAACAAGCTGATATTCATCTTAAGGGAGTGTATATTGCTATTGTGGAGATGGAAATAAAAGGGCATTAGAAAGAAAGAGAAAAAGGAAAGGAGAAAGGAAGGAAGTCAAGCAAGAAGAAAGAAAAGAAGGAGAAAATATAACAGCAACTTGATTTAATAAGACACAATGGTTGGTGGACTTCAAGAACAATCATATGGAGAAAAGTAAAGGCTTTCTAACTCTTTTAACACAAAAGAGTAGTATCTCAAGGCTTTTAGTTGGTAGAAAGTTTAGACTCATTGCCCTGATGCTCTTAATCATAAATTAAACTCTTTGAAAACTGCAAAAAAGTACAAGAAAAAAGCAACTGCTTAATATGATTAGGAGTGATTTGTCTCTGGAACTACTCAAGTAACAGTTAAGACTACTCACGTATGCATTAGGGTATACATGGAAACAGGTGTTGCAGAGGTATCTTGTTACAATTTTTAAGTTGAACGTCATTGGAACACAAAACAATTCAGTGTTTAAGAAATATAGGAGGTAATCATCTCACTAAAAGTAGTTTTAATTAATGAAAATTTGGGACTCTCCATGAATGTTTCATGATTTCTTAATTGTAAAAGAGGAGTTAGAAGGTGTCTGATGCAGATAAATAAGTTCACATTTCTAAAATACTTGTTTATATTTGTACCCGAACATTTCACTACAGTCAAAAGAACCCAAAACGTGAAGAATCTAAAAGAAACATTGTTCCAAGAGGAAGATCAAGGTGGCAGAGGAAGACCACCTTAAGAGAAATGAATGCATGGAGAGGAAAGAGACTATGCGGAGGAAAGTGAAAAGATGAGTGCATTTAGCATGAAACCTGTAACATCTGACCTTTCACCAAGATCACAGCCCAACTCATAGCTGCATATTTAATTGGATCACTTAACATCAGTGTAGACACATCAGTAGTGTGTCTTAGAATGGCCTTGTTTTTTTCTCACATCCAAGTCAGGCAGTTAATAGCCCAAAGAGATGACATAATAGCAGAAATTTAGATTCCATGTGAATATTCTCTAATTATAACAAAATAATTAGGCTATGTACCAATCCCTTTTCATCTGCCTTTATCAGTGTTGCCTCAAAGAGAAAGCAATGAATGCCCTCTCCAAAGTTAGCTTGAGAACCTCCACCTTCTTAGAGGTCCTCTTGTGATAAGTAGAAGGTGGACTTTCACCAAAGTAGTGTGATCAAAGTGTGACCCTTCCAACTGAACAACTGAGTGACAATCAGCAAGTTCCTTTACCATCTTAGCCATAACATATTCATCTGCAAAGTGGGATAATACCTTCTGTAAGGATAAATGAGGAAAAATACATCCAGTTGCTGAGTGGCTGAGTAAAAGCCTCCCAAAAGGGAGCAAAATTATGGATTTTATTTCTCTCTAGAGCCTGACCTGAAGCCTTACTGACTCAGAAACATTATTCTACCAGTGAATCAGTGTGGATGGATTTAGTATTTCAAACTCAAAAAAAAAAATGCTCAGAAGAGATGAATATGTAGAACTGAATATCTGTGCTTTTATATATACTGAGATATATAAATGCCTAGAAAATTGAATACTTTTCCTAATAATGGCAAACCTATTTTAAGAGACAAAATCATGACCAGAAGGCGGTTTGGTGGATTAGAAATTAGGGGCAGGAAGAGGATATGTTATGTGTTCCTGTTCTTATGTTTCATGACAGCTGGGTAAGAAAACCCAGTTCAGCTGCTTCTGCAAAAAAAAAATTGCCTTGAAATAGAACTAAAATATTTGCATTGCGTTGTCCAAGACCCTATCTTTGAATATGTACTGTGTACCTTGATATCCTTGATTATTTATTATTTGCTTCCTTCCTAAGCAACTATCCTCTGATTAACAGTTTTTCTTTAATAAAGGATGCTAGGTGTTAATTTAAAAAGTAAAATTTGAAATAAAGCAGACCTATTACACTCTGGCTCTGCTAACTACAAATATATCACATTGAAAAAATAACTTAACAATTGGTATTTGAGTTTCTTGTATGTAAAATATTTTTAATAGCCATGCCTGCCTGATTCATTGGTTTGTTTTTTTGGAATGAGTAAAATAGTGTGGTTCTCTGTTTTGGTTCTATTGTTGTTCCCATTTTATAGATTAGTAAACTCAGGTTTATAGAAGTTAAGTGATGTAGCTGATACCAGAACACTGCTAAGTACATGATTCAGGAATCAAACACAAATGTAGTGACCTGAAAACTCAACTGCTTAACCACAATTCCATACGGGAAGCTGGCAGGCTACCGTATCTAACTTTTAAAGTGGAGAATGAGCTTGATGTCATAAACTTCTGAAATCCGCTCGCCTACGTAGTAAGGGATATAGTGAAGAAAATGTTCCCTATTTGGTGTCTTACTCAGCGCTAGACACCCACTTTTTTTCTGTTGGTTCTTTGGGTTTTCATGCTAAACTCCCTTGTTTTAACTGCTTTTGTTCTGCTAACATTTTGTGGCCATTATTAGGAAAAGCTCTTTCCTATTTATAATAAGAGGAAACCATGTAATTGTTATGTTCATGTTAGAAGTAAATAAACTCCATTTTGCTTACATTAATGGTAACATGAATGTCTTCAACTTTCCCCCAAATCCCTCCCACTTTCCTTTCCCTCAAATTCTCCCTGATCATCTCTGCTGTCTAGCCCCTCAGCGTGTTCCTTAAGAGGTCCCAATGGCATGTGTAAAAAGTGTGTGTGTGACAGGTAGTAACTGCCAAAAACCTATGTGTGCAAATGCAATTCACATAAACCAATCCACCTGCAATCTGATTCAACTTGCCTGCCTTTCTTCCTAGCCCTAGGTGTAATTTTGTTTCTGTGGTTGGCTTATGTATTAGTCTGTTTTGCGTTGCTAG
The DNA here is from genome assembly GCF_009828535.3 of Hylobates moloch. Lineage (NCBI taxonomy): Eukaryota > Metazoa > Chordata > Mammalia > Primates > Hylobatidae > Hylobates > Hylobates moloch. The sequence continues at coordinate 97,998,481 of NW_026652281.1, forward strand.
AAAGGATTACCTGAAGCTGGGTGGTTTATAAGGAAAAGAGATTTATTTAGCTCACGGTTCTGCAGGCTGTGCAAGAAGCATGGCATTGGCATCTGCTTCTGGTGAGGGTCTCAGGGAGCTTCCAGTCATGGTTGAAGGGGAGTTGACATCACAAGGCCAGGGGAAGGAAGCAAGAGAGAGGAAGAAAAAGGAGCAGGGGGGAGTGCCAGGCTCTTTTTAACAAATCAGATCTTATGGGAACTAATAGGGAAGTCACTCATTATTACCATGAGGACAGCACCAAGATGTTCATCAGAGATCTGCCCCCATGACCCAAACACCTTCCGCTAGGCCCCACTTCCAACACTGGGAATTAAATTTCTACGCGAGATTGGGAAGGAATAGATAGCCGAACTACACCAGCTTGTTTCCTTTTTTGCCTCAGACCCCACTTGTGGAGAAGTCTCTTCAATTCAGATACTTTTCTGCTGGGTACTAATAAAGGTGTGTGTATTACATCCAGTGTCTGTCATGTCATCAGTTCAGTGATCCAATAAATTTCCGGGAGCACCACCACCAAATCTCTTGGTCCATTAAAAATATTGTTTAATTCCTATCTTCTTATTTTTGCATGTCATTCCTCTTTCAAAAGGCTTTATGAAGACACCAAATCTAAAATAAATTCAAGTGCACTGGTATCACCCCCAAAACTGCCTAAAATTCAACACCTCATTGACTTTCTCCTTTCCCCAGAAATCCCTTTTATTCTCATATTTTTGTTGAAGCTGCAAAGCTCTTTCTTATAATCAAACATACATTTTATTCATTTATCAATTTCTGATCACCAATTATGCAAGGTTACCAGAGGACAAAAAGATTAAAACATTGGTAACTTTAGTTACCATTGCTTCCTTTTTTTTGCAGCTTTGAAATCTAATTAGACGGAAGCCATCAACTTTCCATGCTTTTATCTTTTCTTACTAATATTCGTCTTATTTTTTTGTTTGTTTGTTTTTAATTTGTATTGTTACCCAAGTTCAGGACTCTATTTTTTCTTTATGGATATTTCAGTAGCTTCCACTTAGTTTCCATAATAGAAATGGACTTCTGGCATTTCTGACCACAGATAGAAAGACAGAAGGAGAAAGAGTATCTTATATAAACTCATTTTTTCTGTTCTTAAAAACACCCAGTAGTTATCATCAATTATAGAATAAAATTGAAATTTTGTTGTAATGCTATTAATTCCAAACACTCCACCCATCTAACATTATGTTTTACTACTTTGTAAATTACTAGCTTTTAACTCTCTTGATTCTTAGGCTTTCTTGAACCAACAATGCCCTTTCTTTTTCTAAATCCATCCATTAAAATCCTTTTTAATTTTTTCTAATATTTGATTCTGAAAAATTTTAAACTTACTCTCCAACCTTACCTACATGGTGAAACCCTGTCTCTACTAAAAATACAAATTAGCTGGGTGTGGTAGCACACAGCTGTAATCCCAGCTATTTTCGAGGCTAAGGCAGGAGAATTGCTTGAAACCCGGGAGGCAGAGGTTGCAGTGAGTTGAGTTTGCACCATTGCACTCCAGCCTGCCTGGGCAACAACAGTGAAACCCTGTCTCAAAAAAAAAAGAATGGTTCAAAGGACTTTACTAGAGAAGCTTTAATTCTCTGACCTTATCAACACACATAAACACCCACTTACATGTACAAATATACACTAGATCCATTTGATATTGAGTGATCAACATCTTCATACTTTATCCTTAAATACTTCAGTATTTATGTTAGAAAACAGGGAATTATATTACCCCCAAACAAGGTAGACCCCTGTCTACCTACTTGTCTACCTAGTTTTGATTTCAGCTGCTGCAATGGTAGGTAATTCTTATTTACACTGAAAGATTACTATATTTTATGTACCTTGCCATATATATGAACATTTCTTCCCCATCAGAACTTACCTTAGCAAATGCACTTGGAAATATAGGTAAAATAACACTCACAGGAAGCTACTTTCAGTGGATAAATACCCCAGTCCTTTGTCTTTCAGTTAATGTTTCTGGTGTACATTCTATGCAGGTTTTCAGAGAATTCCTAGAGGAATAGATACCCAGATATCTACCTTAAACAGTTCCACTAAAGCTGTACCATTTATAGAAGGAATCTGCTTCCCTGTCTCACTCTCTGCATGCCAATTCTTCTTTCTGGAATCACCTTCAAAATAAATTATGCAAATATAAGCTGTTGTCTCCAGCTCTTATTTTAGGAAAATCAAATCTAATACCATAACAAACAAATCTAACACTGATTCAGTATTATTATTTAATATTCTATTTATATTAAGATTCATTTAATTGTCCAAAAATGTTTTTCTCCCCAATCCAGAATTCAATTAAAAATCACACATTCTATTTGGTTGTATTTTAAGTTAAAACACCTCTCCTCCGTCTTTTTTCTTTTTCCTTGTGGCTTTGACAATTTGAAATAGTTTAGGACAGTTTTCTTGTAGGATGTCTCACAATCAAGATTTGTCTGATTTTTTTCCCGTTGGTTGCTTTCAGGTTAAATATTATGTCAAGTGATATATAATTCCCATGGAGTAGTGTCAGAAAACATCTTTCCAGTTTCTGAAGACTCAGTTCTACCTGACCTCTGTATTATTTTTTTTTTTATATTATTATACTTCAGGTATTAGGGTACATGTGCACAATGTGCAGGTTAGTTACATATGTATCCATGTGCCATTTTGGTTTGCTGCACCCATTAACTCGTCATTTAGCATTAGGTATATCTCCTAATGCTGTCCCTCCCCCCTCCTCCCCCCCCACAACAGTCCCTGGAGTGTGATGTTCCCCTTCCTGTGTCCATGAGTTCTCATTGTTCAATTCCCACCTATGAGTGAGAACATGCGGTGTTTGGTTTTTTGTCCTTGCAATAGTTTACTGAGAATGATGTTTTCCAGTTTCATCCATGTCCCTACAAAGGACATGAACTCATCATTTTTTTATGGCTGCATAGTATTACATGGTGTATATGTGCCACATTTTCTTAATCCAGTCTATCGTCATGGGACATTTGGGTTGGTTCCAAGTCTTTGCTATTGTGAATAGTGCCACAATAAACATATGTGTGCATGTGTCTTTATAACAGCATGATTTATAGTCCTTTGGGTATATACCCAGTAATGGGATAGCTGGGTCAAATGGTATTTCCAGTTCTAGCTCCCTGAGGAATGGCCACACTGACTTCCACAATGGTTGAACTAGTTAACAGTCCCCCCAACAGTGTAAAAGTGTTCCTATTTCTCCACATCCTCTCCAGCACCTGTTGTTTCCTGACTTTTTAATGATGGCCATTCTAACTGGTGTGAGATGGTATCTCACTGTGGTTTTGATTTGCATTTCTCTGATGGCCAGTGATGATGAGCATTTTTTCATGTGTTTTTTGGCTGCATAAATGTCTTCTTCTGAGAAGTGTCTGTTCATATCCTTCACCCACTTTTTGATGGGGTTGTTTGTTTTTTTCTTGTAAATTTGTTTGAGTTCATTGTAGATTGTGGATATTAGCCCTTTGTCAGATGAGTAGGTTGCAAAATTTTTCTCCCATTCTGTCCCACTTTTTGATGGGGTTGTTTGTTTTTTTTCTTGTAAATTTGTTTGAGTTCATTGTAGATTGTGGATATTAGCCCTTTGTCAGATGAGTAGGTTGCAAAAATTTTCTCCCATTCTGTAGGTTGCCTGTTCACTCTGATGGTAGTTTCTTTTGCTGATGCAGAAGCTCTTTAGTTTAATTAGATCCCATTTGTCAATTTTGGCTTTTGTTGCCATTGCTTTTGGTGTTTTAGACATGAAGTCCTTGCCCACGCCTATGTCCTGAATGGTATTGCCTAGGTTTCCTTCTAGGGTTTTTATGGTTTTGGGTCTAACATTTAAGTCTTTAATCCATCTTGAATTAATTTTTGTATAAGGTGTAAGGAAGGGATCCAGGTTCCGTTTTCTACTTATGGCTAGCCAGTTTTCCCAGCACCATTTATTAAATAGGGAATCCTTTCCCCATTGCTTGTTTTTGTCAGATTTGTCAAAGATCAGATAGTTGTAGGTATGCGGCATTATTTCTGAGGGCTCTGTTCTGTTCCATTGATCTACGTCTCTGTTGTGGTACCAGTACCATGCTGTTTTGGTTACTGTAGCCTTGTAGTATAGTTTGAAGTCAGGTATCGTGATGCCTCCAGCTTTGTTCTTTTGGCTTAGGATTGACTTGGCGATGGAGAAAATTTTTGCAACCTACTCATCTGACAAAGGGCTAATATCCAGAATCCACAATGAACTCAAACAAATTTACAAGAAAAAAACAAACAACCCCATCAAAAAGTGGGCGAAGGACATGAACAGACACTTCTCAAAAGAAGACATTTATGCAGCCAAAAAACACATGAAAAAATGCTCATCATCACTGGCCATCAGAGAAATGCAAATCAAAACCACAATGAGATACCATGTCACACCAGTTAGAATGGCCATCATTAAAAAGTCAGGAAACAACAGGTGCTGGAGAGGATGTGGAGAAATAGGAACACTTTTACACTGTTGGTGGGACTGTAAACTAGTTCAACCATTGTGGAAGTCAGTGTGGCCATTCCTCAGGTATCTAGAACTGGAAATACCATTTGACCCAGCCATCCCATTACTGGGTATGTACCCAAAGGACTTTAAATCATGCTGCTATAAAGACACATGCACACGTATGTTTATTGCGGCACTATTCACAATAGCAAAGACTTGGAACCAACCCAAATGTCCAATGACGATAGACTGGATTAAGAAAATGTGGCACATATACACCATGTAATACTATGCAGCCATAAAAAATGATGAGTTCATGTCCTTTGTAGGGACATGGATGAAACTGGAAAACATCGTTCTCACTAAACTATTGCAAGGACAAAAAACCAAACACCGCATGTTCTCACTCATAGGTGGGAACTGAACAATGAGAACTCATGGACACAGGAAGGGGAACATCACACTCCAGGGACTGTTGTGGGGTGGGGGGAGGTGGGAGGGACAGCATTAGGAGATATACCTAATGCTAAATGACGAGTTAATGGGTGCAGCAAAACAACGTGGCACGTGGATACATATGTAACAAACCTGCACATTGTGCACATGTACCCTATAACCTAAAGTATAATAAAAAAAAAAAAAAAGAAAATTCTTTTCTTTAAGAATGTTGAATATCGGCCCCCGCTCTCTTCTGGCTTGTAGAGTTTCTGCCGAGAGATCAGCTGTTAGTCTGATGGGCTTCCCTTTGTGGGTAACCCGACCTTTCTCTCTGGCCACCCTTAACATTTTTTCCTTCATTTCAACTTTGGTGAATCTGACAATTATGTGTCTTGGAGTTGCTATTCTCAAGGAGTATCTTTGTGGCATTCTCTGTATTTCCTGAATCTGAATGTTGGCCTGCCTTGCTAGACTGGGGAAGTTCTCCTGGATAGTATCTCGCAGAGTGTTTTCCAACTTGGTTCCATTCTCCCCGTCACTTTCAGGTACACCAATCAGACATAGGTTTGGTCTTTTCACATAGTCCCGTATTTCTTGGAGGCTTTGTTTGTTTCTTTTTATTCTTTTTTCTCTGAACTTCTCTTCTCGCTTCATTTCATTCATTTCATCTTCCATCACTGATACCCTTTCTTCCAGTTGATCGCATTGGCTACCGAGGCTTCTGCAATCTTCCTGTAGTTCTCGAAATTTGGCTTTCAGCTCCATCAGCTCCTTTAAGCCCTTCTCTTCATTGTTTATTCTAGTTATCCATTCATCTAATTTTTTTTCAAAGTTTTTAACTTCTTTGCTATTGTTTTGAATTTCCTCCCGTAGCTCAGAGTAGTTTGAATCATCTGAAGCCTTCTTCTCTCAACTCGTCATAGTCATTCTCCATCCAGCTTTGTTCCCTTGCTGGTGAGGAACTGCGTTCCTTTGGAGGAGGCGAGGTGCTCTGCTTTTTAGAGTTTCCAGTTTTTCTGCTCTGTTTTCTCCCCATCTTTGTAGGTTGTTCTACTTTTGGTCTTTGATCATGGTGATGTACAGATGGGTTTTTGGTGTGGGTGTCCTTTCTGTTTGTTAGTTTTCCTTCTAACAGACAGGACCCTCAGCTGCAGGTCTGTTGGAGTTTGCTAGAGGTCCACTCCAGACCCTGTTTTGCTGGGTGTCAGCAGTGGTGGCTACAGAACAGCAGATTTTCGTGAGACCGCAAATTCAGCTGTCTGATAGTTCCTCTGGAAGTTTTGTCTCAGAGGAGTACCTGGCCGAGTGAGGTATCAGTCTGTCCCTACTGGGCGGTGCCTCCCAGTTAGGCTGCTCGGGGGTCAGGGACCCACTTTAGGAAGCAGTCTGCCCGTTCTCAAATCTCCAGCTGCGTGCTAGGAGAACCACTACTCTCTTCAAAGCTGTCAGACAGGGACATTTAAGTCTGTAGAGGTTCCTGCTGACTTTTTGTTTGTCTGTGCCCTGCCTCCAGAGGTGGAGCCTACAGAGGCAGGCAGGCCTCCTTGAGCTGTGGCGGGCTCCACCCAGTTCGAGCTTCCTGGCTGCTTTGTTTACCTAAGCAAGCCTGGGCAATGGCGGGCGCCCCTCCCCCAGCCTCGCTGCCGCCTTGCAGTTTGATCTCAGACTGCTGTGCTAGCAATCAGCGAGACTTCGTGGGCATAGGACCCTCCAAGCCAGGTGCGGGACACAATCTCCTGGTGTGCCGTTTTCCAAGCCCATTGGAAAAGCGCAGTATTAGGGTGGGACTGACCCGATTTTCCAGGTGCCGTCTGTTACCCCTTTCTCTGACTAGGAAAGGGAACTCCCTGATCCCTTGTGCTTCCCGAGTGAGGCAATGCCTCGCCCTGCTTCGGCTTGTGCACAGTGCGCTGCACCGACTGTCCTGCACCCACTGTTTGGCACTCCCTAGTGAGATGAACCTGGTACCTCAAATGGAAATGCAGAAATCACCCGTTTTCTGTGTCACTTATGCTGGGAGCTGTAGACCGGAGCTGTTCCTATTCGGCCATCTTGGCTCCACACCTCTGACCTCTGTATTATAAAGCATTTTTTTTCCTGCTCATTCTACAAAGTTGCCATACTGTTTGTGAAATTTTATAGCATATGTTCTGTTTCACACAAACAGCTTTCCATGTATACCTGAGCACCCCACCATAATTGATAAGCCTGGAGAATATATCTTGGACACCTTTGCTGTCTCTTAAGTGGCTTTCAAAATGTTCATGTTTTTCAACTGAGTTAATGAAAATATAAATAACCTCAATATTAGTTTTAGGTGAAAACTTGAGTTGTTAAAACTAAACTTTAGTTGTTAAAAAAAATTCAACTCCTCTTTCTAGAATATTAATTGGCATGGTGATAATTTTTTTCACTTAATAATCTAAGAATAAATAAATTAGCTTCAGCATAGGGTCATCTAATCACAGGATACTTAATAAAATCTGCTTATCCATACCCTTATACACAAATGCATATATGCCCATAGATACATATTTGTATATGTATTACTTTTGTTTGTTTGTTTAATTATACTTTAAGTTCTGGGATCCATGTGCAGAACATGCAGGTTTGTTACATTGGTATACACGTGCCATGGTGGTTTGCTGCACCCAACAACCCATCATCTACTTTAGGTATTTCTCCTAATGCTAACCCTCCTCTAGCTCTCCACCCCCATATGGGCCCTGGTGTGTGATATTCCCCTCCCTGCATCCATGTGTTCTCATTGTTCAACTCCTGCTTATGACTGAGAACATGTGGTGTTTGGTTTTCTGTTCCTGTGTTAGTTTCCTGAGAATGATGGTTTCCAGCTTCATCCATGTCCCTGCAAAGGACATGAACTCATCCTTTTTTATGGTGTCATAGTATTACATGGTGTATACGTGCCACATTCTCTTTATCCAGTCTATCATTGATGGGCATTTGGGTTGGTTCGAAGTCTTTGCTGTATATGTATTTCTATGAGTTTTTGATGTTTTCTGGGAAAAAAACAGTCTTTTTAAAAAAAATTATGAAAAATGGTCTCTTATTTCAGTAATTGAGCACTAAAATTTTTTGACATTTTCATCTTTGGAAATATAGCCTATTCACAATCAGCGATTTGTTAAATTTGGAAACTGTTCATTTTCTTGGTAAGTTTGCCCCCTTCAGAATGCACATACCGTGAAAGCTATTGCACCATGATTTTTTAAATACATCTTAGAATTGAACTTGAAATCCATGTGGTGAAGAAAATAAATTTATTCTTTATCCTAGTTTTTGCAATGACAGGGTATCTTATTGATCTCCCACTCTTTGCTCACCTGCACAGCCATTATGTGCTAACCAAATATTACCTGAATTGGCTATAGTTTTTTTGTGTGTGTTTTTTCCAGGTCTACAATAGCACCACAAAACCTGCCACTCAAAATGTCTCTACAAGGGGTTATCTATTTCAAGTTGTAAAGGAGATTGAATATACGGGGAAAAAAAGGGAAACTTCTCTTAAAGGAAGTATTACTTTCTATTACAATATCACCCTGTCAAACATTTTATCCTGTGGCTACTTGAACTTCGAAAGGAATGCCATACTTCCGTTCTTTCCAAAACTCTAATCACTCTAGTCCTTCAGATAACAATCTAGCAAAACAGATTTTCATGTTTGTTGTTAATCTATGACATTAGCCGGGTTGATGTTATATTCTTTCAGTCCAGCCCAATAGAATTACAGAAATACCAGACTTGTCAGCCCTTGCAAATTAGCTATAACCAATATCTAAATTCTGTGTCACTCCTTAATTGTATTTTCCTGTTTCTGTTTCAGCTAGCTTTCATCTGATTTCTGGCTTTTTCTTCCATATGCCATTTACAGTATGGGCTTTTGACTTTTTGATTTATTATCTGCATCTTATCCCCTCATGTCTTCACTCTTGCTTCCTCATCAAAGACTCAGTCTTCATCTATCTGGTTATCACTAAATGGACTTTCACACTAGAGAATCCATTAGATCAATCAGTGTTTCTTTTTTTTCTTCTCATCTTCCTTGGAGTCAGTGAAAATTATACCTTATATTAGTATACCTTAAGAATACCTCTATTTACAACATGTTGCATACCTATAATCTTTTCAAGTACTGTGCAATATTCCCAGGATACAGGATACAGAAATAATCAAGATTTAATTCATTAAAGTCAGATAATCTATTGATCTCCACTTGTTTTAGAAACAACTCTCTGAGCTATGTAAGACTTGGATTTTCATCACCGCGTAGACTGATAAAAAGGTTAAGCAACTGGTTCAAGATCACATGTCCAATAAATCGCTGCTCAGGATAGCCAGAGACCAGATCCTAGAGCCCACCACCCAAACTTATCTCCAGACAACAAGAAGTCAAGGAACATATTTCTATCACGTAATGATTAACAGCATAGATTGACTAATATTTCAGTTCATTTTTGTCTGGTTCCTGGAATCTGTAAATATCAAAATGCACAGTTAGTTATATGACAATGTTAGAACTTTGGTGCAAATGGTTAGATTTATTCTAAATGATATACATTTCTGTTATATGGCTGTAACCTTATTGAATGAAAACTGAATATTAGTTGGGAAGCATTTGTATATTCCCTTCAAGAATATTTCTTTTTAAAAGTAAATCATAAATCTATTTGCAGACACTTTGAAAATGTTGTGGGTAAAATATGAGTTTACCATGAAAATGTTGTAATCACATTCTAGAATCATTTTTTAGGAAAATATTTGTTATATAAGTACCTAAATATGCCTGTGAATGGCAGATGATCTTTTTACTTTAAAGGCAGCAATGTCTCACTTTGGTCATTTATACAACTCCTTCATTCATTCATACAACTCCTTCATTCATTCATCACTGCATTCTTTCTTTATCATTTTACTTTTGTAAGTACTTACTATTACCAGGCTCCCATATTATTGAAAACTTAATGGCATCAGTAGATAGTTTTAAGAAAGTCTGTCCTTCGTGTAGTGCTTTCCACATTTGAGAGAGAAATATGTTTTGTTATTGTCATTGTTTTTAATCTGAACTTACATTTTCCCCTTGGCCCTTTCCCTCACAACTTAGAGTGCTGAAGGTAGGAAGCAGCAAATTTGAACCACAGAAAACAGAAATTAATGCCAAAGGGATTTGAATTGCATTTCATTCTAGTCAATTGGGAAATTATTAATATTTTCAGTCATTACCATGTCTTTCTCAAATCTCTAGAGATTTACCTACTGAGTATTATGCCTTTTCAGAGGGACGATAAGTTTTATTCTGCAGTTAATGGTAACATTGGGCAAGGTGAAGTGTTGACAGAAACAAAGAATAACAAAACGTAAAAACAAGGCAATTGTGTTAGATTGAAAATGGCCTCCCCAAAAGATATCCGTGTCCTAGGGCCTGGAACCTGTGAATTGTTATCTTTTAAATAGAGTCTTTGTAAGTGTAATTAAGTTAAAGAACTTTAAGTGAAGAGATTATCCTGGATTACAGGGTGAGCCTTAACTTTAATCACAAATATTGTTATAAAAATGAGGCAGAAGGATATTTGATAGATGTACAGAGGAGACAGAGTAGACAGAAAATTGAAAGTGCTAACCTTGAAGATGAGGGTGAAGCAACCACAACCAAGAAAATGTCAGCAGCCACCAGAACCCGAAAGAGGCAATAAATAGATTTTCCCCTAGAGCCTCCAGTTGGAGTGTGCTGGGCCCTGCCACACCTTGATGTTGGTCCAGTGATGTTAATTTCATACTTCTGGCATCCAGAACTGCAAGAGAACAATGTGCGTTATTTTACATCACAAGGTTGTGGTATTTTGTTAGAGCAGCCTCAGAAAATTAATACAGTAATATGACCTAACCTGTGTTAGATAAATTTCCTTTTAATAAGAACACTGAGAAAACACACGGAGTTAATTGGTGATTGGCTAGAAGTCTGTGACTTTGATAGTTGACAAATTCTTGAGCATTCCTTTCTTTAACTTTAAAATGCTGGTGATGTAGTACTTTTTCTTCCTTTCAGCCATGAGGGAGAACTGGCTTTACATTCTCACCTTAGAAACTAGAAAACTCCAAATATACGTATTTTACAATATAATGTTTTAATAGAAAACTTGAAGTATAGTAAAGCCAACACATTAGTAGACAATTCTCATTGAAAAGATAATTTATTACATTTTCCAAGAGTAGGGGGTGTGCCTCACTATTTTTTTTTTTTTACTTTAAATTCTGGGATACATGTGTAGAACGTGCAGGTTTGTTACATAGGTATACATGTGCCATGGTGGTTTGCTGCACCGATCAACCCATCATCTAGGTTTTAAGCCCCACATGCATTAGGTATTGGTCCTAACGCTCTCCCTCACCTTGACCCCAGTCCCCGACAGGCTCCTGTGTATGATGTTCCCCTCCCTGTGTCCATGTGTTCTCATTGTTCAACTCCCACTTGTAAGTGAGAACATGCAGTGTTTGGTTTTCTCTTCCCGTGTTAGTTTGCTGAGAATGATGGCTTTCAGCTTCAAAAAGCAGGGGTTACAATCCTAGTCTCTGATAAAACAGACTTTAAAAAACAAAGATAAAAAAAGACAAAGAGGGGCATTACATAATGGTAAAGGGATCAATGCAACGAGAAGAGCTAACGATCCTAAATACATATGCACCCAATACAGGCGCACCCAGATTCATAAAACAAGTTCTTAGAGACCTACAAAGAGACTTACGCTCCCACACAATAGTAGTGGGAGACTTTAATACCCCACTGTCAATATTAGATCAACGAGACAGAAAATTAACAAGGACATTCAGGACTTGAACTCAGCTCTGGACCAAGCAGACCTAATAGACATATACAGAACTCTGCACCCCAAATCAACAGAATATACATTCTTCTCAGTACCACATAGCACTTATTCTAAAATCAACCACATAATTGGCAGTAAAACACTCCTCAGCAAATGCAAAAGAATGGAAATCATAACAGTCTCTCAGACCACAGTGCAATCAAATTAGAACTTAGGATTAAGAAACTCACTCAAAGCTGAACAACTACATGGAAATTGAACAACCTGCTCCTGAATGATGACTGGGTAAATAACAAAATTAAGTGCTTCACTATTATAGAAGGAGGCACATGGGGAAGCAGTGGGGTCTGCTCAGGGGCAGAAAACTGCAGGCAAGAGCCTTGTGGTTTCTGCAGGAAGGCATGAGCCAGGTGAGGTAAGCAGGCTTAGGATTAGCCATTTTGAATAATTACTGTGGTCTCTCAGGTACAGGAACTGTCCCTAGTTTTCTAGTACCTGGCCCTGGGTGACTAGGGCAAGTGGATAATACCAGAGAGTGAAAGCTGGACCTAGAAGGTAGTTGGAGTGTGGTCTATGGATTGGTTAGTTTGTATTTGAGAAGTTTGTCCCTTAGGAGGAGAATCTTCTCAAGAGGGTAAGGAGTGACAAAGGGTGCAGGAGGTCAAGGCAAGTTGACTCAGGTATACTATCAGGTTGTCGATAATAAGGCATGCCCAGCATATGCATGTAGGGCAAATGTTAAAGCATCAGATTTATAGAAGCTAGAAACATAGTTAACATAACATGGAACAAAGATTTTAGACACTGTATAACACGTAGCATTGGACAATGATCACTCAGAGAAGGGAAACAAAAAGGTAAGCCCTACAGTTGTTCCAGCTTAAGTACAAAGGAGAGTTTATAGGTCAAAGGACAGCGATGGTAAACATGGTCAAAGTTAAGAGACTTCATTGAGTTGAGGATGCAGAGGTGAGTGCTGTGGGAAGGCAAAATATAGACTAGGAGAGCCCTGACCAGAATGAAAGCCCGTGAGACCCATGAGAAGGGAGCCGAGGAGGTTTTGGCTGAGCATTCATCTTTACATGCTTGTGAGTAAACCCTGAATTATGCTCAAGTAGGTTTTTATGCTACTACCAAGTGGCACAATAATGTCTGAGGGAAAACTGTTTGTGTTCAGATATATCTTACGAAGCCTAGAGAAACCATTAAAATAAACAAAACATTATAGCTAAAAAGTCACTAGCAGAGATAAAACAGAATTTAAAAGATTCTGTTTGCATTGATCCGAAGAAGGAAGAGAAACAGTCTCTTAATTTTCTTCTTTCTTTTGCAAACAAAAGAAAGAGAACAAGTGTAAAAAAATTGTAGAGAAATTTCTTCTAGTAAATTTCCAAGTTATTATGACTTGTATTACCAGGGTGACAATGAAAATGAGTGCTTCTTTAAGTCAAGCTACTTTACAGCGAACTGTGGTGCTTAATCACTATCATAATCCAAACGAAGACTCTGACCAATTAGACTCTAATACTGTTGAACTGCTTATATTGTCTGAACCTGAACTTGGCTAATTTGGTTTGGTTCGTTTCATAAGAACTTTTATTAAGGAGTATGCCTTGGCATTTTGATGGTATCCTCTTGATAGTCATAATAATAGTCCCCTTGACACGATATATCCTCTCAAGTCTTAAATGTTTTGTATGCAGCTATACATTGAGAGTTGAATGGTGTCACTCCAACTGGATCAGCAAGAACATAAAGAATCATTTAGCTGGTACAAAGCTGCAACTTGTGAATTCCATATAAACACCAAAGAAGACTTGCGAGACTCCATAATGAAACTAAACACGACTTGTGAATTCCACAGAGACCAAATAAGTCTTAATGATAGTGACAGAGAGCAGTGTCAATGCCTAAAGTTTTGGCCAATCTCTCTAAATTGAGGGGCTGACCAAAAGGAGGAATTGTTAAAGCGAACTAAATATGGCCTGAGAAGGACTCTGTATTTCTATATTTGAGTCCTTGTGGATGGATGAACTGTAACCTAGCTTAAGAGGCAGACAAAATTGAAAATCTAACTTAGTAATATGCATCTGTAATAACAGCTGAAAGTTGGCCAATCCCAGAGGCCATCCTCCAACCACTCATAGACTGCTAAATGTTCAAACTGTGTTCAAATAAGGCAAATAATAAATTAAATTTCTACTTATACCTTTTTCACAAATAAAATACGTGGTTCACATGGTTTTATTGATAAATTCTGCTATGCATATAAGCAATGAATAATACTGATTCTACACAAACTCTTCCAGAATATGGAAGAGGAAAAAACAGTTCTCCACTCCTTTTATGACACCAGCATCACTCTGAAGTCTAAATTAGGCAAAGCCAGTTCAAAAAAACTTCAGATCAATGTCTCAGATGAATATAAAACAAGAATTATTTAATAAGATATAAGCAAACCAAATCTAACAATGTATAAAGATAAATCATGACCAAGTGAATTCTATCCTAGAAAGAAAAGTTGGTTAATATTCAAAATTAATATAATTCACCACATTCATATGCTAAAATATGATTATCTTAATAAATTAAAAAAGATTAGACAAAGTTCAACATAAAAATAGGAGCATTCTTCAAAAGGTGTTAAAGGTATCCATAAAAAATCAAAAGCTAATGTCATCTTAATGGTGGAAGGCTTCATTGTTTTCTTCTATGATCACAAACATGGTGGGTGTGCCTTTATATAAATTCTGTTTAACATTGCATTGGATTTCTTAGAAAGCACAAAATTAAAAAGTATAAAGACTGAAAATCCAGCATAAAAACTATTTTTATTTACAAATAATATGTTTATGTCAAAAATCCTAAATAATCTAAAAATTGTACTAGAATTTATAATTTAGCAAGCCTATATAGAAAGTTTTGAAAAAAGTCAATTGTATTTCAATATACTAGCAATGAACAAATAGAAATTTAAATTAAAACAATGCTATTTATAATGACTTAAGATTTATGAAATATTAAAGGAAAATTTACCAAAATATGTGCAAGTCTTGTACACTGAACACTACAAAATGTTAGGGTAAAAATTAAAATACACATGAATAAATCAGAAGATTCACGATAAGAAGTTTCAATATCTTAAGATGCCTATTATTCCCAAACTAAGCTATAGATTCAACTGAATCACACTCAATATCCTAGCAGGATGTTGAGATAAAGACAATATTCTTGTCAAAAAGACACACCCTAAAGTTGCCCCAGCTTAAGCCCAAAAGAGAGTTTATAAGTTAAATCTGATTAACCAGTTGATTCTCATACTTCAGGGTTTTCACTATCTAATATGATGGCATACATGAAGTTAGTATAGGCAGTGTACTGTTTGCATTAATAGAGACATGCAGATGATGTAACAGGATAGAGAGTTCAAAAACAGACCCATGCATTTATAGTTAATTGACTTTCAACAAAGACACAGAGGCAATTTAATGGGAAAGAATAATTGTTTCAACAATGTTGCTGTAACATTTGGATCTTTTTATGCAGAAGAAGTGAACCTCAACCCTTACTTCTTTCACATAAAAATTATCTCAAAATTGATCATAAACCTAATTGTTATTTTGAAAACTATGAAACTTCAAAAAAGAAAATATAGGAGAAAATACAAGTGACCTTGAATTAGGGAAAACACTTTAAAATGAGAAAAAGCATGAAGAATACAAAATCATATATTAAACTTCATTAAAAATTTAGTTCTTCAGAAAACATTGTTAGGAAAATGTAAATGCAAACTATAGACAGGAAGAAATCTGATAAAGAATGTGTATCCAGAATTTGTAAAAATTCTTACAACTTACTAATAGCAAAACATCTGTTTTTTTTTAATGGCAAAGACTTAGAGACATTTTACCAAAGGATATATCAAATAGCAAACCAATTAAACACAGAAAAGTATATTTGTTATTTGTGAAATGCAAACAAAGACTAAAATAAGATAGTAATATATATCCAATAGATACCTAAAATTAAAGACTAATGGAGTTTTGGCAAAACTGTAGAGTAAGTGAACATCTGCTCCATGCATTGCTGATGGTAATGAAAAACTGCAACAAGTTTGGAATTCAATTTTTTTTATTATAAAGCTGAATATTCACCTAACTATAATCAGCAATTTCACACCTAGGTAGTTACCCAAGAGAAGTAAAAATCTATGAAGATTTGTTTTCAAATATTCATGGCAGCTTTCTTTATAATAGCTAAAGCCTGGATAAAATGTAAATTTGTATCAACTGGTAAATGCATAAAAATACTGTGGTATATCTATACAAAGGAATTCTACTGAGTGATAAAAAAACAAGGAACTAGTGATGTGTGCAACTATATGGATAAATCTCAAGGGTATCATACTAAGAGGAAGAAGCCAGGCACAAATACTAAATACCATATGAATCCATTTCTATGAAATTCTAAAAAGGGTGAAACTATAATGATATAAAGAATAGTGATATTTGTCAGCTCAGGGGATGGTGAGAGGAACTGACTACAAAGAGATAGTATGAAACATTTTGAAATGATGGAAATAATCTCTGTATCTTGGTTTTTGTGGTGGTTATACCACTATATACGTTTATCAAAACTCTTCTAATTCTATACTTTAAATTGGTGAAATTTGCTCTCTCTCTCTCTCTCTCTCTCTCTCTATATATATATATATATCACCGCAATAAAGTAAATTAAAACAAAATGCCTGCTGTAACTCAATAAGATGATATGAGAGAAAAATGGACTATGTATATGAAATGCAAAGTATCTTTTTTACATGGGCTTGCTTTGTTAGGCAAAGACATAGCTGAGATTAAAAGAGACCCTGTTCCCTGATGCCCGTTGCAAAGCACTTTGCTCTTACTCTTGTGGAAAGGAGTATGATCAGGCAAATATTCTCCACTGTGAGAGATTGCTTTCCAGGAGAAAGAAATCAATGTTCAATGTAAGCAACACAAATGCTTCAGACATTTGCTGATTTGAGGTTACTTGGCCAAATATTAATCTTCATTTTCATTAACGATTTGATGTTTGGCATTGGCATTGCCAATAAATTTAATGGATTAAATTATGTGGAAGAAATCACAAAGTATTGATCGTCATTCCAAGGTTGAGATGGAAATTACCTATATTGAGATCTGAAAGACTGTACCAAAGTCATTGACTTCAGAGGGAGTTGAGTGAGCATAGAAAAAATAATCCTATTAAATGTGCAAACAATTTACCTTAGGGAATTAGAAATCTGCAGTCCAAACTTGTATTTTCAGGAGAGTGCATAAGATTTAATGAGTACATTTTCCTAATATAACTAAAGTAACACAACATAAAATAAGATGTGATAAAATATATTGGGATATAATTACACAGAGAACCCCTTGAAACTTTAAGCATTTGTTTTTTATTTCAAACCCCTTTATCTCCTGAATTGAATCCTATTAGAAATTCCAGAAGATAAACCAATTAACTTCCTGTGGAGAAAAATAAAATAAAATAAAAAAGAAGCTCCTCATTTGTTATTGATGAATATAATCTGCATTCTGGGCAGCCTCTCTGAGCAAGCACCGTTTTATCAAAAGCAATCCTAAGAGGGTATATTGGAAAATGATTTCTCCTCATTTGCACTCATTTCAAAGGTGACTCCATCACCATTGTCTGAAAGACAGTTGCCCCTCAGTAACAAATGATCACCGTTAAATGAATCCCAGAGGTTTGCCACTAATGTAGAACAAAGGGGTAAGAACGCAAGTGATGGCTCAAGATCTATTTTTCATTGCTGCATAATGTTTTGCTTCACTGATCTATCACTAAACAACAGCTGCTGGGCTAGAGACAGAGTGCACCCCAGGAGTGACAAACACCTCTGTTAGTGACTGGGAATGTGGGCTTGCCTCGGACCTTGGACAAAGTCATGGACCGAAGAAGAAAAACGGGTGGGATGTTACTTCAAATCTGCTGCGAAAGGGTTGACTGATGCTCTACACATCAGCATGACAGTCTGCAGCCAACCCAAATCCTCCTGGATATTCATTGCTATCACTGCAGATGTAGCTCATCTATTTTAAAGGAAAGAGTCATTTTGGAGGATAGCATATTTAGCAAGCATTTTCTGCTTTGTCCACAGCAGTGGTGTTGGAGATTGCCTTGTTTTTATTTTTGGTAAGGCATTCAGATTTAGAAACTCTTCTTCCCTTTTTGCCTATGCCCTCATATCCTGCCCTGTTTCTGCATTCTAATCTTCCCCTGCTCCCTCACTACCATCAAATACCTGCTTACAAAGTAGATTTTGCTTCATCTCTGTTATCCTAATTAACAGGAAACTCTGTTTCCATTTCCAGATGTTAGAGAATGACCTTCACATCAGTTTTCTGTGTGTAATTATTGCAAACAGCTAAAATTTTTTTTTTTAAAAAGATTTTTCAAAGCAAATTCATTAAGAATCATGGGAAAAATGAGCACTTTTTTAAGAGGCAATAAAACTATTTTTTGAGAGAGAAAAAAGTGCATGAGAAAACTATTTGCAGTGTATATTTGCATTATTGAAATGAACATCTCTACCACAATTTTCACTTACCAATTGCATTTTTAAGATCTATTACCAATTCCAAGAAAAGAACCATATGTTATTTAACAGTTTTTAGGATACTGCTTTAAAAAGACTTTTGGTGAGGAGACTTGCTGTCAGTTCAGTTATAGAAAAAAATAATTTAAAATAATTTAAAATTAAAATTTGTGTCCAATAGCTTCTCTTCCAGGATGATGGAATTTTCTAGCATTAAGTTTAATTACAAGGGACTGTTATGACAGAAAATACTCTCATCCTTGTTTCTTCTTCTTTTTCTCATAATTATGAAATCTATGATTTTTGCAATATGAACAAACATAAATTTTATTACTATACTAAAGGTTCATGTATTCTTGATAAATATAATTATCTTACATAAAAAACTCTCTTACTAGAAAGATTAATTTGCTTTATAAATGCAAACCCTCCATCTACCCACTCATCCATCCACTTTTTTCTTGATTTATGTATGCACCCATCCATCAATCTATCCATTCACCCATCTCCCATCCATCCATCCCTCCATCCACCATACATACATACATACATACATACATACATTCTTCATTTGTTTAGATAATTAATAAGTCAGGAAGCACTTATACCAGGGACAGAATTAGGCACTAGAGATGCGAAGGTAGGAAGGTGGTATTCATGCTTCACAATTGAGCTTTAATAGAAAGACTTACAAATATTATAACCACTGCACACCAGGTAATTGATCGAAATGGACCTGTTGTGCACTATAAACATAGAATAACCTCAATCATTTTGATGGTATCAAGGAAAGATTTCAAGTAGAAGTAGTATTTTGAGTATTGAAAAATTTGAAGAAATTTTCCAATTGTGCAAGAAAGAAGAAGTAATTTTAGGCAGAGAAAAAATATTAAAAGTGTATGTGTGGGTAGATGGGTGGACTTCAGTATGTTTAATTACCTAGAAATGGATCAGCATTGCCAAATACTGGTGTTTGAGATGAGGTCCACGAGAAGAAGATGAGGCTGGATAAATAGCGAGAGAGCAGATCAAGAAAAACTCGGTAGGACGGATTTTGAAGCTTAAATACTTTCAGTTGGTAGCCACTGAAGAGTTCGGGGTAAAAAAGGGGACATTATCACTCTCCAAATATATAAAAGCTGCCATTGAAATCTTTCTATAATAGACTTGTAAAATATCTTGAATATAAAAACTAAATTATTTATATGTAGCACATATTGTGTGTACACACAGGTACACATACACATGCACACACACACTTATATGACCAGGAGTTAGGCTGATATTCATATGGAATATATTATTTTCTTGATTTTACTTACTTTTGTCTTAGATTATTTAGATGAGCAACAATAAAGAGTAAATTTTCATATATTCTTCATATGAATAAAACATTTTGATCTAAGCATATTAATCTTAGCTTTGTTTAACCCTATCTGGAAAAGTAAGAAAAAATTAGCACTTGCTTCCAAAATCACTTATCTTTTTCTCCCACTTATTCTCAAGCTTTCTGGCTCTTTCCTTTACCCCAAATACAGTCATATATCACTTGATGAAAATACATTCTGAAAAATGCATTGTTAGGCAATTTTGTCAATGTGCAAGCATCACGGAGTGTACTTATCCAGAGAGGGTACAGCTTACTGCACACCTAGGCTATCTGGTATAGTCTATTGCTTCTAGGCTACAAACCTGTACAGCATGCTACTGCATTGAATATTGTAAGTAATTATAACACAATGGTATTTGTGTATCTAAACATAGAAAAAGTGCAGCAAAAATAGGAAATAAAAGATAAAAAATGATAGACTCGCATAGGACACTAACCACAAATGGAGCTTGCAGGACTGGAAGTTGCTCCAGGTGAGTCAGTGAGTGAATGGTGGGTGAATGTGAAGACCTAAGACATTCATGGTACATGACTGTAGGCATTATAAACACTGTACGCTTCGGCAACGTAACATTTATTTTAAAATATTTTTATTTCTGGGGCCGGACGCTGTGGCTCACGCCTGTAATCCCAGCAGTTTGGGAGGCCGAGGCAGGTGGATTACCTGAGGTTGGGAGTTCGAGACAAGCCTGACCAACGTGGAGAAACTCCATCTCTACTAAAGATACAAAAAATTAGCTGGCTGTCGGGGCATGCCTGTAATCCCAGCTACTCAGGAGGCTGAGGTAGGAGAATTGCTTGAACCTGGAAGGCAGATGTTGCGGTGAGCTGAGATCATGCCACTGCACTCCAGCCTGGGCAACAAGAGCGAAACTCTGTCTGAAAAAAATATATATACACACAAATATGTATATATACATATATATACACACAAATATGTATATATACATATATATACACAAATATGTATATATACATATATATACACAAATATGTATATATACATATATATACACAAATATGTATATATACATATATATACACAAATATGTATATATACATATATATGTATATATATATTTTTTTCTTTAATAATAAATTAACCTTAGCTTACTGTAACTTTTTCACTTTATAAACTGTGCTTTAACTTTTTTGACTCTTTTATAATGACACAGCGTAACACACATTGTACAGCTGTACAAAAATATTTTCTTTCTTTATATCCTTACTCTAAAAGCTTTCTTCTTCTTCTTCTTTTTTTTTTAATTTTCAAAGTTTTTCTGAAAAACTAAGACAACATGAGCCTAGGTCTCCACAGGATCAGGATCATCCATATCACTGTCTTTCACCCCCACATCTTGTCCCACTGGAAGGTCTTCAGGGACAATATCATGCATGGAGCCGTTATCTCCTATGATAACAATGTCTTCTTCTGGAATACCTCCTGAAAGACCTGCCTAAGGCTGTTTCACGGTTAACATTTTTTTATAAGTAGAAAGAATACACCCTAAAATAATGATGAAACATATAGTAAATACAAAAATGAATGACACAGCAATTTATTATCATTATCAAGTGTTATGTACTGTACATAACTGCATGTGCTAGACTTTTATATGTCTGGCAATGCAGTAGGTTTGTTTACACCAGCATCACCAGAAACATGTGAACAATGCATTGTGCTATGACAGGAAGGCCACAACATCACTAGGCAATGGACATTTTTCAGCTCCATTGTGCTTTTATGGGACCACCATCATATAAGCAGTCTTTTGCTGCACAAAATGTCATTGTATATGGTGTATGAGTGAACCTTTGCCTTTCTGTCATTCCAACTCCATTTTGGTACTCTCCACAGTGGTAGTGACACATTTAAAATAAACAGATAAGTCTGGGGAGCAAGATTTTCTACCATTCAGGCTTTGTACATTTCCAGATAAATGAGATAATAATGCAAAAACATCCAGCATAATGCTTTGTAGAGTCTAATATAAAGGAATTAATGTATGTAAAGCAGCTCAGACATTTCTTGGGCAGATAACACACGGTGATGGTGATTCATACCTCTGTGTCTAGGAGAGTTAAATGCCACTGTAGAGACAAAGAATGAGAAAAAAATCCCACCAGCCTGGAAGGTGCATTCCATCAGCTATTGCATCTACATGTGCTGTTGTGACTTTTGCTTTTCTTTCTGTTCAATAGTATGATTTTAAATGGCCTCAGTATTAGCAACTGTGGTCCAAGGAAAGGAAATATGGTGATTTCAAGGCTAGCTGACACATTGATTCTCGTAGATATATAATACACACAATTGTAGGTAGTAGCCTGGTAAAGGCAGCCATGCATGTTGGCAGCTGTTTGAGTTCACAGAAATAGCACCAACATGCTGCTTGCTTTATTACAGATATCATCAGAACATACCAACACGAAGTTCCAGCATATAGGTCTTAGATTCTCTCCCAGTAAGACTCCAGGAATGGCTGAACAAAAAGGAGTCAAATTCAGTCTCTGATCTCCTAATCAATCAATCAATCAATCAATCTCTCTCTCTCTCTCTTTCACACACACACACCCACACACAAATGAACATGCGAGAATAGGACTCTAATAAGAGCTATTAAAATTTCAGTTACCAAAGTCAGACAAGAGAGTTTAGGGCATGATCCCAGGATCAAGAAACATTATAGATTAAAATAATATGGAGGGTGGAGAAAGAAAGAGAATAGATGCTGTGACTTTCGAATCACACAAGCAGTAAGACAGATCCCCTGGGGCAAAGTATCCCAGTTCTGCCAATGGGCAGATGGGTATAGTAACCTTAGTTTTCAAATACTCTAGATGGTAAAAAAAAAAGACTACTGCTGAATGTCCTATTCTGATCAGATTTGACATAAGAATTGGTTTCTGTATGTATATGTCTGTGTGAGAAGGAATGTTTGCTAGCAAACCCAACTGCAGTTTTATAATGAAAAGGGTTAGAAAACTAAGAACTAGAATATTTTACAAGGAGAAATATAAAGAAAATCTCAGGTTCTGTTTATATTTTTCTTTGAAATTACTCAAGTTCATATTACCTAATTAAATTCAAAATTCTAAATGATTTAGTCATCAATTGAAATGAAAAAAATTGGAAAATTTGATTGAAGTAACCAGACAGTTCAAGCAAGAAGGCAAAATCTATGTACATGAAGTCAACATTCTAGAAGACACACATTCTCTTTCATTATTATTCCCTTTACAAAACACTAACTTTACAGTTTTACTACCAGTTTACAATGTAGACATATGATAAGGGGACAGGCTGTAGTCCTAAAGGTAATTTATTTTTGGATTATCATGAGTTAACTTATTTCTTTAGAATGAATTTTGCACAGCAGCTAGTTAATTAATGAGCCTAAAGACACGGATGTGAAGCAGTTGGCCTTACAGCAGTCCCTGTTTAATAAAAAATACATTTAGAGCATTCAGTGTGCCTGATTAGTCTCCTCAGTCAGAAAATCCTGTTTCAAACCACATGTGGTGAGGTTTAAATAATTTTTTCCTGCCCTTGGGGGTTTGATATTCTTAATGACTAATTGTTTTCTGAAAAAGAAAAGAAAATGTAATGTTTTCCAGTAGGAAGCATAATTTACGTGACAATTACAAATCTAATTTGGAGACCTAAAGTAAAAGTAAGCTTTTCCTTAAATTCATATTGTTAATAATATAATGGAGCCTGGCTATACATATAATGCTATAGAAAAATATAAAGTTGTGCCTCCCAATCTTTGCTCTCAAATATTTGCCATTTCTTGGGGACTTGTGCCCAAGGAAGATGCATTTATACATACTGAAAAATAGAATATGATACATTTTTACTAAATAGGGGAACATTTATTTTTGAGTCGGGATGGATGGGGACCCCTGTCTAGAGGGGTCCTTGGAGAACTCAGTGGACACAGGATACTCTTTTATGAGTGAAATAATAATAAGTTCCCCTTTATTATTTTTGTGGAACCAGAACTCTACTTGCTAAAAAACAAATCAATACAATTACTCCAAGATTAAACTATAGCTGCAGATTCTCAAATATGGGATGGGAAGGGTGACAGTTTTATTAAAATGGAATACTATTTCCAGAGACTGAGGGAGGAGTGCTGAGTGTGCAGGACTGTAGATGCCCACTGAGGCTTTTTCTTATGTAACAGTCTTTTTTATTCATAACAGTAGTAGTTTGGTCTAATATGACATCCAAACCATGTGACTGCTTTCTTATGGATTGTCCCTTTAGCAAATTCTTTAAAGATAGCGTAGTCTTGTCTCTACCTATTTCTCCAGCTCAGACTGTTTATAAGATCCATCTGTGCAGCAGAAGATCTAAGATGATTTGTAATGTCTCAGCCAAAGAATAGTGAAAGAAGATGCAGAGAGTTCACTCCAGAAACTTTTAATGGCAAATCCAAAGTTAGACTCCCATTCAAAGCAGCTGAGCATGGCCCAGAATAAAGAATGTTCAAACCAAAAAGGGGAATGCTAGGTTTAATCAAATGAATGTTGGGGAAATAAACAGAAAAGTCATGATTGGAAGGCATGCAGGTGTACAAGGATCTCTCCCACCACACCAGACACTGCATCACAGGGAAAAGCCTTATTTCAGAGCCAAACTGCTGATTGTAGCCTTACCTGTCTGTGCTGAGTTAGGAAAGGAAACAATTGTGGGTGGTAATAGGAATTTTAGCTTGGAGATGTAGGAACATAAAAGTCATTAACATAGATATCTTAATTACTAGGGGGTTATAAGTGCTTAAGGACAAGGCAAAAGAGAATAAAGACTAAAATTAAGAGGTCCAAAGACATGATAGTTATGTATACTGTTCAAAGAATCTTACTATTTAAAAACATGATCCATGCACCATCTCTAAGATATTCACTATATTTTGTGTAGATACAGAGAATGAGTTGTGTTCCTCATTTTGATACAGACTAACTTGTACTACTCAACACAAATGGTAACAACCGAGGAAAATAACAACCAAAATATTAAACTTTTAAGGCAATAAAAGTTTAATCAATCATTTAAATACTATACTCTTTATTCTTTCTCAACAAGATAGCCTTGCAGAAGCATAGAAAAAATAAGTAGCGAAAAACTATTATGAAAAGAAAGAGTTTATTCACATTGCTTTAATAATTGTATGTTATTAGAATGTTTGTATGTTACTAAAATGACTCTTTGCAATGATAAGAATTGATGCCTGAATTCTAAATAATTACAAGTACTATGAACCTCACTTCCATACAGAACTTGAGTTATTCCTGATCAACAGTGGAAAATCCGTAGGTTGGATCTGTGTCTCAACCATGGGGTAAAATATTTCTGGTTAAAAGGAGTATTTACACAATAAGCTGCTACCTATCCTCTATCATCTTTCCTTTCTTTGCAGTTGTATTTGCCTTTGTTTACTCCTTGCAATCCAGGTACCCTTATTTCTTTTTCTTTCCCCAAGGTTCTGACTTGAGTCCAAACCTCTTGACTAGAATCTCAAATTGTTGTTTAATCTTTACTTGTTAACAAAACTATGGTCTTTGAAACAGTGAGGAGTCTCAGAACCATTTTGCTGCCAAACACCCAAATGAGAGAATTGACCCTGCTCAGATCTTTCATGTCTCCTCCTGGATTGATTGAACACAGAGATAGGGACTTCAGAAGAAAGGACTCTACCATGTTAATGTCAAATATACTCAACATTTGGGAAATCAATACAATAGCCTGAATAGTGCTCTAGCCCAGCCCACTGATCACTTCCTTTTAACAGATGCTATGCTTCCCGGTAGAGTTTATATAAGTCAATAGGCAGAGATAATTAGAGAAATTTGAGTTACAAATTTCAAGAAACTCAGAAGGAGACAGAATTTTTTCTTAAGGAGGATAGAATTCTGTGGGGTGAGGTGTCATTCTTGAAGTAAAATAAGAATAATCTCTAGGAAAATGGGAATTTTCAAGTAAAGGACCATAACTTTCAGCATACATTTCCAAAGAATGAAAATGCATCAAGTCAGACAAATTGCTGGAGTTTCACCTTTTAAAGCTTTGTCTGAAGATAACAGTAGTTCCCTTATAAGTGGGGAACTACTTGTCATAAATCCCACCACAGGATGACATTTATTATAAACTGAATGATCTATACCTTAAAGTCAGAGAATAAGAGAAAAATGGAATGTTTTTCATATTGCTTCTCATTTCATGAACTTAAAAAATACTCTTGCATCTTCTATTTTGGCAAAAAGCAAATGCTTTGCCATTTTGAAATTAAAATAGCTATTTCAATTAAAGAAACTCATCAATAACAAGTTAAGGCTGAAAAAATGTAAACAGTAAATTCAGACCCTAAAATTTCATATTTTCAGGAGAATATAACAGAGTATTTAGAAAATTTATGTAGAGTGTGACTTGCTCAAAATCTGAATTTTGTAAAATGTTTTTTCTTTCATGTACAATTACACAGAAAGTGACATTTTAATGAGGTCGAAAACCCAAGGAGGATAATCATACCTACACTTTACTGGGCACTGTGCTAATTTCATTATGTACAATATATCATTTGAATGTAAAATAACTGTATGTGGTCTATTATTTTCCACATTATAAATGAGGAGAGTGGAAAAAGTAGTCAGCACCTACAAACTTCAATGTTACACAGCTAAGAGGTAATGCAGTTAAAATACAAACTCAAGATTATAGGCAGATCTTGGAGATATTGTAGCTTTGGTTCCAGACCACCACAATAAAGCAAATCCTACAATAACACAACTCACCAATTTTTTTTGGTTTCCCAGTGCATATAAAAGTTATGTTTACTGTAGTCTATTGGGTGTGCAATAGCATAATAGCATCACGTTTAAAAAACAAAGTACATACCTTAATGTAAAGATATGTGGTTACTAAAAAAATGTTAATAATTATCTGAGCCTTCAGCAAGTCATATCTTTTTGCTGGTAGAAGTTATCACCTAAATGTTGATGGCTGGTGACTAATCAGGGTGGTGGTTGCTGAAGGTTGGGGTGGCTGTGGCAATTTCTTAAAATAAGACTGCAATGATGCTTGCCACATTGATTGACTCTTCCTTTCACACAAGATTTATTTGCAGTGTGTGATGCTGTTTGATAGCATGTTACCTTGATATAACTTCTTTAAAAATCAAAATCAATTTTTTCAAAACCCTGCCACTACATTATGAACTAAGTTTATGTAATATTCTACTTTGTTATCTTTTCAACAATGTTCACAACATCTTCACTAGGAGTAGCTTCCATTTCAAGAAACCACTTTCTCAGCTCATTCGTAAGCAGCAATTCCTTATCTATTCATATTGGATTGATCATGAGCTTGCAGCAATTTAGTCACATCTTCAGAGTCCACCTCTGATTCTAGTTCTCTTAATATTTCCACACATGTGCAGTTACTTCTTCCACTGAAGTCTTGAACCCCTTAAAGTCATCCATGAGGATTGGAATCAACTTTTTCCAAACACCTCTTATTGTTGGTATAATAACTTTCTTCCATGAATCACAAGTGCTCCTAATAGAATTTAGAATAGAGAATCCTTACCACGAGATTTTCAATTGACTTTGCTCAGATCCATCAGAGGAAGCACTCTCTGTGGTGACTACAGCCTTAAGAAATGTCTTTCTTTAATAATGAGACTTGAAAACTGAATTACTCTTTAATTCATGAGCTGCAAAATGGAAGTTGTGTTATCAAATATGAAGACGGCATTAATCTTGTATATCCCCATCAGAGCTCTTGGGTGACCAGGTGCATTGTCAATGTACAATAATATTTTGAAGGATATTTTTTTTCCTGAGCAGTAGGTCTCTACAGTCGGCTTCAAATATTCAGTAAACCATCCTGCAAACAGATGTGCTGTCATGCAGGTTTTATTGTTCTATTTATAGAGCACAGGCAGAGTAAATTTAGTATAATTCTTAAGGGTCCTCAAATTTTCAAAATGATAAACGGTCATTGGCTTCAACCTAAAGTCGCCAGCTGTACTGACTGATATGTAACAAGAGATTCAGCCTGTCCTTTGAAGCTTTAAAGCCAAGCATTGACTTCTTCCCTCTAGAACTGAAAGAAGATGGTGTCTTCTTTCAACGGAAGGCTGTTTTATTTTGATGGAAAGTCTCTTGCTAAATCTTAGCTAGATCTTCTGGAAAACTTGTTGTTGCTTCTATCTCAGCACTTGGTGCTTCACCTTGCACTTTTATGCTATGCAGATGACTCATTTTCTTAAATCGAATGAACCAACCTTTGCTAGCTTCAAACTTTACTTCTTCAGCATCCTCACCTCTCTCAGCCCTTAGAGAATTACAGGAAGTTAGGACTTGGCTTACTAAACTCAACTTGAGCTAAAATTCACTTCACGATCTTATTTGTAGGTATAAGGTTAACTTTTTCAGGGAATGTTGTGGCCAGTTCGATCTTTCATCCAGACCACTCACTTTATCAATATTAGCAATGAGTCTGTTTTGCTTTTCTGTCATTTGTGTATTCACTGCAGTAGCACTTTTAATTTCCTTTAAGATCTTTTCCTTTGCATACACAACTTGGCTAACTCTTTGGCACAAGAAGCCTAGCTTTCAGCCTATTTCAGCTTTAGGTGCCTTCTTCACCAAGCTAAATCATTTCTAGTTTTTGATTTAAAGTGAGAGACATGTGACCCTTCCTTACACTTGTATATGTACAGGCCACTACAAAATTATTAATTGGACTAATTTTAATCCTATTTTGTCTCAAGGAATAAGGAGGACTGAGAAGAGGCAGAGAGAAAGAGGAATGACTGGTTAGTGGAGCAGTCAGAACACACATAATGTTTATTGATTAACCTTGCCGTCTTATATGGGAGCAGCTCATGGTGCCCCAAAACTAGTACAATAGTAACATCAAATATCACTGGTCACAGTTCACCAAAACAGATGAAATAATAATGAAAAAGTCTGAAATGTTGCAAGAATTACCAAAATGTGACACAGAGACATGAAGTGAACACTCGCTGTTAGGAAAATCGTGCTAATTGACCTGCTTGATGCAGAGTTGCCACCCAACTTCAATTTGTTAAAAACACAATGTCTGTGAAGCACAATGAAACAAGGTATGCCCATGTATGATTCCAGAACCTAACCTTCCCGGGTGATGCTGCAGTTGTGAGGAATCAGCATGTTGTCACTGCCTTAAATGGTTTCCACAATTTTTCAAGTTTTGAACTTAGAGTTATCTACAATTTTGAAAGTGAATACAGAGGATGGTGCTTGTTATGAACTGAATGGGTAGACGAGGTCCTCATGGTGGGCATCTTCCATAATCTTAACTAAGTTCAGGCCTTTGGAGGAGCTTTATTCTAAATCAGAAAATCTTTATCTTCAGAGCTCTTTCTCCTCCACATTTTTTCTTTTCTTGTTCTCCTCTAGAAAAGCAACTGGATAAAACTTCAGATTAAGCAAATATTTATTTAAAATCCATTGTGTTCTATCCTTTAAAAGCAACAACTGCCAACTTAAAGTTGGTTTGTTGAAATGTGAGCCAAAGGGTGATGCATTGAGTCTTAATAAAATATGTACAGAGGTCCATGTAAGCAAGCACTCATTTGAGTAACAGAAATGCCCCTGCGACTTGAATTTGTTGTCAGAAAGTTTGATTACTCAAAGCTGTGTTTCAGTACTCAGGCTGCATTCTGAAGAGAAAAATATTATGATTATTAAATAATAACATGATTATTAATTTCAATCAAGAAATTATTTATTCTACTGCAAGGAAAATACATTCATATCCTCCCCAATACTATTAGGAACTTTGAAGGAAGAGCAATGTTTTAGGGCATGCAGCATAGATCATACACATGATCTTTGATGTTACTATTGTACTAGTTTTGGGGCACCATGAGCTGCTCCCATATAAGATGGCAAGGTTAATCAATAAACATTATGTGTGTTCTGACTGCTCCACTAACCGGTCATTCCCCTTTCTCTCTTCCTCTTCTCAGCCCTCCTTATTCCTTGAGACAAAATAGGATGTGTGTATGATACACATAAAGATTTGAGTTCACCAAGCTACTTTATGTGTAGAGATCTGGATAAATAAATGTTTTTGTGGTGACAATTCTGCTACTTAAAGGGAGTGGGGTGGGGTGGCGGTAAAACTAGGTAAACAAAAAAATTCTTAAAGGATTGCTTTGACAAATCTGTTCATTTTTGTTTTTGTTTTCAGTTTTGGACATACTTCAAATTATACCGACTCTTGGAATTCACTAATAGCCTTAGGAGATCATCTAATTTCTTATATCAATTTGTCCTTTAATGACTATGAGTTTGGGTTGAGCATGCAAATACACTCTACCTCAATTTCCCTGACAAAATCATGCTGATAGAAAGCTGAATAATTACTCAGGATTTGATAAGGATTAAATAAAACTTTACAAAGAGAATATACCTTTTTTTTTCTTTAACTTAACTTCCCTGTCTGAAGCAGTAACTGAATATACAAAATATAAAAACTTTTTTACAGGTCATCTCTACTTGAAACTCCCCAAGGTCACAGACAGAAAGGACCATGACAGATCCTATTAATTCAATTTAGGAGATGGGGGAAATGAGGCATGGGAAAGTTTAGTTATCTGTTCTCATTTTTCTACTTTACATAGTTTTATAAGATGCAAATACCAAATAACGCACCTGCACTTAAAAGATTCTGCTCTGCAGAACCCCATTTTGAGGTGATATTAAACGGGCCAAATAAGTTTGGAAAACTCCAGTTTAAATATAATTAAACTCTAATATGGGGGTCCTGAAATGATATGCTAGACTGAATTGCTTTTTATCTTTCTTAGCTAGAGGAGTTGGCAAAGCATCACAGAGAGGCAAGAACAGAAAATAACCTTGAAATATATTTCCTGTTTTCCTGCTTTTGCAAATAAAAAGTTGAATGGCTTTTCTTTAATATTTAAGCATAAGTTTAGCTGGCTTCAGTTACTTGAGATTAACATGCCCAAACCTAATTTTTTAAGACAATAAACAACACAATTAAAGCATAACTCTAACCTTACGGAGCTTGGTCATCAGGGAACAAGAAATGTGCATATGTGTGTATATGATGGTGGGGTGGGGATGTTTTGGGTGTGTAAGTTACCAGATGGAGTGGTGGTACCAGGGTTGACTGGCACCCGAAGTAGTAGTTTGACATGAGAACTCAATGTGCTGAGTGCAAAGAACTATACTTTTAGAGTTCAGCCCTTTGTGCACAAAGCCCCTTTAAGTGATGTTGCCATCTTCCTCTAATTACCACTGAAAGGGCTCCACTATGGTACCCAAAGAAGCACTCAGCCTCTGTCTCCTCCCTTCAGCCAGCTATTCAGAAATGACTTCATAGGTATGGTCAGATCTTCAGTTCTTAATGGACTGTAATTTATACTGGAGTCTGTTCATTGCCACTTGACCAAGTAGCTCTGTCTGTTCCAACAGAAATATTCAACTGCCCCTGGCTTTCTGAGGTCACCCCGATCCCATAGTGAGGATTTCAGCACTCTACAGTACTGACCTGATGCAACAAACATTCCCATAACATCATAATCTAGAGGACAACAGACATAAAACTGGCTGTATTATGACAGGCCAGCAAATAGACCTTTGGAAATACTGATGAAGGGAGTTGAAAGAGCTTAAGCAGTGTTAGGGCTCAGAAATTAATACCCCAAAATATGGCACTTTGACATGCTGAAATGAAGAAGCCACAAGTTCTCTCTGACCTTCTCCCCAACCTCTTGTCTCAATCCCCTGTGTCTCACAAAACACAGGATTAAGTTCTCTGTAGTTCCTTATCCACTTCAAATCCAAACCTGACAAAGAAGAAAATAATTACATCAAGTTCCTTCCTCGAGTTTTCATTAATTGAACTCATGTTACAGGAAGAAATTTTAAAATCTGTCAACACACCTGGACAGACTTTTGTCACAAACTGTTGTCCACTCTGCTGACCCAACAGACTTTGTCCCAGGCCCTTGTATGTTCTCCAAGCCCATTGAATTCCCCTAAAAATCATCTACACTTCCCCATTACCCTTTCCCTAAGAAGGAGGGTAAATAAGCATTTACACCCCTTTGGGATACAGGGCAATCACTCTGTGATTCTCCCTGTGTAATATTAATAAATGTGTATGCCTTTTCTCCAATTAACCTGAGTTTACTGAGTTGATTTTTTAGCACATCCTCAGGGGTCAAAGGGGAAGTTTTTACCTTGGCCTCTATAGTGGTTAGTTGACAAGTTTTTAAACCTCAGTGGATGATGCTACCAGCCTTTATGAGAATAGGCTACCTACCCTTAACAAACACCGTGGCTGCTATGGGAGCCAGAAATTCACTCATTTTCTTACCTTTGGGCTCTACTTTCCAAGAAGACTCCCTTCAGCGTCTATAGAGTCTATAGTGTCTCAATATAGTGTCTTCAATCTCATTATAAAGTCTACAGTGTCTTCAATCTCATTATAGATTTTATAGTGTGATTGAAATGAGCCACACTGAATTCTTCTCCTTATTGGGAATTCATAGGCTTTCAAAAATCTTAGGCACACAATGAAAAAGGAAGTAATCTGCCATCACTGCCAATTTAAGACTGATGATAATATATCACTTTCACCCCAAACTATAACCTAAACAAACAAAAAGCCTCCAGTTAGAATTTATCTTTAATACAGGGATGTTTTTCAGAGCTTTACATATGCTAACATACATTGCAAATATCCAAATATAAAGTATGCCGTATTTCCAAGTATTTCATCATAGAGGCCTTGTTTTTTTTTTTTTAAAAAAAAAAAAAAAGCATTACATGAAACACACTTTGAGAAGTGATGAATTCATAATTCTTTCTCCATAAGCCATTGGTGAGGCTGTGAAGTATTTTTACCCACAGCGATTGTCTGGGCTGCTGCTGTGGTTTAAACTAAAATCTATTCGTTCCCCATCTTTCTCATTGATATTAAATTACTGAGGTTCCTTTCTCCATAACCTTTTCACTTAGAACTAGATAGAAATAGTTTCCTTTGCTGAACAGTTTAGCAACTATCTCACTAAAAACAGCTCATAAGAGAATTGTTTCAATTGTTAACTTAGGAAACAGCTTTTAAAACCAACAACATGCATTTTAGAGACCCATATTAGTTAACTTCTGTGTCCCTTGGGTATATTTTATAGGGAGAGAACATGACCTTCTCCCTTCTATGTGGAATATTTTTATTAAATAATACAGAAGGGATAGGGAAAAATACTTACCTTATTGGATTAGTTGCTCCTATTTCTGAATTCTTAGGCACATATAATTCAGGGATCTTATCAACTTATTCTAGACCAAATGTCTCCTCCTTCTCTTCCTCTTCTTCCTCCTCCTCCTTCTTTCCTTTCTCTCTTCCTCTCTCTCTCTCTCACACACACTCTCTCTCTCTCTCTATCTCTGTCTCCCTCTTCTCTCTCTCTCTCTCTAGGAAAAAATCTTGGCATCTTTCCTGGTATACTATCATAACAGAATACTTCTGTGACCAAATGTGTGGGGATTTTTTTTCCCTATTCATGATGCAAGCAACTAGTTCAGCAGTGAGCACTGGGTGAGTGTCTAATTCAATTCAATTCTGACAGTATCTACATGGGCATAGCACCAGATCCCACAGGTTGAAAGCTCAGTCCCACGAGACTGTTCCCCACTTCAGATATCAGTTGCAAGTCTGTGCTTCCAGAACTTCTGACTGACTGGCTATAAATTGGGGCTCCATTGACTCCCTTCTGGAGTTTAATTTGCTAAAGAACTCAGGGTAACACTTTACTCATATTTACTCATTTATTACAAAATATATTTTAAAGGATGCAAATGAACATCCGGATGAGAAAATACACAAGGCAAGGTCTGGAAGGGTTCTGGGCATGGGAACTTCTGTCCCCAGGAGTTGAGGCACACCACCTCCTGGCAGCTGCATGTTTTTGGTAGCCAACAAGGAAGCTCCCTAAACTCAGTCCTTTTAGGTTTCTATGGAGGCTTCATTGTGTAGGCATGATTGATTCAATCATTGACCATTGGTGGTCCACATAACTTTCAGACACTGTCTTCTCCCCAAAGATTAGGGAGATGGAGCTGACAGTCCCAACCTTCTAGTCCTCTCTTGGTCTTTGTGGTGACCAGCACCCATCTTGAAGCTACCGAGGAAACCCTATCCACCAGTCATATAATTAGCATAAAGAAAACACTTATTCTGGAAATTGCGAGAGTTTTTTTCCAAAAAACAGGAATGAAGACCAAATATATATTTCACACAGGTGCAAGGTAGATGCACACACACACACATACACACACACACACACACACACACACTTTTCCTTCCTCAAAGACATATCTCCCATGTACAGGTTTTCATTTCAAAAGCACTCCTGTAATGGCCCCTATATTCTTTAATATTACAAGTGTTTACTTGAAGAGGAGGTGTGTTAGAAAATGATTAAGCTAATATCTATTTATTCATGTTTATTTATTTGTTTATTTTGAAACATTGTCTTGTTCTATTGCCCAAGCTGAAGTGCAGTAGTGCAATTACAGCTCACTGTGGCCTCAACCTCCTGGGCTTAAATGATTCTCCCACCCCAGCCTCCCAAATAGCTGGGATCACAGGTGCATACCACCATGCCTGGCTGAATTTTTTTGTTTTGCTTTAGTAGCAATGGGGTCTTGCTCTGTTGCCCAGGCTGGTCTTCAACTCTTGGATTCAAGTGATCCTTTCACTTCAGCCTCCTATGCTGGGATTATAGGCATGCACCACCACACCCAGCCAAAGCTAATATTTATTAATCAGCCATTTTAGTGCTCACTTTATGAGAGTGTCCAAATACATCTGAATCTTTACTGCAATCCTAGCAGGCAGATACTATTATCACTTCATTTTATGACGAAGAAAGTGATATACATGAAGATTATTTTACTTGCTGAAAATCATGGGTCACATGGAGGTGATTCCTATGATTAAACACAGGTTTAGAGTGTACGTTTTCTGATCAGAATCCCCTTCCTGCCTCAAACTGGCTACCAAACTGTTTTAGTCTCATTCTTTCTCACTTTGATTGGATATCTGTATTTAGACTGTTTTTTCCTCCTGGCCAAATACAAAACAATCTTCCCATTGTTCAAAGACAGAAAGTGTCATCTGGGGTCCACACAATGAAAAAAAAAAAAAAGAAAATGAAGTAAATCTACTTGTTTTTAGAGCAAATCTAAAGAAGAATTAAAAACAAGATAAATGGCATTTGACACCATACTTTAAAAAAATGAATTAATCTTATTTCCTCAGGTTTAACTAAGGAAAGAGTTAAGGCATAGCTGTCTAAAGACAATGCCTCTATAAATTTTGTACAAAACATTTGATTAAAAGTGATTTACCTTTTTTTTAATGTATTTTGCCTTGTTGTGGGACGATTCTTGAGCAAATGATTTATTGGGGGCATATTCGCAAGAGAAATCTGCAGAGAAAGTAAGTAAAATAGGACTGGACAGAGGAAAGGAGGTAAGCAAAAATGTAGTTTCAGCAGAAGTAGTCCCAGCCTCAGCTGGGTTTCATGAGGGCCTCAGGAGTGTGAATTGTTCTACAAGGTTGCCCACTAAGAGGAAGGGGACCTGGCTTTTATGTATTATGTCAGTCTGTCATTTTCCACAAGCCATCCTAGGAAGAGGTTAGCAAGCTCTCATGCAACTCTCAGCTAGGTGGTTCCTATTAGTCAAGGGAACTCCTCCAGAGAAAGGTGAAGATGAAAGGAGCTCTGGCTTGGGTGCACCAGCCTAGTAAGTAAATGGGATCTAGATGGGATGTCAACATTAACCAATATATGCCTTAAATAAGAATTTCTGTAATAAAAACTTTCAGTGCTCAGAACATGGAAAAGTCCTGTTTGATAATTATGTCTTTTTATTACTAGAATATAAGAACAAAATATGATACTTATCACATCTCTCTTTTTGCAAAGACTGCCCTTTTTTTTTTTTTTTTGCTATTTTCTTAGCTGCAGCCTTCTTTAGAAAAGGTTTGGGGTACAATTATTCTCCTCAATTTTCCAGTTCTCCAAGTATATGTCTTTTGCTCTTTTATCATTATTTCAAAGGTTTGAGTTTACTTTTTTGTTTTGTTTTGTTGTGAGTCATTTCAAATTCTTTCTGTAAGTAGACTACATAAATAGTAAACAACCAAAAATAGGGAAATCTATTAATCCAATGGCATGAAGCAAATATGGATAAATGTAATACCTTTGCAACTAGAGTACTTATGTAATAAAAAAATTACGATTTTTTCAACAGAAGAGTCCATTAAAGGTGACATTTATAAGACAAAGTTTACCACAGTGCTCATTTTGCATAATAACACACATTTTACACATTTATTAAAGTAATAATTCTTTAACATATTTTTCGCAAGACAATTATGGAAATATTATCAAGTTCAACCACATTCTAAAAACCTTTTAATTTAGGGAAAGCACCCATTGGTCTTGACAATGATTATTCTATCTAACCAGGCACTTAAAAATGACAAGGTCAGAGTCTTGGATGTGACATTTAAACCCTTTGAATGCCCTAAAACAAATTATTCATTATTCATAAATCCAAAATAAAATGGCAAGGTCAGCAAAGTGCATCCCCCACACTTACAACCTGAACAAATCATTAAGCTTCTATAATTATCTTTATCTTATCAAAAAGCCACTAACTCACTGCCCAGCCTCACTCTGGTCATCTAGGTCATTTTGTCCTTTTGCCATTTCTCAGAAAAACTAATCATCAAGAACTATTGACCCAATTTGGGACAGGAAGGAAAAGAAATAGCAAATGGTCAAATATTATTAAGAAAACAAACAGGGTGAACTCTGGGCAAAAGTTTGAAGTCCAGCTTTATTGCTCCTACTTCTTTCTTTCTTTCCCACTATTGAAGTCTGTGATCTGGAAAAAATGTGTGCTCTATTCTTCATGTGAAGTAAGGTCTCATCTGTATTGACTGTACAATTCTGGCATTTATGTAGAGAGCTTTTTAGCCAAGGTGGCTGGTGTGTGGGTTACCCTAAGTACTTCAGCTTTTGGCAATCAGCATTTGCTTTAATCGTCAGTTAAAATGGCTCATAACTCCATGCCATTTGCTGTGGGAAGTCTATTTACTAATCAAGATTTCTAAGGGTCTCTCAGTGTGACGAATGCATTTTAAGGGTTTCTTCTGATGTCATCACACACATGGCTCACCTCTAGTGGTTGCCTATCTACTTTCTGACCACTTTGCCCTCCAAAAATATTCCAAAATCTCCTCCTTTATTTTCTAATATGGCATTAACATAAATTGTGGTAGGTAGAAGAACTTTGCTAAAGGTTTGGTGTAACAATGGAGATTACAGGATAAAAATAAAACCAGGTGAAACCTTGATACTGAATTTTAGACATGTATGTTATGAACTCTCTCATCCATTTTCACCTTCATAAATTCCTCTTTACTATGAATATATTTTCATGAAATGTGAAAAATAAAAATTTCATAACAAAATAATAATTACAAAAATAATTTTAGAGTAGCAGACATTGCTAAGCATCCTCAGGAATTACTTTATTTAATATTCCCCAGATACACATAGAGTCAATAATATCATTTTCAAGCTATGAGCGAGTAATGAATTGAGGTTTATAAATGTTAATTAAATTGTCCAGGCTCAAATTCATAGTAAGTAATAGCATCAGAATCTGAACCAAGATATCTCAGATGTTGAAGCCTTCTTTTTTAAAGAAACAATATCGTGGTTTGGGTAGCACTGTGCTACTTGTTGAGGATGGATAATGGACACTATCATTTGACAGATTTGTTGGAGCACAGAATAAACATAGATGTTTGCACAGTTCAGATCAGTGTCTTCCACTCTGATGAAGTAGCAAGATAGGAAGCTTAGTTTCAGTAGACATCAGAAGGAAATGATGCCAACTACTTTAGCAGCAAGAACATCATATGCAAAAAGTGTTTTTTTTTTTTATTTGGTCATAGAACTTTGGCTCTATCAGTAGCTTTATGATAAATGCTTTATGGTTATAAAAAGAATGAAGGCCTCAGTGTTAGGAGGTAGAGTCATCCTTGATTCCTTTCTTTCTTACTTTCCTGCTGCTCTAGCTTCAAAATATATCCAGAATTTGATGACTTACCTCCTCTGCTACCTGGTCCTGGTCAGGGATGGTGGGCTCTGATTTGTATCATTTAGCTATTTTTGTGGTGTTAAAATACTCCCATGGTGGCAGATCCTAAGCTAGTAACATGACATCTTTGAATGCAGAGCTGAGAAGTGCAACCTAATTGGCACTGAAGAGCATTAAAAGCCTTTTCCAGAACACCACTGAAAGCCTGAGAAAAAATGGAAATGTTCAAGATCATCTGGTTATTAGTCTGGAATTAGAACCCAGGTAGCCTGAATGCTAAACCAGAGCCCATTTCACAGAGAAATATTTGCATGTTCAGTCTCATTCTTCGCATTGTTCTACTAAAGAAAATCTAACTCTTGACAAGGGGGTGCAACAGCACAGTGGAGGAGAGGTAGTTATCTTAGAGCCCTAAGGACTTTGCAATGGCCTGAAGACGTATTGGGGCATTTTGGTGGCTCTTTACCTCACTCATACCTTCGCGTGTAAAGTGATTTATTAGGTCAGAAAAACAAGTTAAGCTTTCTCTGATGGTAGAGATCAACACCAAATCAATTCCTTCTAGGAGGGAAACGCAAAACATAATTTAATTATGAGGTTGTGATAGGCAGGATTGTGAATAACTGCATGGTATTTGAAGGAGACCAGAATGAATTTCAGTCACTCACTTCACCATTTACTGGAACTAAGACTTCGGGAAATTTAATCCCTCAAAACTATAAAGCCAATAAAATCAGAATATCCACTCAATATTGTCATAGATAGGACAATATGATCACAGATCTGAGCACGTTCCTGTTACATAGTAAATATTCAGTAAATGCAAGAACTATTATTACTGGTAAAAAACATCCACAGTACTATTTTAAAAAGAGTCTGTTGGAACTTGAGAAGAAAGCTTTGATGAATATATTCAATTAGAAATATAGAGGAATGAAATTATAATCTGAACATTTGTTTACCCTGTAATATTCTATCTGACTCTACTTTATCCCTGAACCTTCTATATTGTATTCCAAATTCCCTTTATTATAGTTTCAGGCCAAGAAGACAAAGCCTTAATTTTAATCTAGAAATCACATCTTCCCTTAAAGCTGTGAGATTCATTATGCAATACTTAGAACCAGGTGACCTTGAGTGAAGTCTTTCAAACTCTCATTTTATTTTCTTACAACAGGCTTATTATTATACCTAAATGGCATGCTTAAGATTTGGGGGGATTATTAAAATCACAACAATTAGACAAATTTTCCAGGGATATTGTTTCTAACAAAGCCTTTATCCACTTATACAAAACTCATACATATTCAAAGGATTATGTTTCAGAAAGTGCCCCAGCTTAATACTAACTGATATATTCCAAGTAAGGAACATTACAGA
Source organism: Hylobates moloch (assembly GCF_009828535.3). NCBI lineage: Eukaryota > Metazoa > Chordata > Mammalia > Primates > Hylobatidae > Hylobates > Hylobates moloch. The sequence goes on from NW_026652281.1 coordinate 98,037,891, forward strand.
AGTTCAGCGTTTGTGGAGTTTATTAAAAGCTCATGTTTTCTTTTTCTTTACAATTCACCAATTGGTAAATTAGAAAAAGTTGATATGCACTGGGAACAATATAGGTCTACACTTTCAAATCTTTTATCTAACAAGCTGTTAGAAAGGTTGGCCTAATTACTTTTCTCTATTTAAAAGTGTCCAAGCATGTTGGAGTTTAGTTAAGTGATTCTGATTTTATTATAAGCTCCATAGGAGAAGCACTCCAGGGTGGCCAGCCATGCCAGTTGGGCTATCTGCTTAATTGCCTTGATTGCAGAGCATTTTCTAAAGCAACAACAGCCCAGGCAATGCTAGTATTGTATTTGAAAATTTCAGCACTGTGGTGTTTTCACACCACATTGGTTAAATGGTACCAATTTTAAAGTGGTAAGGTCAGAGATGCTCTGTGATATATGCTAACTCTTGGAACAGCTGAGTCTGTGACAGTTGTGTCTAATGGTGACAAGCATGGGGTTTGGAGTTTGACTCTGTTAGTTACAAGCTGCACTAGTTAACTAAAATTCTCTGATTTCCTGTATTCTTTCTTCTGGCTAGTATGACCATATTGACTACTTTTCAAGTAAATTAGAATCTATCTAACTACAAAAGGACAATTATAATTGGCCGGGCAATGGAGCTCCTTCATTTTGGTGTTATAATGAAACTGATTCTAGAATGACATGATTTCTAAATTTTCAGGCCTTACCTTTCCTGTCAGCATTGCTCACATCTTTTTATATCTTTCTGGTTTGGGAACAACTTGAGGGTAGAGACTGTGTTTTGATTCTGTTAATATTCTTCCAAGTTGTGCAATAAATACTTATTTACACTCTAGTATAAACAGGCAATTTGATGACTTTGTAGTTGTATTGTTGCTCTTCTTCCTCCTCTAAGCCTGACCCAGCCATGGTGAGTGTGTGTGTGTGTGTGTGTGTGTGTGTGTGTGTGTGTGTGTGTGGTGTCTACTAGGTGGGGACCAGCAAGAAAATGAGATATTTAAAGAAGCAACACCTCTTTAATCCCTAGTTGACCTTGAGATAATGCTCATTCAATTTATTTCAATTCCACAAACAGAATTAGCACTTTCTCTGCACAGCATCCTTTCTCCCCTTGTATGCAGTGCCGAGCTCTTGATAAGATACAGTAAATAATTAGTTAATACTTAAATCAGAATCTGAGTATCTTAGAAATGGAATGAGTAGAAGTAATCTTGTTTCACTCCCCTCAATTTACAAATACGGATGTTGTGGCTCAGAAATATTGAGATATGACCAAACTGCAGGGCTGTTGGTGGCAGAAATAATCAGCTCTAAATCCAGGTCTACAGGGTTTGCATCTACTTTGTACTCTATCTCTATGGCTCTAGAAATGCCAGTTTCTTTCTCTCTCTTTCTCTCTCTCTTTTTTTTTCTTTTTTTTTTTGGTAGCATATCAATTTCAAACAGTAGTTAAAAACAGCATTTAGTACAGGCTGTGGATTATGGGCGTACCTATTAATTCTAATAATTTTACTTTCCAGAAAAGATCCTTTGCTTTGGGCAGCTACCTCTCCAACAGTGGCTTCTGTGTTGCCTATGTGCTTCTGATCCGATATGTAGGCAGTAGTTCCCTCAGACTGGAGAAGCAGTTGTAATTCTCAGCTGGGGGCTCTGCCTCTTACTCAGCCTGCAGGTGATTAAGGTTCTCACCTGGAGAGCACTCAGCTGAACATCTGCTGTGGTATGTCATAGTTAAGGGGGGGCGCATCTCCCACCGTTCTCATTCCAACCTGATAGCAGGAGATAGAGCAGCGTATTTCACATCTACCCGAGATGAATACTTGCAATATTGAGCCATGAGAGTATTACTTTCTTTCTTCCTCATTTTACCCTAGCTTTTATAAACATAGTTAATCTTTATTGGGGGGTTGGTGGAGGTATCCATTATGTTAAATCAAGCATCATGGTATAGTTAAATGAGCTTTTAACTCAGAGAAACCTACCAGAGTTCAAGTCTTCGCAGGTCACATGCTGGATGGGAAAACCGAAGCAAGTTGTTCCAGCTATTTCCTTACCTATAAAAGGAAATTCAAGTTTCTACCTACCTCAAAGAGCTATTCTGTGTGCCTGATGACATTTCCTCATTCATTCACTTAAGAATTATTTATTGAGTATACCCTGTCAGGAAATTCACTAGGTTGTGGTACAGAGTAGTGAAAATAACTAATGCTTATATAGCACTATAATTAAGACGACTTTTTTTTTTCCCCAAAAACTGTATTTAAAAAAAGTTAGCCCTAGTCAAATCAAGAGTTTACAGGCATTTGGATTATTTTCTTTCCTGATAAGCAAATGCCTTACAGTTTGACAAATACAATTAATATTTAAAATTATGGCCCTAAAGCAACTGAATATCTCAAAATGCCTTGTAAACTACAGGCAGTTTTAGTGCTGTTAACTCCTTCGTCACCCTTAGAGGCTGTGTCCAATCAGTTTCTCAGTTCTGGAAATGAGTGATGTTGTGCACAATTTCTCATGTTAATTCTATTCTTTCTAGTCCCACTCATGCCATTGCAATTCAGATCCTTTACCCACATATACATTTTTGCAAAATTCTGAAGGCTGACTTCGCTGACTAGTCTCTCTCTTTCTCAGCACAAAAAACATGATACTCTCTGATTACTCAGTAATAAATATTGGGAGTGTCATTTGACTGCTCAAAAGACCTCTAAGTATAACCTCTATCAATTATAATAGATTTAAACTTTTTAGCATGGCATTCAAGACCCCCAGTATCTTCATTTATGCATGCCAGTACTTGCCCATTTAAGCCTTTTATTTCATCCAGTCTCAAGTACTCATCTGTTCATTTATTCAAGCATCTGCTAAACCCAAGCAATTATTAAGCACCCATGTGTTCTTGTCTCTGCTGCCTACTAGATTGGATAGGTTGTTTAACTTACCCTAGAGTTAAGTTACGGTATCATTTAAATAAAGATTGTAATCACCACCACACAAGAAGATATAACTCTAAAGATTAACTATGCTTATGTACCTAAGGTATAAGTAGAGTTCCACCAATAATGTATACTTCTTATTGTTCTTATTACTTTGAGTATAATATTTTACAGATAATATTTGTTTAAATTTAGAACATTTTTGGCAATTCATTTATTGCAAATGAGTTAGCTCCTAGAATTTTCAACTAAATAAAATAGAACACTCACAAACATCTTGTTTATTGTTCAATAGCACTAATTTTGATTTTGTTTATTCTTATTTCTGGTGTTCACTTTAAGCCCTACAAGGTAGCATATGGAGCCTAACAGTTGCTTCTGGGGCAGATGGACAGATCTAAAAAGGAGCTACAGGATTCTAAAAATGCAGAGAAAATGGAACTCAATGTTGGACCAAGAATTGGAATTACAGGGCCAAATAGTCACTGAGAGAAACAATAAGGGTGTTCTTAGTTAAGAACTGAAAGGAATTGTTAGAAAAAAACAGGCAATGGAAAGGCAGCAATTGTTTGGAGAAAGGCCTAAGCTGAGGATTTCTGATTCCATTGACAATATTTTGTCTAAACATGTGGGATCCTTTGAAGTTCGAACCTGTCTTTCCTTGAAGGTGCTCAAATATCGGAGGGGACCCCAAAAGAAATGTATTTTATGCAAATGTGTGTCCAGGAGAAGTAAGAAAGAGAGAGATTGATTGGAGTAGCATTGAATTAAATAGGGAAGGTAGGTTATAGCAGACATTTTCAGCCCCAACACTTCCTTCCTTCCTTTTTCCTTTCCTTCCTTTCTACATCCCTTTCTCCCTCCCTTTTGGCTCTCTTCCTCTCTTTTCTCTCCTTCCCTTCCTCCCTCTCGCCCTTCCTTCCTTCCTTCCTTCCTCCCTCCCTCCCTCCCTCCCTCTCCCTCCCTCCCTCTCTCCCTCTCTCCCTCTCACCCTCCCTTCCTTCCTTCTTCCCTCCCTGCTTGCTTGTTTCTGCTTGCCCCTCTGGGTGCTGCTTGCTTTATCAGGAGAATAATATGCACCAAGTAGCTGCAGACTCTCTAGTGCAGACCCCAAAATCAGACAGGTGCAGCCAACCTGAACTCAACCAACAGCCTGAAAGAAAGTTCCTGCCAATCTTTAGACCATGAGTGAGAAATAAGTGCATATTATTGTATGCCACAGAGATTCTTTGGTTGTTTTCTATGCAGGAAAAGCTGACACTAGAACTAATACAATTTCAAACGTTCTAAATAATACTTCTTTAGAGTTAAAAAAAAATAAAACCAGAACAAAACATATTCTGTGAACCTCTATATCTACAATAACATGCTTTATAAAAGAGAAGAAAAATGAAATAATCCAAATGTCCAGCAAGTCCTGGGTCTCTCATAGTCTTAGGGTTTCCTCTATTCATCTTTCTGGATTAAATTTTTCTGTTTAAAATACTTAACTGTGGTTAGTCTTTTCCTGGCTGACCATGACTAAGCTGATATGTAGTAATTTTGCCCCCATGAAATAGAAAGAAAAATCAATAATTAGAGAGGTTGTATAATTTAACCTCTATTTCTCTGTATGAGAAATGTCTATAGTAAAATGTGAGAGAGTTAGAGGGACTGCAGTCTGTTCATTCTGCTTTTCTATTTTTTTTCTTCAAACATGTACGGTGCCTTTTTAATCTTTGGAAAACTTGGTACCATAACACAAAAGTGGTTACCTCACTCTTAACCAGCTTCTTTCTCTTCCTTCCTCCCTCCCTCCCTTCCTCCCCCTCCCTCCCTTCCTCCCCCTTCCTCCCTTCCTCCCCCTTCCTCCCTCCCCTCCCTCCCTTCCCCTCCTTCCCCTCCCTCCATCCCTCCCTCCCTCCCTTCCTTCCTTCCTTCCTTCCTTCCTTCCTTCCTTCTCTTCCTCCCTTTTTCTTTTCTTTTCTTATCTTTTATTTCTTTTCTTCTCTTTCTTTCTCCCTCTCTTACCCTACCCTTCTCTCCCCTCCTCTCCTTCTCCCTCCCTGTCCTTCCCTCCCCTGTCCTTCCCTCCCCTCCCCTCCCCTTTTTTCTTCTCTTCTCCTGTCCCTTCCCTTGCCTTCCCTCCCCTCCATTCCCTTCCCTTCCCTCCCCTCCCTTCCCTTCCCCTCCCCTTCCCTTTCTTTCCTTTTCCTTCCCTTCCCCCTTCCCTTCTCCCTTTCCTTTCCTCGTTCATTTTTACTTCCCTTTCCTTTTTCTCCTTCAATTTCCTCCACTCCACTCCTTTCCCTTCCTTCCCCTGCCATCCCCTCCCCTCCCTTCTTCTCCCCTTCCCTTCACTTCCCTTCATCTTCCATTTCCTTTTGATTTACACTTCTCTGATTATCAGTGATATTGAACACTTTTCATATATCTCTTTCCAATTTGTACATCTTCTTTTGAGAAATGTCTATTCAGATATTTTGCCCATTTTTAATCAGATTATTAGATTTTTTCATATTGAGTTGTTAGAAATCCTGAATTGTTTATTAATCCCTTGTCAGATTAATAGTTTGAAAATTTTTTTTACATTCTGTGGGTTGTGCCTTCACTTTGTTGATTGTTTTCTTTGCTATTTAGAAGCCTTTAAATTTGATGTGATCTCATTTGCCAGTTTTTGCTTTGATTGCCTGTGTTTGTGGGGTAGTACTCAAGAGATCTTTGCCCAGTTCCATGTCCTGTAGAGTTTCCTCAATGTTTTCTTTAAGTAGTTTCATAGTTTGACGACTTAAATTTAAGTATTTAATACATTTTTGTTTAAATTTTGCATATGAAGAGAGATACGAATCTAGTTTCATTCTTCTGTATGTGGATATCCAGTTTTGCCAGCACCATTTATTGAAGAGGCTGTATTTTCCTTAATATGTGTTCTTGGCAACTTTGTTAAAAATAAGTTTACTGTAGATGTATGGATTTATTTATAGGTTCTCTATTCTGTTTCATTTGTCTATGTGTCTGTTTTTATGCCAGTACCATGCTGTTTTGGTTACTGTAGCTCTGTGGTATAATTTTTTTTATTATTATACTTTAAGTTCTAGGGTACATGTGCACAACATGCAGGTTTGTTACATATGTATACATGTGCCATGTTGGTGTGCTGCACCCATTAACTCATCATTTACATTAGATATATCTCCTAATGCTGTCCCTACCCCCTCCCCCGACCCCATGACAGGCCCCGGTGTGTGATATTCCACTTCCTGTGTCCAAGTGTTCTCACTGTTCAATTCCCAGCTATGAGTGAGAATATGCGGTATTTGGTTTTTTGTCCGTGTGATAGTTTGCTGAGAATGATGGTTTCCAGCTTCATCCGCGTCCCTACAAAGGACATGAACTCATCATTTTTTATGGCTGCATGGTATTCCATGGTGTATAAGTGCCACACTTTCTTAATCCAGTCTATCATTGATGCATATTTGGGTTGGTTCCAAGTCTTTGCTATTGTGAATAGTACCGCACTAAACATACGTGCGCATGTGTCTTTATAGCAGCATGGTTTATAATCCTTTGGGTATATACCCAGTAATGGGATGGCTGGGTCAAATGGTATTTCTAGTTCTAGATCCTTGAGGAATCGCCACACTGTCTTCCACAATGGTTGAACTAGTTTACAGTCCCATCAACAGTGCAAAAGTGTTCCTATTTCTCCACATCCTCTCCAGCACCTGTTGTTTCCTGACTTTTTAATGATCGCCATTCTAACTGATGTGAGATGGTATCTCATTGTGGTTTTGATTTGCATTTCTCTGATGGCCAGTGATGATGAGCATTTTTTCATGTGTCTGTTGGCTGCATAAATGTCTTCTTTTGAGAAGTGTCTGTTCATGTCCTTTGCCCACTTTTTGATGGGGTTGTTTTTTCTTATAAGTTTGTTTGAGTTCTTTGTAGATTCTGGATATTAGCCCTTTGTCAGATGAGTAGATTGCAAAAATTTTCTCCCTTCTGTAGGTTGCCTGTTCACTCTGACAGTAGTTTCTTTTGCTGTGCAGAAGCTCTTTAGTTTAATTAGATCCCATTTGTCAATTTTGGGTTTTGTTGCCATTGCTTTTGGTATTTTAGACATGAAGTCTTTGCCCATGCCTATGTCCTGAATGGTATTGCCTAGGTTTTCTTCTAGGGTTTTTATGGTTTTAGGTCTAACATGTATGTCTTTAATCCATCTTGAATTAATTTTTGTATAACGTGTAAGGAAGGCAGTGTGTAGAGGGAAATTTATAGCACTAAATGCCCACAAGAGAAAGCAGGAAAGATCCCAAATTGACACCTTAACATCACAATTAAAAGAACTAGAGAAGCAAGAGCAAACACATTCAAAAGCTAGCAGAAGACAAGAAATAACTAAGATCAGAGCAGAACTGAAGGAAATAGAGACACAAAAACCCCTTCAAAAAATCAATGAATCCAGGAGCTGGTTTTTTTTTTAAAAGATCAACAAAATTGATAGACTGCTAGCAAGACTAATAAAGAAGAAAAGAGAGAAGAATCAAAAAGACACAATAAAAAAATGGTAAAAGGAATATCACCACCAATCCCACAGAAATACAAACTACCATCAGAGAATACTACAAACACCTCTACACAAATAAACTAGAAAATCTAGAAGAAATGGATAAATTCCTCGACACATACACCCTCCCAAGACTAAACCAGGAAGAAATTGAATCCCTGAATAGACCAACAACAGGCTCTGAAATTGAGGCAATAATTAATAGCCTGCCAACCAAAAAAAGTCCAGGACCAGACGGATTCACAGCCTAATTCTACCAGAGGTACAAGGAGGAGCTGGTACCATTCCTTCTGAAACTATTCCAATCAGTAGAAAAAGAGGGAATCCTCCCTAACTCATTTTGTGAGGCCAGCATCATCCTGATACCAAAGCCTGGCAGAGACACAACAAAAAAAGAGAAATTTAGACCAATATCCCTGATGAACAACAATGCAAAAATCCTCAATAAAATACTGGCACACCGAATCCAGCAGCACATATAAAAGCTTATCCACCATGATCAAGTGGGCTTCATCCCTGGGATGCATGGCTAGTTCAACATATGCAAATCAATAAACGTAATCCAGCATATAAACAGAACCAAAGACAAAAACCACATGATTATTTCAATAGATGCAGAAAAGGCCTTTGAAAAAATTCAGCAGCCTTCATGCTAAAAACTCTCAATAAATTAGGTATTGATGGGACGTATCTCAAAATAATAAGAGCTATTTCAAACCCACAGCCAATATCATACTGAATGGGCAAAAACTGGAAGCATTCCCTTTGAAAACTGGCACGAGGCAGGGGTGCCCTCTCTCACCACTCCTATTCAAAATAGTGTTGGAAGTTCTGGCCAGGGCAATCAGGCAGGAGAAAGAAATAAAGGGTATTCAATTAGGAAAAGAGGAAGTCAAATTGTCCCTGTTTGCAGACGACACAATTGTATATTTAGAAAACCCCATCGTCTCAGCCCAAAATCTCCTTAAGCTGATAAGCAACTTCAGCAAAGTCTCAGGATACAAAATCAATGTGCAAAAATCACAAGCATTCTTATACACCAATAACAGACAAACGGAGAGCCAAATCATGAGTGAACTCCCATTCACAATTGCTTCAAAGAGAATAAAATACCTAGGAATCCAACTTACAAGGGATGTGAAGGACCTCTTCAAGGAGAACTACAAACCACTGCTCAACGAAATAAAAGAGGACACAAATGGAAGAACATTCCATGCACATGGATGGGAAGAATCAATATCGTGAAAATGGCCATACTGCCCCAGGTAATTTATAGATTCAATGCCATCCCCATCAAGCTAACAATGACTTTCTTCACAGAATTGGAAAAAACTATTTTAAAGTTCATATGGAACCAAAGAAGAGCCCACATTGCCAAGTCAATCCCAAGCCAAAAGAACAAAGCTGGAGGCATCACACTACCTGACTTCAAACTATACTACAAGGCTACAGTAATCAAAACAGCATGGTACTGGTTCCAAAACAGAGATATAGACCAATGGAACAGAACAGAGCCCTCCAAAATAATACCACACATCTACAACCATCTGATCTTTGACAAACCCAACAAAAACAAGAAATGGGGAAAGTATTCCCTATTTAATAAATGGTGCTGGGAAAACTGGCTAGCCATATGTAGAAAGCTCTGTGGTATAATTTGATGTCAGGTAATGTGATTTCTTTGGTTGTGTTCTTTCTGCTTAGGATGGTTTTGGCTATTCTGGGTCTTTCATGGTTCCATAAAAATTTTCAAATTATTTTTCTATTTCTATGAAGAATGCCAATAGTATTTTGATAGAGATTGCATTTAATCTATAGATTGCTTTGGATGGCATGGACATTTTAACAATATTGATTCTTTCAATCCATGAACATAAAATATCTTTACATTTTTATGTGTTCCCTTCAATTTCTTTCAGCAATGATTTATAGTTTTCATTGGTCTATCCTTAAGAAAAATTCATTTGCTGAGAAAAAGAATGCATATTGTGTAGCTGTTGGATGAAATGTTTTGTAAATATTTATTAGGCCCATTTGGTCTATAGTGCAGACCAAATCTGATGTTTCTTTGTTGATTTTTCATATGGATGATATATGCAATGCTGAAAGTGGGGTGTTGAAGTCTCCGTCTATTATTGTATTGGAATCTATCTATCCCTTTAGCCTAATAATATTTGCTTTATGTATCTGGGTGCTCCAGTGTTGGGTACATATGTATTTACAATTTTTTATATTCTCTTGCCGAATTGACCACTTTGTCATTATCTAATAACATTCTTTGTAACTTTTTATAGTTTTTGTCTTGAAGTCTAATTTGTCTGATATAACTACTCCTGTTTATTCAGTTTCCATTTGCATAGAATATTTTTTACATCCTTTTATTTTTAGTCTATCTATGTCTTCATACATGAAGTGTATTTCTTGTAGGTAACAGATTGTTGAGTCATTCAGCCACTCTGTGTCTTTCAATTGGTGCATTTAGTGTATGTAAATTCAATGTTATTATTGATAAGCAAGGACTTATTCCTGTCATTTTGTTTTCTATTTTCTGGTTACTTTTTGGTCTTCTCTTTTTTTTCTCCCTCCTTCTTGCCTTTCTTTTAGTGAAGGCAATTTTCTCAGGTAGTATATTTTAATTTCTTGCTTCCTATTTTTTTGTGTATTTTTTGTATGATTTTTGATTTGAAGTTACCACGACGCTTGCCAATAATATCTTATAAACTGCTATTTTAAACTGATGATTATACTATCCATGTCTTGAAAAGTTATTGTATTAATAGCTATTTTTATAGGTTTATTTTTATTCTTTCTACTCAAAGTGTGAGTAGTTTACAAACTGCAGTTACAGTGTTATAATATTCTATTTTTCTGTGCACTTACTATTGCCAGCAAGTTTTGTACCATCAGATAATTTTTTATTGCTCATTATCATCCTTTTTTCTTAGATTGAAAAACTCCCTTTAGCATTTATTATATAACAGGTCTTGTGTTCATAAAAACCCTCAGGTTTTGTTTGTCTTACAATATCTATTTATCCTTTAGATTTGAAAGATATTTTCACTGGATATACTATTCTAGGATAAAAGTTTTGTTTCCTTAGCACTTTAAACATATCATGCCACTCTCTCTTGGCCTTTAAGATTTCCACAGAGAAGTCTGCTGCCAGATGTATTGGAACTCCTTTCTATGTTATTTATTCCTTTTGCTGCTATTAAGATCTTTTCTTTATCTTTTACCTTTGGAGTTTTGATTATTAAATATGTTAAGGTAGTCGTGTTTTGATTAAATCTGCTTGGCATGCTATAACCTTCTTGTACTTGAATATTTATATCGTTCTCTAGGTTTGTAAGTTTTCTGTTATTATCTCATTGAATAAACTTTCTACCCTGCTCTCTGTCTCTACTCCTCTTTAATGTCAATAACTCCTACAGTTACCCTTTTGGGGGCTATTTTCTAGATTATTTAGACATGTTTCATGCTTTTTAATTCTTTTTTCTTTTGTCTCCTCTGACTGTGTTTTCAAATAGCCTGTCTTCAACTCACTGATTCTTTCTTCTGCTGGATCAATTCTGCTATTAAGACTCTGATGCATTCTTCAGTATGTCAACTGCATTTTTCAGCTCCAGAATTTCTGCTTGATTCTTTTTAATGATTTTAACCTCTTTGTTAGATTTGTTTGATAATATTCTGAATTCTTTTTCTGTGTTGTCTTGAATTTCATTGACTTCCTCAAAGCAGATATTTTGAATTCTCTCTGAAAGGTCTCATATCCCTATCTCCCCAAGATTGGTCACTGGTGCCTTACTTAGTTTGTTTGGTGATGTCATGTTTTCCTGAATTGTTGTGATGCTTGTGGGTGTTCATCAGTGTCTTGGCATTGAAGTGTTAGGTATTTATTGTAGTCTTCACAGTCTGAGATTGTTTACACCCATCCTTCTTCGGAAGGCTTTCCAGTTATTCAAAGGTACTTGGGTTTTGTGATCTAAGTCCTTAGTCACTGCAGCCATAACTGCTTTAGGGGGCAACCCAACCCCAATAATGCTGTGGCTCTTGCAGACTGGTAGAGGTACCACCCTGGTGGTCTTGGGTAAGATTCTGAAGAATCCCTTGGAATATCAGGCAGAGATTCTTGTTTTCTTTCCTTAATTTCCCCCAAAGAAATGGAATCTCTCTCTGTGTCCTGAGCTGCATGAAGCTGGGGGTGACACAAGCATCCCTAAGACCACCCCTGGGTCTGCACCAGGTCAGATCTGAAGCCAGCACAGCACTGGCTCTCGTATAAGGCCTGCTGTGACCACTGCCTGGATAACATCTATGTTCACTCGAGGCCCAGGGGATCTAAAATCAGCAGTACCAAGTCCAGGAAGGCTTGTGTTGTTCCTTTCAGGGCAGTGATTTCCTTTGGCCCCAAGTGGGTCCAGAGATGCCATCTGGGAGCCAGGGCCTAGAGTCAGAAACCTTAGAAATCAACCTGGTTCTTTATGTTACTGCTGCTGAGCTCATACCCAAGCTCCAAGACAAAATTCTTGCCACCCTTCTCTCCCCTTTTCTCAAACAGAGGGATTTCTCCCTGTCACTACCACTGCCCCAGGCCTGTGGTATGTACTACCTGGCTACTGCCAATGTTCACTCAAGGCTCAAGGCCTAAGCGCTCTTCATTCAGCTTGTGGTTAGTGCCGTCAGTTCTCAGTCTGTCCTTTCAGGGAAATGGGCTTCCCTCTGTCCCAGAGTAGGTCCATATATGCCACCCCGGAGCTTAGGTCTGGAACTGGGGACCCCAGGAGCTCACTTGGTGCTCTATATACTGTGGACAAAATGATACCTAAGCTGCAAGACAAAGTCCACATTACTCTTCTCTCTCCTTTCCTCAGGATTCTCTCCCCTTAGCTACCACACCTGGGAATGTACTGGGTCTCACTTGAAGCCAGTACATTTCTGAGTCTCACCTGAGGCCCATGGTGAGTATTGCCTGGCTACCATCGCTGATTATTCAAGCCCCAAGCACTCTTTAGTCAGCAGGTGATGAATCCTTCCAGGACTGGGTCCTCTCCTTCAAGGCAGTAGGTGCCCTCTGGCCCAGGATGTGTCTAGAAATGTCATTCAGGATCTAGGGCCTGCAATGAGGGCCTCTGTTCTCTGCCTGGTTTCCCATTCTACTGTGGCTGAGCTGGTAACTAAGTTGCAAGACAAAACCCTCTTTACTCTCCCCTCTTCTCTCCTTAAGCAGAGGGAATGATGTTTCTCTGATCTGCAAACTGTGCTATCTGTGGTTGAGGGAAGGGTAGCATAAGCACTCCCTTGCCTGCCCTGGTTAGTGTCTCTGTAGGTTGTATGTACCCCAAGTCCACTGGCACCAAGCCCAGACAGCACCAGGACTTTCCCAGAAATTGTAATCCTTGTGTCCTATACTGGCTTTCAAGTTTATTTAGGACCTCAGAGCACATTAGCCTGTGATGGTGGGGCTTGCTGAAACTCAGGTTCTGACCACTAGGGTTGGTGATTTGCCTCTGGCTAGGGATGGTCTAAATGCTCCCTCATGAGTGCCAGCTGAGTTCTGCCCCTTGTTACTTTCCACTGTGACAGGGAAGTGCTGAGTTCCCTGGCAAAGTCCCACAATCACTACTGCACTCTCCCTCACACAAGTGCACAGATTCTCTCTCTGTGCCACGTGGCTGCTGCTGGGGGGATGAGGGTGGGTGGTGGTGTAGGCAATTCAAGACTGTCTTTCCTACCTCTGCAGTTCCTCTTTTCTTAATATAGTGTTAAAACTTGGTGCTTTATTCACCTAATTTTTTTGGTACTTATGTAGGTGCTTTTTTGTGTGGATAGTTGTTCAATTTAATGTTCCTATAGGGAGACAATTGCTGGAGGCTTCTATTGGACCATCTTCCCTTCCAATTTCAAATGATATTAAAATTGCCTTCAAGATTTTTAAAATTCAAAGATCCTTAGGTTAACTTACCATATTTCTACTGATTTTTTGTAGGAGTTCAAGTCTATTTGGACACAAACTCTGAGACAGAGATTAGTATACAGAACATTTTAGGGAGTGCTTTCTCATTTCCCTACAAATGTGAGAGTAAGGTAACGAGGATTGGGCAAAGCAAGAATTTCAATGGCAATGCCAAGTTACAAAAGGCCTCAGTGTATCCTATGGGAAGCTCTGGAGCTGGGTGGCCTTGTAGAATTATCCTGAATTGGGGCAAAGGGAGCAAAGCCTTTATCCACTGCATGAAGGATGCAGGGTGATCCCAAGAAAGAAGCATGACTTTGACAAGATGTCATGAACTTGGGTGAGTCTTCTTTCCTCAGCTGGGAGGAGTCTTCAGAGGAGACCGAGCTACAAGACTTCAGTCAGCAACACTGTCATCAGCTGATGGAATGCGCGCTCTCCTGATGAGGGGAAGATCTGGGCTAAGCATCAGAGCACCCGATGCACTTCCAAAATATTTCTAGATTTGCACAACCAGAAGAGATTGTTCTGGAATATACAAGTGGCAGAACTAATGCTGTATCTTAAAAAAAGAAAGTAAAGAAAGAAAGAATCATGCATCAACTTTTAATATTTGCAGACTTACCAATATCAGGGCTAGAAAACTGTTTACATCTTAGAATGTCAAAGAATTTCAGTTAGTTAATTATGCTGCAGGTGGGCAGATGTATCTAGGAGTAGATATTTGCAGATGCAAATTGAGAATTTTGCATGTGTAAAGGTAAATAGCTAAAATGATTATTAAAGCACAGTGGAAAATAAAATGATATATAATATGCAAATGTGTAGTGACAAACACATGGAGGCAATTTGCTTGTGTACTTTGACCTCTGCTAGTCGAATGTCTCTGTTTCCTTCTTTGCTCTGTTATTTGCCATAATGAGACAGAGTTTCAGAGTGCAGCCTCCCTGCCCTGCAAATGACATTCACTTGCCCAGGCCTCAAGGTCAGCATTTTATAAATTACCACTTCAAAGCAGGAGTCACCATCTGTATGCAGTAGAACTGAGGTGTCATGTGATAGCAACCCTACCATTTTCTTATTGTCCCATTTCAGATTTTATTAAACAAGACTGATTTACTTTGTAGGGGCAAAGCCTTTATTAAAGAAGAAAAATGAATTATTCAGAAATTTTGGTTTTTTACTATTTCTTTTATCTGCTCATGATCTTTGACTATCTAGAACCTGACACATTAATCCTGGATGCAACTTCATTACTTCAAAGACCCATGCAGATGTATCATCCACTGTGTTTTAACTTTGCACACTAATTCTTTCAACCATGTCTCCACATATTTCTGAACATAAAATCAACCTACTCCTAAGCCACTTCCTACAACTATCACACCTTTATTGAATGTCCTTGCCTTCTTTCCTTTAAGCAGTGCCATTCATCCATTCATTCATTCATTTTTAAATTACATGTATACATACCTTATCCCTGGCAATATATTGGGCATCAGAATCATAGAAATGAATAAAATATGACTCTTAAGTTTAGTGGGAGGCATACCTGTGTATCAACTAAAAAGATATCTAAACTGGGTTTTGGAGTTTGTGTAGGAGTATGTCTAATATATGACTAACAGTATGTATTCCATTAGAGGAAGAGATAGTTACAAAGACTTCATGGTATTAAAAATATGGCAACTTCAGAGAACTCTAAAAGTTTTCTAATGACAACAGCACAGAGTGCAAGTCAGGGCAGGAGATGAGGATGAAAAGGTAGGCAAGTGCCATCTCATGGCATCTTTACTGAAGCAAATTCTGCTTGCTTTAAGTCCCCATTTGAATATATGGAAATGTCAGTTCGCATTAATTTCTCATCTCTGTATTTTCTTACAGAATCTATTATAAAAACTTTATATTAAAATGTCGTAGTGTAATCAAATTATATGTGTATGTTATTTTCTTTGTAGGTAATGTGTGTTATCTGTTTTCCAAAGAGAAAAAGATAAAATATGATCCTTTTCTTGTCAATTAAGTGAAAGTATCTCAATTCAAAACCTTTAAACCCCCTAATTCACTCATTGAAAGGCTTGATTTGAGCTTGATATAGAGGCAACTCCTCAGGTTGAAGGAGACTCAAAGCCAGCCCTGTTTAAGTTGTTCATTGTAAGTGATTGATGTGTGACTGAACATCAGAGAGTGAAATTAGAGAGCATGGGCTCCACAGGAAAAACACCTATCAGTAGAAGCTCGTACTGCATCTTAAAATGCTATTTTGAACGATTTGTCTCTTAAGGCGAATGTTGGATACACAGAAGAGAGTCTGAGTCTCTTTAAGGGCATATGGATCTGGAGCATAATACAAGGCTCTTCAAAATTGGCCTTCCTGCTCGGTGCTACAGGCACAATAAATGTCCTTCAAAACACCCAATCTGTTATTCTAAGTTGGCTTGAATTACATTGAAAACCAGTTTTCTGAAGGGCAAAACAGCCAAGATGAAAGCTGTTGAGAGACACAATTCCATGGATTCTGAAAACTGCCCGCTTATAGATCCAACATGTTGCTGTTCTCATGATTCCACTTAACAGATTTTTGTTGCTCTGCTCAAATGCACCCTTCTTAAGGATAGAAAGAATGCTTTATTTTTGTCAAATAAATTTTCCCATGGCAAAAGCTGAAGATTTTTTTCCCCTTCACAATATTTTTTCCCCTTTACAAATTAAATAGGAAGAAATTTACAGTTTTTAAGCTCAGTAGCTGGAAAGTCTGTAGAGAAATATTATTGAATTCATGTTTCTGGTCTCATAACAGAGTTGAAACAGAGCTAAATTATCAGTAGATTGACCATTCATTTAAAGATGATAACACTGAAGTTCATAAAGTAAAATAATTTGCCTGAAGTCACGTGGCCCATATATTAGTCATTACTTAAACTTCATGCTGGTATTGCGTTTTTGTTTGTGTGTTTGACTGTGGGTAATTGTATCTGTATGCCCGCCACATATAATTATTCTTTGTATTTTCAATTCATGCCAATTTCAAGAAAAATATTCTCTTGAATTGATCTGATTTTTAAGATGTACAAAATTATTCTTAGATGGAATTGAAGACTTTATTTAAAAAGGCCATTCTGAACCAAAATTATGGATTGCACAGTCTTCCAGTTGGTGCGAGGCTTTACAGGAATTACCTCAATCTTTGCTTCCAATAATTCTATCAAGCACAGCAAGTTAGTTTTAACCTCTTTTTTTTTTTTTTTTATCTTTTTTGCTAATAAGGAAACTATGGCTTAGAGAGTTTAAGTAAGTTACCCAAAGCTACAGGTCTGGAATGCAGTACAGACAATTTGAAACGCTGACCTCTGTTTTAAACCATAGATCTTCCACATAGTAAAACCAATTATAGTATAATAATCACTTATTATCCTATAGTATAACCAATTACTGATTATAGTAACCAATAGGAACGACACAGTGTGGCGGCGCCATAATTAAGGAGCCTGTGGGATTCCATGGGAAAGACAAATTGACCAAGCCTGGGATCCCAGGCAGTCTTGCTAGAGGAGAGGCTGCCTAAGCAACCAAAAGAAGAATTTTTTTTGCTTTGTTTTGTTTTTGGAGAGAGGTGTGTGCAAGGATATAGAGAAGCAAGTGAAAAAAAAAGCGAATTTCAGGAATTTAAAACTAATCCTTATGATAAGAGTAAAGTTTGTGGGAAATTCATGGGAGTGTAGCAAAAAATGAAATGAAGGGTGGGTTGAGGCCAGACTATGAAGAGCTATGTGATTCTTATTTTATTCCAAAGTCTATAAAAGTTATTGAATAGCTTTATACAGGTATGTTGCCTCTTTCTGTGTTTTAGGGAGATCATACTAGCAGCAGCATAGAAGGTAGAGTGGGGGCATAAGGATGAACATAATCATCATAAATAATCACCACCTAGCAGGGCTTGTCAGCTCTGCTTGTGGGGAATGAGGTGGAGAACTGCTGAAAGTCCTAAGTTCAGATCAGCTTGTAGAATCCCTGAGCCGCAGGGTGTCCTGATATCTTGAGAAAATCATTTTAGCCAGAACTATGGTGCCATCGTCCATTTATTTTGCAATTTTTAGACATTCCCAGGAGACTGTCTTAACACGAGGGAAATCTGACTTAACACAAAATATACCGTCAGTTTGTTTTTCACTTGGGTTTATAAGAAATTGGGTTAGTTAGCAACATGCCATGTATTGCAATTTGAATTTGAACGATGAATAGATTTTCTTTTAATGTTACTTATCTCTGCAATGGAATGTATCAGATTTCAAATAACAAATAATATTTTGTTGCAGTTTCTCTCTTTGGCAGTGTTGTGGTCTATATATTTTTCGTCACTATAATTAGTCTTTCATCTTAAACAGAGTGATAATTCATTGCATGACATTCAGTCAGAAGTTTTGTTGTTGTTGATAAGGCAAAGCTTATCATTAGGAAAAAGGGGGAAAAGTCTAATTTGCTAGAAGAGAACAGAGTATAAAAATAACATTATCCATTCAGTTGGATTGAAATCTTGGCAGCTGCTCTTCAAAAATGTTGCTGACATGGTTTATATTATATTAAAATTCAGAATTACTGCATTTTCATCAGTTTCTCTGTCTACATCTGGCATATCATGTTGTCAGCATCTTGGGATTTACAAGCCAATGTACATTGTAAGAATGTTCCTTTAAATGGACATTTTTATAAGCATGTTTTCTAGTTGATATGCTATGGTATTTTAAAGTGTAAACATATGTTATGAAAGTCAGAATGCTTTAAAGTGTAAGTGAAATGCATGAGTTGGGTTTTCTTAGCTCAATTTTCATAAGGTTTGCTTAAAAGCAAAATAGTTCCTCTGTGATGGTTTTAAAATGTCTTTTAATTTTCAAAGACATTGATTATTTCAATGAGGAAAATTGTTAAAAGATAAACTTTGAATAACAGATGCATCCAAAAAGCTAAATTATTCTAAAATGGGTGTAAAAAATTTCTGACACTCAGAAAAATGCTATCATATAAAACATTTGCCATCTACAATACTATAATAATATATAGTGTCATTTTCATACAATTATTAGCCTCACACATTAAATGGAGAAACTGCAACTAATAACATAATAAACACAGTTTGGATAATGTTGGATTTTAATGTATTGTTAGTATGTATTTTCTGTGGATAATTTGGAGTTCTTTGGAAACTATAATCAATTCTAAGAACTTGACAATTTCATAAGGCTTTCGATAATGTTAAAATATGTATACTTACACGTGGATCCTGCAGATATTTATAAGCACTTATGTGGTTATGATGATAAAGCTCAATTAGCATATTCATCTCGACTTTAGAGGATCCTTAAAAATTGGATTTGAGGCTAAATAAAGTGAATTTCTTTGTAGATTAAAAATGCTGGAAGGAACTTGAATTGTACCTGAAGAGCATGGCAGATGAAATTTTGGATTTGAAAATAGTGGTGTTGACTTTTCATAATGTCCATTTAGAATGCATATATGAAAGATCTAGAAACACTGCAGGACTGCTTACCATTTCCTGTAAAAGGGAAGTGCATAGTGGACACAGCCAGAATGCATGGAGCCCAGACTCTAACAGAACACCTGATGCTTGTACTCTGTCCCAAAGCTGGCTGCCTCCTATCTTAAAAACACACCCACCCTCCCTCCCCCACCCCCCCCCCCACACACATACATTATTGGCTCTTCTTTCACAGTTGCCTAAGGATATGACATTAAATTGGGCTCTTTATTATATATGCCAACAACTGCCTAATCTCTCGTTATGACTTCAGAAAGAAGCCATTAATATTTCTACCACCAATAAGCAAAGCTACAGGTGGACTAGAAAAGCCAGGTGCACCATTCCAATAGCTCAATGTACATTTTCGGCATGAATACAAATGGCTTTGTGAAATCAAGATGTTGATGGAAACTTTGCTAAAGCTGAGATTTTTTTCCGCCCTCAGAGAGACTGTAATAATTGCATTTCAATAGAATTGATGTCATTAATGTATAATTATCACTTTCTTTAGTTGGAAAATATGCATGTGAAAGTTTTAGCCAAAGTGCACTCTCAGGAGGAAAATTACAACACTTTGTAATCAATAACAACTGGGCTTTTGGAATCTCTCCTTGGTTTTCATTAGCTGGAAGGAGAGCACATTTAAAGGAATGCTAACAAGTATTGATGTTTAAATTTGATTTATCAATGCTATTTAAATGTATATCTGCACTGTGCTGAGTTTATTTTTCTACATTAAAGATTATTCAGTGATATCTCCTGGGGTAAGACAACTTCTAAACAAGATAAAGCACCCTGTGAATTAATTTATTTCAGAAAAACAAGGAAACGTAATTTGTGTCTTCTTTTCATTAAATTATCCTTTAGTATATTGATTTAACAGGAACCAAAAACTTATTTGGCTAAGGAAACAAAACACAGACACAGCACTCTGTCGCTTTGGTGACTCCTTTTTCTACTGAGGAAAGAATGCATGTGTGAGGATGTGTACATATGTGTTGTGTTGTGAATGTGTGTTTGTGTGTAGTTCTCTGTGTTCATCATATTACAGGTACTGTTTTATAAGAGAAAAACACTGTTCACTTCTATTCAGAAACAGACAAAAGAAGCACAGTCAGTTAATACTTCCTACCTGGCCCCTTGCATTTTGATTGTACTCTGCATAAACGATAAAAGTATTGTGATTACATCATGAAATCAAATAATAAGAATTGACTAACCATTGGCAAGTCAGAGTGTACAAACACCCTGCAAGACCACCTGGGTCCCTAAATAACAGCAATTTTTCCAACCCTTTAAATCAACAACTAACCTTGATAGGAGAGAATTTTAAAACCAAGACAATTTTAACATGTATTGGAATAACTGTGTTTGTGTGTGTGTGTGTGTGTGTGTGTGTGTGTGTAAGACTTATTAATCTGTTAATTTTATCTGTACCAAAAAGATGTAAATTTACTATTTACTCAGGAAATATTTAGTCTTGTGAACCTGAATAGGTGAACCGTTATTAAATTTAGTCTCTTAAGAGCACTTACATCCTGATGGTAGCACAGAGATTGAGTCTGTATAAATTATTATTACATGTGAAAAAAACTAACTTCTGTAATTAACTTGCAATATTATACATAAGGCTCCAGTTACAGTAAAATCCAATTTTCCATAGTATACACACTAGGCAGCTTTACTGAATATTAGATTTTGATGAGATTTATGACCTTACTCATAATTTATTTTTTAAGTTGGAAAAGTTTTGGTTAAAGTTCAATGCAGTATCTTGAAGCATGAAAAAAAAAAATCTATACCAAGCTTTTCTTAAAGACATTTTAGAATGAATTCTGAAAACAAGAAGGGGCTTATTTGATTCTCAGAATATCTCATTGAAATTATTCTTGCTTTAACATGGAAGAATTCCCTGTTGACAATAAGGAAGTGTTCCATGCTTGTCCTTGGCTGAAGAATGATAGTTTATGATAGTTTATTTCCTCTCATTGGCTATCTAGCAGCTTTAATTCATGGCACTATCTAGTCCAGCAAGTCTCAAATTTGCATGTGTTTAAAAATCACTTGGGAATCTTGTCAAAATCCAGATTCTAATTCAGTAGGTCTGGGGTGGGATGCTCAAATCTGAATTTCTAATAAATGAGGCTGATGCTGCCGGTTGGAAGACCACATTTGGAGTAACAAGTGTCTAGTACATACTAAAGATGATTCATGTTCTTCTCTTCATTTTTCAAATGAAGAAAATGAAGCTCAAAGAGATACACAATATCTTTCTATATGTGATTCTTCACCATGGCTATTTATTAGAATCACCTGAAGAGTGTTTGAAACATAAGAGACTGAGGTCTCACTCTAGACCAGTAAAACCAGAATCCCTGGGGAAATCTGTGATTTTATAACTTCTCCGATGCAGTGAGGGTTAAGGATCACTGCATAGGTTTCACAGCCAATTGGTGAAAAGACCTAGTTTAACGGTAGACTGACTGGCAGCCTAACTGATTGATTCATGATTGATTTCTACTTACACTCAGCATATATTTGCTGAATTATGCCCCAGATGCCTTTGAGTGCCTTTAACATACAGAGTCCTCATTCTTTAGGTTTCAGTAAATGTTACCTTTTCAGAAAGGTCTTCCTTGACCATAATATCTAAAATGGCTATTCCTCTCATGAGGTCATCACATCATTCTGTTCTATGTCTTTTAAAATAATGTATTATTATCTAAAATTATATATACACAGTCACATACACACACATTTCTGTATTAGAAAGCAGAGCTGCTTTGTCCCTGTTCACTTTCATATCTTTCACTTAATAAGCTCAGAGTCAATATTTCTTTAACAAACTACATTTAAAAGGAAGCAACACAGTTAACCAGCTGCAAGTATGAGTTTTAAAAAGGAAAAAATTAATTGTGTTTCTTTGGACATTTTCCCACTAGCTTTACTTTCCACATTTGTAAATAGCATCTACCTCATACAATTTTTGCAATATTAAAAGAAAGGATTTGTGCATAGTGTTTAAGCCTGTGCCTGACATACAGAAAACATTCAGTAAACAATACTATTGTAATCTTAATGACCACAAAATTTCTGTACATTTAATATGTAATCCTCATTTAACAACTGGGAAAATACATTCATTAAAAAGAGATCATTTGCTGAAGATCACAAATACAACTTTTGAGGTTGGACCTCAAAGCTAAGCCTAAAAGCTAAAAGAACCTAAAGCTCATATGTGCAAAACTCTGTGCAAGACCCTTCTACTCATGTTTTCTGGTTACAACCTCACATCAAGTGAGTCACCTTTTGACTTCTAATCCAGTGTTCTTTTAACTATACCACTGTGTTGTTTGATTGGCAGCAGAGAATGTTGCTCTTCTCCAGGTACACTAATGAGTGGATTCATCAGCTGATGTCCAATTCCAAGACCCATTGGTGAAGCCAAGGTTTTTATGTGAGGCAAAGGTCTGAGCTACAATACATCTAGCTACTGCCATGTATCAAGCACCCATCAATCCTCAATTAACCCCTGTGATATAAGTACAATCATTCTCAATTTATAAATGAAGATATTAGATGTCAGACAAGGGAAGTGAATTAGCCAGGCTATTAGAGCCAGTAAGACCAGAGGTAGGATTGAAACTGTAGGCTGTGAGTAATACAAAAAAAATGTTTGGTGTCAGGATGGAATGATTACACTTCATAGATGGCAAGAGTCTGCTCTTTGTGAGATGGAAAACATATGGAAATCACTTAGTTTTTTTGTCATTACTTTGGAGTCCTCCCAATTTTTATAGAGAAACTTACCATGCAATAAAAACCTCATAAAATGTGATAGTCTCCTAAACAGAAAGCAACGGGGATCCAGTAAAGGAGTTGAAATGCATTCAACATTGTGTATTTGTGTGTGTGTGTGCATGCACGTGTGCACTTAAATATACTGAGTTTGCAGTAAAATGTCAACCTCATAAAAGAGGTACTGTAGGAGATACAGTTCTTAGACTCAGGAAACGCAAATTAACAGGCACAATTTTATTGAAATATGTCTGGTATAAAAATGAACAGATGTGTGCTGTAGGCAAGGTAGAGACAGAGTGAAATAGGGTGTCCATTTCCCTGAAGCCATTTGGGAAGGCCTTACAGAGAAAGTGACATGTCATCTGCTTCTTAATTTTGGAGCAGTCAGAACTCATTTTAAGGGTATCCCCGTTAGAAAAAAAAAACATATGCAAAATCATGGCATATGAAAGAGTCGGAGTGTTTGGGGAACAGGAAGAAATAGTCTGTGGCTACAGCAGAGGGTGCGTGGGGGGAGTGCATAAAATGAAAGAAAACTTAGAATTTTATCAATAACATACTTTTTTAAGTTAAAAATAATTCCTTCTGCAAGCTTACAAGTGAGATGCTCTCTCCTCTTTCCACCTGCTGTTGTACAGCAGGAAGGCACCATAAGAAACATGGTATAAATTCTGCGTGCATAGGTTAACATTACTACACAGTTTTGAGAGCTGCTAATACAGCAACATTTTAGAATGTCTTAAAAGATTTTTTAAAATTTATTTTTCATATGTAAGGGATTGACATTTGCCCCCTTTTCTTTACTTTCTGCTTGCTACTCTGCCCATATTTACCCAGCTCGCTTACAGGTTTGAAGAATCAGTTTACATATGGCCAAGAAAGAATAAAAAGATTTGGAAAGTCTCTGAAAGAGAACGTAATAAAATCCTACCTCCCCCCAGAAGCTGGGAAAGTCTTCAGTTTGTGAAGGGCTAAGATCCCCACTGAGCCTGAAGAGGTCCCATTGCTCTGTACCCCTGCCCCAGGGACTGCCTTTGACTCAACCCATTCCTGAAATAAACCCTCTGTAATAAAAGGTCTGTTCTTACCTATGAGTTCTGCAGTGAGTCCCACAGCCATGTTGTAGAAATACTGGGTTCCTGGGGTGAGCCACATTTTCCCCCAACCTAAAATAATTTGCTTTGATATCAGAAAAATTATGTTTTCATTATGGCTTTCTGACATTTTTTACTGGGTAAACTCAAGAAGGCCGATTAGCCACTCTGGACTGTGATTTTATTAACTACCCCAAATTAGGATATTTTATTTCTTGCAAGATTGGTGCAAGGACTAGCTGAAATATGCAAAGCGTCTAATGCAGTACAAGTCAAAGAATAAGGTAGTCAATTAATGGTAATTATAATAAAAATATATTGATAATGGGTGACATCGGGAAAGATGAAGGAAAAGAAAAGATTTGAAGGGAAAATGAGTGTTTGCTAAAGTGGTGCTAGGAACTGTTCTCATACTTTGATCAATCATTGTATAAGCTGGACTTCTGCTTTGGTTTCAGAGTGTGATTTTTTCCTTAGGAGTTTTGTCCTGAAAACCAGAATATGGAATATTCTCCCACCAGGCTATGCCCTGCTAATCTTCTCTTCTTAGGAGTCAGGCCCCAGTTCCTGGACCCCTAAATACTATCTGTAATTCCTGGACCCCTAAATACTATTTGTAATTCCTCGACCCCTAAATACTATTTGGAAGCCTCTTTTCAAAGGCTTCTAAAAATCACAGATCATTTATTCAAGCCACTTTTAAATGTTAGGTATTATTCTAAGGTCATAGAAATGAATTATCTAGTTGTTACAACAAATTTCTCATCTGTCCTACTTGTGGATGAAGCAGAGGGATTTCGTGGCATGGAAATCTATACCAAGGAAGTTAACATCCTTTCAGTTTAGTTAACCTTTGTTTTACTTTTTCTGAGAATTGCTTATTCATAAATTTTGGCAGTAAGGGATACATCTTTTAAAATTGTCTATATGTACATATACACATATACATGTTTGTATAGAGATATATATAGGAAATGTGTTTTTTTTTGGGGGGGCGGGGGGCAGAGTCTCACTCTGTCACCAGGCGGGAGTGCAGTGGTACCATCTCAACTCACTGTAACCTCCGCCTCCCAGGTTCAAATGATTCTCCTGCCTCAGCCTCCCAAGTAGCTGGGTCTACAGGCGCCCGCCACCACGCACAGCCACTTTTTCTATTTTTACTAGAGATGGGATTTCACCATGTTGGCCAGGGTGATCTTGATCTCCTGATCTCATGGTCCGTCCGCCTTGGCCTCCCAAAGTGCTGGGATTACAGGTGTGAGACATTGTGCCTGGCCCAAAATGTGTTAATTTTATGCTATATGTATTACAAATACTTTTTCCCATTTTAAGTGATAAATTTGATGTGGAAGGAGATTAAGAAGGCTTTGAAAAATATGGGGTTGATAAGTAAGATGAACAGGAAGTTCAAGACAATTGACTTGACACAAATGTAAAGCCTATGTGAGGCCCCTTGGCAGCCCTGACCAGCCTGACCTTAATGGGCACCACTGGGAAGGCGAGTCACCCTCTCAAAAAAATAAAAACCAATAAAATAAGCAGTTAGCTAAGGCACATGTACAAGGACACAATACAACTTAATAAAAGCCCCACAATAGTGTGAGATACTGCTTTAAAAACCAGTTAAACAGACAAATGTTCTCTGTGGGTGTATTTGTTTGAAAAGTGGTGAATGAGGTGACAAGGATGAATTTACTCAAATACCAATCAAGTTCACGAATTTTGTTTAGAATGGTCTTAGGTAGTTTTATTTTGAATTCCATTCCTTTTATTTGTGATTGTTAATGTGTTTTCACTTTAGAAATTTTGAAAGGCAGGTAATATGGAAATATACAAAGACTTATAATGTTACCCCCCAGAGGTGATCACTGTAAACCTTGTTTACATTTAGAATGGCTTTTTTTTTTTTTCACTTTTAGCAAGCAAACTGCCAAACTGCCATTCATAAAGACAAGCTGCAATAAATGCAAAACCATAATACTATTGAGGACTCCCTATACTTTCATGGCCACAGCTAATGGGACAGGCCTTGTGGGAGAACAGAGAATAGATGATCCAATACAATGCACCATCCAGTCTAAACCGCTCAGTTTATTGTTCCCTCTATGATCACATTAACTGTTATAGAAGTTCCTCCACCCCAAAGCTGCATTTCAGTATATTACATAATTGTCTGCCTGCCGAAGGAGCCATCCTTTTCCAGCAGTCCAGATCTATGCCACACAGAGCTCAGATGGGTGGACAGATTTGGGAAGGCCCCAAGGTATGCTAAGCAGGCATGACGAGAATTAATACCCCACCAGAGTGGAGCAGCATTTGGAGATAACTAGTTGAGAAGCTGTCTGGTCACATGGTCTATCTGTGGGCCAACGCTGAAGAAAAGGACTGTAAGCCACATAGAACCCGTGTGAAATAGCTGCTCAATAGTAAAGAAAATAAAAAAAAAAGCAAAGAAAAAATCCACTTAACAAGGAGCAGAGATGGCCAAGCCATAGGATTGTATCCCCTGCTGGCTTAATAACAGCAAGTTCTTAGAAGCTAGAGATCGGCCAGGCGCAGTGGCTCACACCTGTAATCTCAGCACGTTGGGAGGCTGAGGAGGGCGGATCACCTGAGGTCGGGAGGTTGAGACCAGCCTGACCAACATGGAGAAACCCTGTCTCTACTGAAAATACAAAATTAGCCAGGAGTGCTGGCAGGCACCTGTAATCCCAGCTACTCAGGAGGCTGAGACAGGAGAATCACTTGAACCCGGGAGGTGGAGGTTGCAGTGAGCAGAGATTGTGCCATTGCACTCCAGCTTGGGCAACAAGAGCGAAACTCCCTCTCAAAAAAAAAAAAAAAAAAAAGAAGAAGAAAGAAATCAGAGATCCTTTTAACATTTCCTTCATAATTTGTCATAAACACTCCTTCACAGATAATTTGCCCAGGCAGAATGAGGGGCTTTCAGCCATCCCACATAATTTTCTGGCCTCTTCGAGCAATGCATTACAATGGAGAATACCAGCCCTTTGGTGTTGTTCATAGATGTAGTTCTGAGCCACTCTCCCTGGATTATTTCTTCCACCTCATCCTCTCCTGCTTGTCGGCAAACCCTGACACTGGATTGGGAGGTAGATATCACCCCAACTTGCAAACTTGGTGTTCAGATGTCTCTCTGCCAATGTTGTTGGCGCCTTTCAAACTATAGCCTGGGTTTTCCTTTTGCTGCATCAGGCTTTCCTGGGGGCTGGTAGAGGAGAGTGTGTGTGTGTGTTTGTGAGTATGTGTGTGTGTGTGTGAATGTGTGACTTCTTGGTCTTCTCCTGGTCACAGAGTAAATGTTATATACTGTTAATGGTCTCAAATCCACAATGAAAGTTGAAAGTAGACATGGCAAAAATAAAATGAATATCTTTCTACATATTAGTTTTAATCAAGTTATTATTTATGGAGAAAAACCCCAATCCTCACCACTTGTAGAAAGAATGCTTACCTGCCAAGTAGAAATCACGTAGAACATTGAGAGGTCATTCTTCAAGAAACAGATAACTAACTTTAAAAAAGGGAGACTATCTTTGTCAAATTGCAGCATCTACTTCTGGCACTGTTTTTCTCAGACCTGATAATTATTTGTATTTTTTCCTTCGAGGAGATAAATGACCATTGAAATTTCTCTTAAGTTTCTAGTGTAGTTAAGAAGTAGGATTTGAAGGTTGTGTTAGGTTAAGTTTTTATTTATTTATTTGTTTTCAGGGAGGTGAAGCCCAGACTCTTCAGGCACTACTGAGAAAATGTGCTGAGGATGAGGAATGTTACAAACAAGTAAAACCAATGGGGAATAGAGATACTAACTTGAATTGCAAGAGAGAGAGAAAGAAGCAATGTGAGACTAAAAAAAAGTTGGGCTGAATGCAGTGAATCTCACCTGTAATCCCAGTGGTTTGGGAGGACAAGGTGGAATGATTGCCTGAGGTAAGGAGCTCAAAACCAGCCTAGGCAACATAGCCAGACTCTGTTTCTAGAAAAAAACCGAACAATCAAAAAACTACATGAAATTAGTCCTGGTAACACACACACCTGTAGTCCCGGCTTCTTGGAGGCTGAGGTGGGAGGATCACTTGAGCCCAGGAGTTTGAGGCTACAGTAAGCCATGATTGTGCCACTGCATTCCAGACTGGGTGACAGAGCGAGACTTGAACTCAAATAAATAAATAAATAAATAAATAAATAAATAAATAAATAAATAAAAATGTTCCAAACAGGCCAGAATATTTTCCTTATTTGTATTATTTGTTCATAACTAAATCCCACAGCATACACAACCAAGATAGGAATAGACAAAGCAAAGGGCTGTAGATCATCATGTAAGTATTTTTAAAGTATACTTTTAAAATTTTTAAATTGAGATAAGAATGAAAAGTTTTATTTAAACTTAAAATATCCTTATCCAAAATACAGGGTTCTGTCTCTTCTGGTTAACAGAGGCATTTAAAGATTTAAAAAGTAGAAAATAACTTGAGGAAAATTCTTTTTCCGCAGAAGAAAGAGTCTTTGACCATACTCTGAAAGTTAATGATCATACTCTGAAAGTTAATGGAGTCTTGGAGCAGGTGAAGAGGGTCTGCTGTATAATTTGGGGCTTTGGATGACTTATCTGCAAGTAAAATTTGGAGTGGATGAAATATTTTCTAACTTTATCCAGGATTCTTGGAACTTCTTATGTTTCCTTCTCTCCTTCTGCTTTTTAAGAGGAGATTTAAATTTTATTTTCATGTCAGGAGATCCCCAAGAGTAAATTGAGATCTATTAGAGGAATCCTAACTTTTAGTACTAACCACTTTTTGTCCTATATCAAAATATCAGACAAAATACAGGGCCTACGGCAGCCTTATGCCACATGCCAAGCCTTATGTCACATGCCAAATCTCAAATGGTGAGAGATTTCTCCACTGCAGTCAGGTTAGGAAGAAGCTTAGGAGATGGATAGCAGATGTCTTCATGTGCAACAATGCAAAGTGACTGAGACTGAGGGCCTCAGGAAAAAAAAAAATATCGGTCACAGCAAAGATATAACATTAATGTCTAAATTCAATCTACATAGCAAATGCAGCACAGTCTGTAAATACTAAGCATTAGCCCTACATAAGAGTCAAGAAAATGGATTCTAGATCTTTGTAGGGGACTTGCTTTCTCTTGGACCTCAGTGTCCTCATCTGCAAATTTTGTAAATTTGGGGACTTAGATTAAATCATCTGTGCATGTATCACCACCTCTGTGTACTGTGTGACACTCCCCCTTGATTTTCCCTTTTATTTTCCTAGATTTGATGACATCTAATGTTTGACCATCTCACTCGTTTGTCTCTTCCACTTCAACAATCCACACTTTCCCACACCTCCTCCCTCTCACACCCATTACAAGAGAGAATAAAGACAAAAACTTTGCTAACTAACCAGGAGTTAATTCTCTAGGTCTAAGAAGTCTATAGTCTACGCGAGAAGGTAGAACCCTAAATATTATTTTAAAGAGGAAAGTGTATTAAGAAAAATGTACTTCTATAAGATAGAAGATCAAGGAGCACTGAAGAATGTTCTAGAAGAACAGTTCAACTCTGCTGAAGCATAAAGCTGAATATACTTTAATATATTGGTAACATTTCTTTCCACACACATTGAACAAGTTTGTAATGCATACTCACTTGTGCCAGCCGGCACATACATATAGATAAGTAAAGACATACAGCTTCAATCAGAGGGTAGCATGCTCCATCTTAGAATCCTTCACCCGGCTTGCAAAATGATAATTGATAACTAAATTTATCAGATATTTTTGCCTTCAATCATTAACTTTTTTCAGCTCACTTGATATTATGCATTCTACCTATCAGACATTATGCTAGGCAATGGAGAATACAGCAAAGAATAAAAGAAAAAAGAAATTAGGATAATTACAGAAGGCCTCTTTGAGGAGGAAGTATCTAAAGAAGTGACTTAAAGGATGAAGAGGAGTCAGGAAGGGTGAGAGGATATGCTATGTGAAGTGTGTTTGTGTATGAATGAATGTGTGTAAATGTGAGATTATACATGAATGAATAAATATGTGTGGTGTGGGAGGTAAGAGGATGTTTTGCAAGCAGTAGTGCAAAGTCTTGGGGCAGGAGAGGAAATTCTGTAAAATGAAAAATATTAAAATGAAAGACAATGAAAGAACTAGGCCAACAGTGAAATTCAGAAACATGAAATTAGTCAAAGAACTTCCAATTAAGCTTGCAATTAAGCTTCTCTCTTATAACTAAATGGAAGCCTGGCTATTAAGTAGAGGATTCTTCAGACGTGTTAAGATGTGATATATGTAGAATTACTTTTATGGAAATAGTATACAGATACTTAGATGTGCCTGGCAATACTTT
The DNA here is from genome assembly GCF_009828535.3 of Hylobates moloch. NCBI lineage: Eukaryota > Metazoa > Chordata > Mammalia > Primates > Hylobatidae > Hylobates > Hylobates moloch. The sequence goes on from NW_026652281.1 coordinate 98,068,168, forward strand.
AGGAGGTCTGTGAGTTCAGAATTTTACTCATAATAAAATTGAGACATTAGTCTTTTTTTTTTTTTTTTTACACATTGATACTTGCAGTGATGGTGCAAAAGTAATAGTAACACTGCTGGAGCCTTAGCAAAATCAAGCCAGTAATATCAAACTATAGCAGTAGTCACCGTATTTTTTTTATTTTCATGCATTTACAGTTTAAAAAGCCAATGTCAGCCGGGCGCGGTGGCTCATGCCTGTAATCCCAGCACTTTGGGAGGCCAAGGCAGGTGGATAACGAGGTCAGGAGATCGAGACCAACTTGGCTAACATGATGAAACCCCGTCTCTACTAAAAAATACAAAAAATTAGCCAGGCGTGATGGCAGGTGCCTGTAGTCCCACCTACTTGGGAGGCTGAGGCAGGAGAATGGCATGAACCCGGCAGGCAGAGCTTGCAGTGAGTCGAGATCGCACCACTGCACTCCAGCCTGGGTGACAGAGTGAGACTCTGTCAAAAAAAAAAAAAAAAAGCCAGTGTCACTTAAGAATAGCTCTTGACATAGGTCTTTTTTAGTACATTGTGTGATGTATAAAACACTTCTGCCACATCCTGAAGTGTAGTGATTGCCCCAGGGAAAAAACTATTCTGCAATTGTCTGTGAGCTGAACTAGCTGCCTTTGTCATGGAACACTATTGTTGCTTGAAAGAATGGTTAACAAATTGTGAAGTTTGGAAAAAACAATGTTCCCAAGACCACTCCATCTTCTAATACTGATTTCTGGTTCAAGGTTCCCTAAGACCGCTTTTAGGTTCAATAATTTACTAGAAGGACTCTAAAAACTCACTGAAAGCTATTATAGTTAAGGAGAGCTGAAAGATACAGATTGAAATCAGCCAAGAGAAGGGGCACATGCAACAGAGTATAGGAAAATTCCATACCAAAAAAAGCTTCCTATTGTCTTTTGTTTGTGGAGCTGTGGACAGCATTGCTTTCCTGGCATCAATGTGTGACAATATGCACAAGAAATTTCCAACCAGGGAATCTCACACAGCCTTAGTGTCCAGAGCCTTTATTGGGGCTTGATCATGAAAACTTGATTGGCTCCCCACCATGGCTAATCTCCTTCTCCAACTTCTCTGAAAGTCAAGTGATAGGACATGACTCAAAGCCCATGAATCACATTACTGGTGTGGCCGAAAGCCTTCACTCGAAATCACATTGTAACTATTTGGCACCTTCCAAAGCTCCCAGGTGAACAAACACCTCTCAGGCAGGATGTTTAAAAAAACCTAGAAATTACTTCCAAGAAGCTAAGGACATAGGTTAATTTTTTAAAACCTCTTTTGGGAAAGATCAACTTCTTTTTTTTTTGGAACCCAGGTCTTGCTCTGTCACCCATTCTGGAGTGCAGTAGTGTAATCATTGGCTTAACGCAGCCTTGACCTCTCAGGCACAAGTCATCCTTCCACCTCAGCATCCTGAGTAGCTGGGACTACAAGCACATGCCACCACACTCTACTATTTTGTTCTAATGTAGAGACAGGGTCTCACTATGTTGCCCAGGCAGGTCTCAAATTCCTGAACTCAAGTGATCCTCCCATATCAGCCTCCAAAATGCTTGGATTACAGCTGTGAGCCACCATGCTGGACCCAAATTCTTTACTACACCTAAATCAGTTACGATTAACCAGACATAGATATTTGGCAAATCTTTTCTCAAAAGTGAGTAAAATGATTCTGTCACGTCAAGGTAAACAACTGACAGTATGTGTTACTGAAGAAAAAAAATCAACTTACAAGTAAATGTTAGATTTTGGAAAATGTTATCGACTACCATGAGTTATATATTTCTAATATTTAAAGACTTATCTGCAGAGATTGAAACTGGTGGCCAAGTAGCCCTTAAAGATTAGAGAGACAGTAACTGAAGTTCCTCTAGGTAGTTATTAACTATAACTTTCAGCTGTTCACTTACCCATTGTTAGCTATCCTTCTTACTCTTAAAATGTCATATAGCCTAACCATAGTTTCTGCAGTCTTCCTATACATAGCCTCTTACACTGATGTATGGATTATAAGATGTTGGCTAAATTGTTTTCAGAGACTCAAAAGTCAGTCCTGAATCCAGCTCAAAATGCTCAAGATCATCAACCAACCTAACTCCTAGAACCAAAAAAAAAAAAAAAGTTAAAAACTCAATTGCTAGGACCATGTCCTCATGGACCCATTTCTGAAATGAGGGGTACCTTAAATAGTTGCAACTCAGTGCCTGATCCATGGACTCTGGAATTTCCTTCATCTCAGCCAATCAACTGATGACCCCTCGTTACTCAATTCCCCACCCCCTTAGTTTGATCCTTAAAGTCACCCCACTCAAGACTCACTGGGGAGGTGGATTTGAGGCTTGCTCTCATGTCTCCTCACTTGGCTGCCTTATGAATGAATCCTTTTTCTGCCACAAATCTCAATGTCTCAGTGACTGGCTTGCTGTGCATTGGGGAAAGAAGCCTTGTTTGGTAACAAGATCAGTGATAATATTAGAAACATGATTTAAAAAATATTTCCAAATGTGTCAACATATGGAATATCTGCTTAACTCAATGAATCAATATTTTCCAGATGACTAATATATGATGTTATAAAGTCATCATGCAATGGTAAGAGATCCATTCGAAGTGTAAGAAAGATTAATGGATTTTAATAAAACAGAGAGCACAAAGTTCACTGATACGGTTTTCAGATTGTGATTTACAATTAACATTTAAGAAACTATCACTTATCAAGTTTTGATGTTGTATTAGTTTGTTCTCCCATTGCTATAAAGAACTACCTGAGACGAGGTAATTTATAAAGAAAAGAGGTTTAATTGGCTCATGGTTCCTCAGGCTGTACAGGAAGCATGGCTGTGGAGGCCTTAGTAAACTTAAAACCATGGTGGACGGTAAAGGGGAAGCAGGCACGGTCTTTACATGGCCGGAGCAGGAGAGAGAGAGAAAGGAGAAGGTGCTAGATACTTTCTAAGAACTAGATCTCATGAGAACCCTATCATGAGAACAGCAAGTGGGAATTCAGCCCCCATGATTCAATCACCTCCCACCAGGCCTCTCCCAAGACACTGGGAATTACAATTCAACATGAGATTTGGGTAGGAACACAGTCAAAACATTTAGATGTAGTATCAAAAAGGGATATCCATTATTATCTGATAAGTCTGTAAAATACCTCTTTTTTTAATACATAGTCTGGATTCTCTTCATACACTTTAACCTAAATAATGTACTATACCAGATGTTTTAAAGTTATTTTCTTCTCTTTCAATAACTTTGAAATATACCAGATTAAATGAAAAATAGAAATGAAAACCTAGCTCTTTTTTGTTAAGCCAGACATTAAGAGAAATGCTAAAATATAAAAGCATATGATTCTCAATGGTAATTATTTCTTTGTTCTATAAAACAATTTTTTAATAAATATGGCATTGACATTAATGTGCAATTAAATTATTGTGAAAAATGAATAAACTTTTTTTAGTATAAATTTCTATTAAGATAAATACTGATGGATATAACCCACATAAAAATTTTACTTCTTGCTTTAATAATGTTAAGAGTATGAAGTGGTCATGAGGCCAAAATGCTTGATAATAGCTATTTGAGAGCAGTATTTCTCAAAATGAGTCTTATGATTAGTCACTATGATCTCTGACTGGGACAACTACAGTTTGTGGGTCCAATCTAGGCAACCCTCTGTTCTATAAATGAAATTTTATTGGAACACAAACATGCCCATTTAGTCACATATGACTTATGGCTACTTTCACACTACAATAGCAGAGTTGAATAGTTGAAGCAAAGTTAAGCAGTTGTGACAAACACACACACACACACACACACACACAATTCTATGGCATGCAAAACTTATAATATTTATTGTCTGTTTACAGAAAAATGTTTGCTCACCCTTGATTATGTGAGCCATAAAATCAATTTTGTGGTTTGGATCAGCAATCTTCAAAAATAAAGAAAAGAATTAGGGAAAAAAGAAGTGAAACACATAGATGAGATGAGAAAAAAAAAAAAACAGTGCATCACATAGTGTTAGCCATTATTCTTGGAACATATTTGTTTTTGTTGTGTGCATGTGTGTATGTGTTGAGTTTAGTTGTAAATTTGATTTACTCTGGGTCATGGTAAAAAATTGAAATCTGCTGATTAAAGTGTAAGCTAAGTACAATTAAGATTCTCAGAGATGAATTATTAATATTGTAAATGGTCTTAAATTCTCCAAGGCGGTAGGTGGCATATCAATCAAAAATAGATACATTGACATATTTACATTAGTCTTACTAAAGATATTCATAGATATTTATGGCAAAACAACTCCAGCAGTTTTTGTAGAATGTGAATTTCCCCTAACTGTACAGATTTGGTTATGCTTTATAGCGTGTTATTTTAAGAAGTATACAATGTCATTTTTCTCTATATATGTCATTGTAGATATCAAGTTTGTTTCTTAATCTGAAATTTGTCTTTTTTGCAATGTGTGTTATATTGTTAATATACAAATCACTTCAGAAAGTGAATGCCTTTAAAGAGATATATATCTATACACACACACACACACACACACACACACACACCCCTCCTAAGGACATAATACCATATATTTTTACAAACAAAACACTCATGTAACCAAACAGAGTTTGGATCTTTTACATTACATATTGGAATACATTAGAATTGAGTTATTTTTTAAGACTGATCATTTTTTGAGCATGTTTTTAGGCATTTTAGGACATGAGAACATGAATAGGTCATAAAGTTTGAAAATAAGATGAGAATAAGACCTAGATGTAAACAGATATAAAATTTTGTGTGAGTGTGTGTGTGTGTGTGTGTGTGTGGTGTAGTTTTGAAATCTCATGTCAAACAGAAAGAGCACATGCTTTGGATTCAGAGAGTTCTTGATTCAGATTCGTGCTTGAAGACGGGCAAGGCTTTATAAAATGTGTTGCACAGAGCCTAGTATACCTTGAGTACTAAATAAATGTTGATATCTTCAAATTGAAGACAATAGCAGCAGCATAAAAGATTCAGGCTTTGTGGCTGTTTTGCAGCATTCCTGGCAGGAAGCACTTGTTGCAGAGATGATTACAAATTTCAGTGAACAGACCAAGTGAAACTAACATCACAGAATAGGGCTTCGGAGCTGCAACATCAGCAGAACAAAGATAAGAGCATTTGGTTAGCATCTTTTCATATTTTAAGGTAGAATTTTGAGCAAAAATATTTGAGAATGGTAATTAGTCATGTTCCTACACTAATGCCTTCTTTCTCAGCTTTCCTTAAAGTTCCAAGGTATTTCCAGGGTTCCGAAACAGTTTTCATAGCTATGCATTGCAAATTTTGTCTACTAAGGTTACTAGGTGCTTCTCTTGTCCTTTGCTATCAGTTTCCACAAGCAGGAAAATAGTAGTTTTCCTTGAATCTTTGCCTGAGGAGAAAATGTTCAGCATTTTCCAAATCAAAGAGATCAATCCAGAGCAAGATAATGGCAGTATTGTATTTGTCCTATGTTGTGTTGTGATGCAATATATTCTTTATGGTGGTACTTGGATAGTGAAATGGCCATAAGAGTTGAGTTAGTGCATTGCCAATAGTTACCTGACAGGTTAAAAAAAACAAAAAAAAAACTCTTCAATTACATAGACACAGTGCACATATCTATCCCTCATTACTCCTCCACCAATGGCTGCCATTGATAATGAATAGCAACATCCTTTCTCCCTGAGCCCAAACAGAGATTCAGGACACTCATTAATGCACTGATCCATGCAACTTCTACTAATTGATGAACACTGGCACACCCATACACACACAAACACACACAATGTCTAGACAATTTTATCACCTGTATAGATTTGTATAAGCTTGATGTTTTAAACACAGTTTTCATTGCATGATTCAGGCATCACAAATGAACTCCTTCTCTGAAGTTCTAGCGTGTTTTCAGTTGCAACTGAAAATCTGAGCATTTATTATGCACTAAACTTTTGCCAAATATGAGTTATTCTTACACAAAGTTCCACCATAACATAGCAGACATTGTTAATTGTATACTCACCGACCATTATGATTTACATTCTTGAAAACAGAAACCTATCTGATTCAAGAATATGACATACTAAGCTCCAGCAGAGATTCTGACTTCCTCAGTTTCTCTTGCAGATAAGAAAGAAGCCACAAGACACGGTCCTTATCAATGAGATGTAAGCAGAAATCAGTTGGGGTTTCTAGAAAGTCATTTTCTTTTCCTAAAAATGGGTAACGTGTGGCTGATATCACTACATCTCCTCAAAGTTTTTAGCTTTGACTATGAACTTCCAGAGTCATGTTATTACTATGAAATACAAAAGGGAAGGCAAAGAAAACCAGAATTTCCAGCCCATAAATCAGTAAACCTCTCAATTGCTATCAGCAATTCAAAACTGAGGAGTAATTTGTAAGATTTGACCCTTCAGGAAGAAAAAAATGGTATTGAAACCATATAACTAAAGCAGACCAAAAAAAACAAAAAACACCCCAGACCTCAAACTAGCAAAATAATGAACATATCAACACGTTGATTCTTTGTTCTTGAGAATCTATAATTAGCCAGGCCACAGTGTTTCATGCAACATTTTATTTCATTCAGCAACTTTTGGAAAGAAATACTTTAAACATAATTTTACAAATGAGGAAAATGTCAATAAAAATCACTGCAAAGGTCACATAGGTGATAAATATCATTATTAAAGTTTGTATTCAGGCTTGTGTAATTTGGTTATCTGCATTTCTTTATTATTATTTGTTCATTCATTCATGTAATGCTCTATATCTCTGTTAAGCAAACACAAATGGAGTTTTAATTTAAAGTCCAAACCATCAGACGTTTTGTTAAATCAGAAAATAAACCACTTTTTGTTGGAGCCACTCCAAGAAAGATTGCCCATTGGGTGAATGTTCACTAGTTAGGTGATGGGTACACTAAAAGCCCAGACTTCACCACTACGCATGTGAGAAGCCTGCATTTGTACCCTCCAAATACGTATACATTTTTTAAAATAAAAAATGTACGATTACTTTGAAAATACTTTTAACAGAATCATATAGCTTTATCCCTGTTTAATATTAACAATCACACACAGTTTGTTTCCAACATATAACATTGGTCAAGCAATTTAAGTATAAGCAGAGCAAAACAAACAAACAAAGCAAAAAGAACAAAAACAAAACAAAACATCAACTGAGTACTCTCAGAGCTGCTAGAGAGTGATAAAAGACACAACTCTTTGTCATGAGACCTTGAAAGTTATTCAAGAAGCCGCAGATTGAGAAGCATGAGACACAGAACTCTATGTTCATGGGGTCTGTGGGGGGCAGGCAGTGAGCTTTGGTTAGGAGTTGCATTTAATTTGTGGACTAGATTGAGTTTATGCAACACCAATGTGTAAAAGGAGATTTGAGAAATGCCTTCTCAGTTTGGAAAGAGAAATTAGGCACGTCTCTGTTTTATCATCACAGTCATCCACACTGCCATAGACAAGCTAAATACATCAACATTCCTGATACATAAAATCACCATCCCCACCATCTCTACTCCGGATTAAAATACCATATGGGATAAATTCAATCACTAATCTGCAAATATATGTATCTCACTTCTTGCTTTAGAAATGTAGTATCTATGTGGCGTAAGATGTTTTTCTCTTTATGTTATTAATTTTCTATTTGATGTTGGGTTTGAAATATAACAGGTCTTTGGCTCCTTCTGATTTCCATCAGGAGAGAACATTAATTGCAGTGTGCCCCATAGAGCAAAAGCGCAGGGAGACAGAATATTCTGGATAAGCATCAAAGCTCAAACTGTCTGTGGCGGAACACATCTTCTGCTGACTTTATGCACCTAAATGTTAACATAAAGCAACATAATTCTAGTGGGAGCTGATTATCCTGTGATTGACACCCGAGGATCTGATGTAGTTTTACAGAAGTAAAGTAGTCTGCTCTAACAGGACAGTTTATGTAGGGTAGTGATTAGCCAATCCTATCATATTCCTTTTCTTTAGGAATTAGAATACAAATCATTTAGAGAGATGCAGAACATCCACAGAAGCAGAGAGACACAAGGGGGAAGGAAATAAGCAAAAGCCATAAGGGAGCAAAACCCATAAGTAAGCTAACACCATGAGACAGGAGTGAAAGGGAAGACTCAAGTAACAATATTAATAATGTTAGTTAATAGACCAGGTGTGGTGGCTCACTCCTGCAATTCTAGAGCTTTGGGAGGCCAAGCAGTAGGATCACTTGAGGCCAGGAACTCAAGACCAGCCCAGGCAACATAGTGAGACCCCCATCTATACCAAAAAAAAAAAAATAATAACTAGGCACAGTGTCACACACCTGTAATCCCAGCTACTCAGGAGTCTGAGGCAGGAGGACTGCTTGATCCTAAGAGTTCAAGGCTGTGGTGAGCTATGACTGTACCATACCCTGGGCAACAGAGTGAGTCGTCCCTGTCTCAAAATAATAATGAAAATAATATATTAATAATTCAAAATAATAGAAACATTTTTGGAAAATGTACAATGTGCCAGGCACTGTCATGAACACTTATTAAAATTACATCAGCGTGGCCGGGCACAGTGGCTTACGCCTGTAATCCCAGCACTTTGGGAGGCCCAGGCGGGCAGATCACGAGACCAGGAGATCGAGACCATCCTGGCGAACACTGTGAAACCCTGTCTTTACTAAAAATACAAAAAATTAGCCAGGCGTGGTGGCGGGCGCCTGTAGTTCCAGCTACTCGGGAGGCTGAGGCAGGAGAAAAAAATTACATCAGCTTTATCACATACCTATCAAGCTTGCATTATTATCTCATTATTCCAAGTTTACCTGCAGTGCAGTAGAAATACAGGCAGATTAGGCCGGGCGCGGTGGCTCACACTTGTAATCCCAGCACTTTGGGAGGCCGAGGCGGGCAGATCATGAGGTCAGGAGATCGAGACCATGGTGAAACCCTGTCTCTACTAAAAATACAAAAAATTAGCCGGGGCGTGGTGGTGGGCGCCTGTAGTCCCAGCTACTCGGAGAGGCTGAGGCAGGAGAATGGCGTGAACCTGGGAGGCGGAGCTTGCAGTGAGCCGAGATTGCGCCACTGCACTCCAGCCTGGGCGACAGAGCGAGACTCCGTCTCAAAAAAAAAAAAAAGAAATACAGGCAGGTTAAATATTCTCAAGTTTAAAGAGTGAATACGTGGAAGAGTGGCTGTGAGCACAGACAGTCTTAATCCAGGCTGTCCACTTTTACCTATCCCACAGCATTGCTTGTCCTAGAGTGACTTGGACAGGGTAAGCATGCTATGGCACCTTCAGTGAGGTTCTCTAAGAGACCCTGAGGACAAACATCTTTCTGTGCTTCCCAGCTTGGCCCATGTATACTTAAAATAGGCACTAGCTGCTTCTCTCTGGTCCTTGCGACACATTGATGAGATTTTAGACCAAATTCTGCTGCTTATGAGAAGTTTTAGTATTGGAAGATCATTTAAGTGACCTGACTCTTGGCCTCCTTTCTGTAACCTAGGAATAACAATGGCACCAAAGTGTCCAAGGGGCATTGTGTACTGTGGATGCTCAGAAAATACTGTTGGGCACGGCTTCTTTGTTGTTTAACATGCAGCTTGCCGTGGGTGCTTAATAAAGTTATTTGTTTGATTGAACTCAAGAGAACTCAAAATGCCGAAGACATAACAATAAATAGTCACTAAGACTCCAGAGCTCTTTCTATCAAAACCTAAAAACTTATTCTCTTTCTCTCTTTTTTTTTTTTCTATTTCAGCTAGATCACACCAGGGATTACCTCAAATGCTATGAAATGAATCTTTCACTGAAATGGAAAATGAAAAGTGGTGTTATGTTCATCATTTTGCTGGCTTGAGGTTTTTTGATTTCTTTTGTTTTTGTTCTGCATTAGCTACATGGCATCAATATCACTTTTTTTTCCTGAAGGGACAGATCTTACAAATCACTCCTCAGTTTTGAACAAATATTGTAGTGAACAATGCAGGGAAGGATCTTGCCTCAAGGGACTACTTATTGTCAACTAGTTTCCAGAGTAGCTAAAATAACAGTGTTTTGCTCAACTAATATCACCTTTAGCATCTTGTTTTTGAAAGTATAAGTGTAAGCACAGTAGAACAATAATGACTTCTTGTTGTTGTTTTTTTTTTATTTCACAAACTTCCATGAATGTGTGCTCACCCAGAGCCTCACACCAGTCTGAAGCATGAGCCCATAGTTCTGAATTATTCCTAAAGTTTTCATCTCTCTTAAGTTAATGCATTTTATCTTGCATAAACATAAAAATAGTGACAGAAAACAGTGTGTGTGTGTGTGTGTGTGTGTATGGGTGTGCACATCTGTGCATGCATTAACACTAAAAGTAAATCTAAATGAGTTTGGCAAGGCTCTGACTTTTCATGAGAAGGTAACATTTTTGTGTATTTGATAAGCAAACATAGAGTTTTTATTTAAAATCCAAATTAACTCTAGTCACTCTTTGTTAGAATAGGCAGATAGCCAGAAATGAGCAGGCAAAGAAGCCCCCTGGGGAAAAAAGTCCTGGAGACACTGCCCATCGATAGTCAGCACTGCCCACTGACAGCAAAAATGACAATGGCTGCATTGGCTACATCTGGCCTTGTGGTTGGGCTCCTCTAGCCAGAGATAAACATGGTAGGGAATTTCCCCACTGACAAGCAGGGAAAGCAGAAACTCACCTGAGCATAGCCTGCTGCTCATTATAATAGTAAAAAACATACCCCCAAGTGGAGATTTTAGATGCTAATGAGACATGGGACATGTATCCTAGCATGTACAGCCACGGAACATTCATGCCCAAAGGGACCTCCTGAAACATGCTTGCATGTGACAACCCCTCATGCCCCCTCATGAATAAGTATATAAGATTGTCATGGAGTTCCCCAGCACTAGTGGCTGCTGGTTCATTCTTTTAAGCAGCCCACTCTGCCTCATCTTTCAGAGTGTGCTGTCTCTTTAAATAAACACTGCTACTACCATTTTCCCAGCCAGAACAGCCTGGAGCTGTTTTTTCACTCCTCTGTAAGAATGTACTTTATCTTCCTAATAAACTCTGCTGCTTTACCCTTGCTATGTGTCACTTGGCTGAATTCTTTCTTGCAACTTGGACAAAAACTGAGGTTTCCCACACTTGACAGTAACATCTTGACTTCTGAGTGGTATAATGTATATCATTAATTATGATATACATTTAATGCTGTCCTAAGTTAACTTTCCTGCAAAAATATTAGAAATTGATACAAAAATTTAGATATCTTTGTTATTTTGGGGCCCTCTGAATTTGAACAGGCTGGTATAACGATGGGGAAAGAGCTAAGTCTATTAGCAAAATAAAGAGGATCGAATTGCTGGTAAACTGTCTCAGTCAACTCTGGTTGCTGTAACAAAATGCCATAGAGTGAGTTGCTTATAAACAACAGAAATCTTATTTTCTCACAGTTCAGGACTGGAAGTCTGAAATCAGGGTACCATCATGGTGGGTTCTGGAGAGAGCCCTCTTCCTGACTTGTAGATGGCCACCATCTCACTGCATGTGCACACAGACTTGCCTCAGTGTGTGTACATGGGGGGAGAGAGAGAGAAAGAAAGAGTGAGTGAGCAACAGTGCTCCCTGGTGTCTTATAAGGGCAGTAACCCCACCATGTGACCCCCACCCTTATTATCTCACCTAAACTTACTTATACCTCAAAGCCCTCATCTTCAAATATAATTACATTAGGTGTCAGAATTTCAACATGTGAATTGGAAGGGGGGCACCATTTAGTCCATACCAGATGGGGACCGAGGATAAAAATAAGGAGAAGCCATTGGACTGTGGAGAAATTGGAAGGCTAACAAGATGATGGGGGCCTGAAATCTATTAAAAAAAAAAGAGAGGGATAAATCAAGATAATCCCCTTGGCTAAAATGAACAAAATCTTCTAAAGGTTGGGATGCCCAATATCCAGTTTTGGGCTCTTTATGGTGGAATGTTAAAACACTACTCAACTCTTTTACATCAAACTCTTAAGATTACATCTGACTCTCCAGTGAGATCATGAGCATATTTGTAGGAAAAGAAGTTATGTTGTTGGCAATACCAAGTGGAATAGAATCTAACTATGGAGATATGCTAATTTTGCAGAAATGGGAGCTCAGGAGCAAAGTGGGTGTTAGAATAGATCCCCTATCCCCCACACTCTTTTAGCCTAACCCCTAAATCTTTGGATAGTCAGTAGGAATAGAATGGAGTTTATACTGTGTACCATAGTATTCATTTGACTTTCAAAGAGCATTGAACTTAGTTGACATTTGGGTTTAACCACTATTTGTTGAGCATCTTCTAGTTTCCTAGTATGGTGCATAAGACCTAGTGAATAACATTCAGAGAGATATCATTTAAGCCTGTGACTATTTCAGAAAACTCAAGGGAAAGGAGTTTATTTTTTTAATTATTTTTATTTTTTTACCTTCCATTTCTTGATGATGAGAGAGTTTACCATAACTGCACGATAGTGAGTGCATTTGTTTCCTGGGGCCACCATGCTGCCTGGCTTAAAACACAGAAATCTATTGTCTCACAGTTCTGGAGGGTACAGGTCCAAAATCAAGGTGTTGCAGGGTAGGTTCCTTCATAGGCCAGTGAGGGAAGAACCTGTTCCAGGACTCTCATCATGGCTTGTGGATGACAGTCTTCTTTCTGTCTCTTCACATCATTTTCCCTCTATATGTCTGTCTCTGTGTCTAAATTTTCACCTAATAAAAACAATAGTCCTTACGAATCTATGGCATTTTAACTTGATTAGCCTTGTAAATACCTTCTCTATTTGGAGAGAATAAGGTCACACTCTGAGATTTTGGGGGTTAAGACTTAAATATAATCTTTGGGGGGATACATTTCAACTCTTAATACTAGGTAAAAAATATGACTTCAGAAAATTTCTATACATTATGAAAGCCTCTTAGAAAAATCCCACATTTATTTCACTGCATAAGGCTGCCATTAAAATAGCAAATGTTGAAAACAATGAAGATGTGGCCAGGTATTAATAGATAAGAAATTATGTTCCCCAAATCACAAGGCAATCATTTTTTCTAAAATTCATTTTCTTAACACAACCCAGGTATTACTTATAGAACTGACTTCCTAAAATTGTTTCAGTAGCATTAGAATAATTTTATTTTCTGCCAAATGGGGTACCTTTGAAGGAACAAGAACAATCTGAAATTTAAGTTATGGTGACTTTATTGAAATGTAGGGTCTGCTATTTTATAATAATGCCAGCCATGCTGTGGCTTTCCAAATCAGGTTTCTGGTTATGTTTTAGATTCTTGGAAATTTCCGATTTTACAAGTAATTTTTCCATTAAGGATTTCATATTATTTAATTTGTGAGGTACTGCTCTCTCTCCATTTTTTCTCCAAACTTAAAGTGTTATAATCATTATAAAACGTTACACAAAATGGCATAGAATAGTTTAGTCGAATTCTTTTTAGGTAAAGTATGTGGCAAGACTACACTTCAATATCTTATGTCTTTTAAAATAGATATTTTACTTTTTTTAAAAAAAAATGGTAGTATCTCATTGCCTTGAATGCGTAAGAGCACTCATATTTAAAATGCTAAAGTTAAAAATTTGCATTACAATGAAACTGGTAACTGTCCGATGTCTTATTCTAAACCACAAAGTTCAAGCATTCTACCTTCAGGGGCGAGAAGTCAAATTTTCAACCTAAGATAAAGAGTTGAAAAAAATAAAAAAATTGAAATATCTTTCATTATAATTTTTAAAATAGTTCTAGCTCATATTTTCTTATTTCTACATTGTCTTCATCAATGTAAGCCAATGACATAAATTTTAATACATGATTTATGGTTACAAATTCATTTTTTATTCTCATTTATTATGGGGTGTCACATTTTATCATGCCTGCACTTAATCATCTCCTGTCTGCATATTAATAGTTACAAATATGATACCTGTGTAGACCCAAGAAACCAGGAGCTGTCTTGGAGTGCAACGGTTGAGTGCCTTGAAAAGTGGGGTTGGAAAAAAAATCTTTAAATGTCTTTGTACATGCATATGTATTATAGAATAGTTCAGATAGTGAAAAAGAGGGTTTTCTACTGTGTAGAGTCAATTTGTGTAAATTGATTTTTCATAAGCCCCCATAATTTGTGCATCCATAGCTATATTGAACATATACTAAGTCTTGTGTCAAAATCAGGTGATATCATAAATAAGACATTGCTAAGTTTTATTGTCAAGTTTAAACCAATGGGAAATAACTAATACCTCATAGTTGCATTCATTCATATTGGCATATTTCTTGAATCAATGGCTAAAGTACATAAATGAGAAGACATGATTTTAGAAAGTTAGATTTTATTTGAACTTAACGACGTGAGGTTTTGAGAGCTGAGTAGGGAATTTATGATTAAAGACAAGTGGGGAATCTGTTGCTGCTAGAGTGTGGGTGTTTGACAGAAAGCATGTGCTAGATATATGTTTGTTTAATGAATAAATATTCTATTTTATTTTACTAACAAAGAGTACCTAACAGCCACATCTGGTGCTGATGCAAATTGAGCTATAATACCATCCATGGAACTGGTATAGTGGGCTAGGTATGGAAGAAGGACTGAGACTTAATTCTACTAACAAACTTTAAGAAAATGAGAAACAAATTACAGAGTGCACATTCGGTGCAAAGAACAAGATTAAATCAAGACCAGTGAAAAGCCATAAATGCATGGAGAAAAAAGGAACTGTGATAAGCTTGGGAGAAGAGATAATTTGAGAAGTAGAGTATTAATATAATCAGGAAAAAAAGAAAAAGTTTGTGACAGTGACAAAGCATGTGCTGCTGACCATGCAAACTGAGGTTAAGTTTGAGGACTTCGAAGAACCCATGAGGAAGGAGGGGAGTAAATTAATTAAGAGAAACTGCATGCATGATTGGTACCATAGTAGACAAACAGTCTACTATACAAGAATAACATAAGTTGTCATTCTTGGCCTTCAGGATGGCCACATAGGAAGATTTCCTAATTCACAATGAAAATAATTTAAGACATGCTAAAGTATAGAAATGTAAAGAAAAGAGAAGGTAATTTGTCATAGCTATCTATGCAACGACATGCAAGGATTAAGAAAAAAGGCATGTTAACCCCCGTTTTCAAAGTAGGATGTCAGTCTTGAAATAAACTGGACCAGCCTCGAAAATCTGTTACCCCAGTTTCTAAATGAGAAAAACATTCAGACAGAGGCTTTATGGTTAAGAAATAAGGTACCTGTTAGATCTTTCTCTGATTTTATATTGTTCTGTCTTTTTAGACAAAACTTTAACGTTAAAATGTCAATATACTAAAATAAGGCCTATACATTTGAAAAAGTCATTTTACTTATAGAAATGAAGATTTCTGAAACAGAAGGTAAATTGTTCCAGAGACTCTTAAAAATTATTTCTGCCTTTTCAAACATGATGAAGTCCTCATGATTAATAAATAGTTTTGCAAGGAAATAAATTCTTCAGTTAGAAATTTCAATAGCCATTAACAGTATAACACTTGTTCTCTAAGCACTGTGGACTTGCCAGACCTGTAAATTATAGGCATTTTTCCACATCCTGCATTTAATACCTCTCCTGTTGTCTTCCATTCAAGTAGGTAAGTCATTAGGCAACTTTACAGGTGATTAATATTATACAGTTGTAAGTACAATCTGACCTATTGTATAAACTTTAATGATGATTGGTTTAAAGTAAGTTACTTGTGATGATATAACTTAGGTCATTATTTTTTTATTTTTATTTTTTCTTGAGACAGAGTCTCGCTGTCACCAGACTGGAGTGCAATGGAGTGATTTCGACTCACTGCAATCTCCGCCTCCTGGGTTCAAACGATTCTCCTGCCTCAGCCTCCCGAGTAGCTGGGACAACAGGCGTGTGCCAGCACGCCCAGCTAATTTTTGTATTTTTAGTAGAGACAGGGTTTCACCATGTTGGTCAGGATTATCTCGATCTCTTGACTTCGTGATCCGCCCACCTTGGCCTCCCAGAGTGCTGAGATTACAGAGGTCATTATCCTAACGGCTAAAAGCTTTCCCGGCTGGGTACGGTGGCTCACATCTGTAATCTCAGCACTTTGGCAGGCCGAGGCAGGCGGATCACCTGGGGTTGGGAGTTCGAGACCAGACTGATAAACATGCAGAAACCCCATCTCTACTAAAAATACAAAATTAGCCAGGTGTGGTGGTGCATGCCTGTAATCCCAGCTACTCGGGAGGCTGAGGCAGGAGAATCACTTGAACCCAGGAGGCAGACTTTCTGGTGAGCCAAGATCGCACCACTGCACTCCAGCCTGGACAACAACAAGAGCAAAAGTCCATCTCAAAAAAAAAAAAAAGCTTTCTCAAAGTTTCACCTTTCTCTAAGGAGGAAACAGCATTAGACTTTACAAGATTTATTAAATAAAATTGTGGAAAATACGTACTGAAATGTTTTTACTTTGGCTGGCAGGCATATACGTATTTTAAAAAAATATAATTAGACTATGTGCCTTAAGCAGCTTAAGAATATTCACAGAAGAATGTAAGCACAGGTCTTTTAAAATAAGAAAACAAAACTAATAATATATAATTGAAACAGTCATCGTTAAATACGTAAGGTATTTAATTATATAAAATGTTTCTTAGAGTCTATTTTCTCCTTACCTATTCACCCAACCTCCATCTATCATTGTTCTCTTATGCTTACGTCTTTTCATGTAGTCAAAGGAGCACAAATATAGAGTGAGAAATCTTAGCGTCATATAACTCCCACTTTATTCCTGTATCCTCATGAACTTTTATTAAATTTTCTTAACTTATCAAAAATTCTCATTTTTTCTCATCTATCAATTGAGGATGAAAAGATATCTGTAGGAAAACTGAATAGAATAATTATGAGATGCTTTGTAGGAGCTTATAATGTTGTATGTATATCTAATATATTATCATATGTTAATATATAAAATATGTATTGTGCATCTATATATAAAAATCACAAAATTGAATATCAATTTTTTTTTGTTTTCTTTAAAGTTTTGAAAAGCTGTCAATGACTGGTGCTTGTATTTTGTTATCTTACCTCATGGAAACTTTCAGAAAATTTCATTTAAAATACCTTGTAAAATAGAAAATACTAGGATTAATCTCATTGGTATGTTATGAAGATAAAATGATACTTTAAAGTGCTTAGAGCCAAGATAGGCCCATAGAAAGCATTTAATAAATGACAGCTATTTTGATAATTATCAGGATTGCCACCACTCATCAATTATTAACTTTCAGATTGCTTATTCCTACAGTTTGGTTCTCTTTAGCTTTTCCTTCCTTTGATCTCTCTCTCTGAACTGGTGTCAACCCAATATTTCTCAATTTCAGTGGGAATCTTTTTACTTGCCTGGTCAAACACTGGTTAGGTCCCCCAAAGTCTTTCTTCTTTTGCCATTCAAGGCTCTCCACACTCTGGTTGCCATCTTCACCCTGTAGATTTAGCTCTCTGTAAAGCACACTCCAACAACACTCAGGGTATACCCCCAAGACAATATACACCCCCAGATATTCTCTGTGCCTTATACTTTAACATAAGAATTGGTCTCCTTCCCCCCAAACCTTTTAACTCCTTCTTCTTTTCTGCTTGTTAAACACCTTCAAGGCTTAGAAGGGACAATCTGTTATTCAATACAATCTGATTTCTGTAAAAAAACAAAGAATAGCTCAAAATCTAACTGTCTCATGTAATAAAAGCTGTGCACATATGGCCCAGCGAGTCAGAATACAGCCAACATGAAAGACAAAAAGGCTGGAGGATCACATGGAAGTTTTATTGTCTAGGTGGTGTCACAAAACACTTCCAGCCACATTTCAACGGCCACATATTGTCAAATGATCCTATTAACTACAAGGGAGATTGGAAAAATGTAGTGTTCCTGGGTGCAGTGGATTAAAATGTAACAGAGTTAGCAAAAGTAGCATTTTTGCCACCACATTACAAAGAGCTTACTAAAATCCTCAAATATTCTGTATCATTTATCTGAGTCAGAAGGAATTGCTTACCCCTTTAAGCTTCCATGGCCTACCTTATGGCATTAATCTCTTTGAGATGCAGGTTGTTACTGGACTTGGGTCTAATTTCTCCTGGACAGTGAAGAGTTTAAGAATGGCTTCCCATCCATTGCACATCTGCTATTAGCCCTCGAACATAGAACTTCTCCAAAACTACTGTTAAAAGGAAGGAGCAGAAAGACAGATAAAGGAGGAAGATGTGGAAGATGAAGAGGTAGATGAAGAAGAAGGGAAGAGGCCGGGCGCAGTGGCTCACACCTGTAATCCCAGCACTTTGGGAGGCCGAGGCAGGTGGATCATGAGGTCAGGAGATCGAGACCATCCTGGCTAACACTGTGAAACCCCGTCTCTACTAAAAATACAAAAAATTAGCCGAGCGTGGTGGCGGGCGCCTGTAGTCCCAGCTACTCGGGAGGCTGAGGCAGGAGAATGGCGTGAACCCCGGTGGCAGAGCTTGCAGTGAGCCGAGATTGCGCCACTGCACTCCAGCCTGGGCGACAGAGCGAGACTCCGTCTCAAAAAAAAAAAGAAAAGAAGAAGGGGAAGAGAGGAAGAAAGAGGAGAAGGAAATGCAGGAGGAGAAAACAGGAAAGAAATTTTTTTCAAATATTTAAAATATACCAGTGTTTGTATGTGTTCCTGTGTGTGTGTTTGGTGTGTGTATGTACCTAATTTGAAAATAAACAAAGCTCAAAAAAACTTTAGTAATTCGTATGGGATATGATTAAATTACACAGCTATTTTGTTCTAGTTTTGTTTTAAAAAAGGATTACTAATGTAAGAGTAAGGTATGTGAATTGTAAAATTTATCTCATTACCGTAGTAACATTTTATACCTACATGCGAAATGATTATACTGCAGAATCTATTCATTGCATTTCTATAAAGAGAAGATTAAGCTAATCTTAAGGACTAGAATCAAGACAGCAACTGAAGGAAATTTCATGTTATACTGTAGAATGAGTCTGAAGTCTCTGGTGAGACAGTTTTGCTATAATGTTTTGGGAAGCAGTTCTCCAATCAGAATCATTTTCAGAAGTGACCATATAGAACAGTGTCATACAATTGGGTCTAATATTCGCTGAGCAGCAACTCTGTCTCACAATTCCTGCCATCCATGCCTTGGAGAAAATGAGCCACAGACAAATATATGCCTGACTGTTTTCAAGTCAACTGGGGGATTAATTTTTGAAATATTCAGTTTCCAAACAAGAACAACTCCATTAAAGTTCTGTGACATGTGAATAGAGAGAGAAAGAAAGAAGAGAAAGAAGAGCAAAGAGTAAGAAAAGAAAGCAAAAGAAAAACATAAGTAGTATATGGGGTATTTCCAAATCAGATTAGTGATTTTGTGACCTTGCCATGCGCCTTACGAGTTAAATAATCACTCTTCATACGTTATGGTATTTAATAATTAGCTCATGGAACACAAAATGACATCCTCAATTTACAGATATAGAGACTCATGGATGTCCTCCATAAACACCTATGTAGAAAAATCCCAGCACTTATGTTATCTTTGGAGACCAGTTTTAGCTGGCATATAGAGGTTGCACCCAAACTGTGTCCCGTAGTTTACTTTTTATTTTTTATTTTTTTTATTTTTTGAGGCAGAGTCTCACTCTGTTGCCCAGGCTGGAGTGCAGTGGCATAATCTCAGCTCATTGCAACTATGCCTCCCAGACTCAGCTTCCTGAGTAGCTAAGATTACAGGCGTGTGCTACTACCTTCAGGTAATATACTTCACTTTTTTGTGTAAAGGGCCAAATTCCATCTCCATTTTAATGCTTAAAGTCTGCCCCAAAGTAAACATGCGATGTATGTTACATGTATGTTTACCTATTGTGCATGTGTCCAACTCCCCTTCATGAATAAGTGTAGCTTTCCCCCCAAACCTGGTGAATATGCATGACTCTGTGGTGTGATATAGGCCCTCCCTGTGAGGCATAAAACCCAACTTGTCCCTTTTCATCTTCAAAGAGAGTGCACCTTTGGTTCACACCACAGACTATCTCTTCCTGGTTTGCAAACCGATAACACCAGTCAAGCTCTCTTTCCTGCCATTCAATCATCCTGGTGGTCTTTAGGATGACAATATGAATCTCCTTTTCAATTCTCAATGGCAGGAGGGGCCTGAGGTCATTCTATCAGAATGTGGGCTGTCGACAGGCAGCCTTGATATTATCTCAGAAATACAGAAATTTAGGTCCTGCCCTCCATTTGTTAACTCCTAGTTGGCATTTTTACAAGATTCTTTGTTGATACATAAGTGATGTGTAAAAAAAAAATCACTTAACAAATATAAGATCAATCAGTCAATCAATTGGCCTATTTAAATGAATGTACAGGGGTCTTATTCTCTGTGCTGGGGATGGTGACTGACTGGAGACCCATTAGCTGTGATCTGGGTGACCACGTATGCCAGATATCCTTTTCTTCATGTGCTGCATAAACTCTGATCCCTTGAAGTAGTTAAATCCAAGACTTGGATTACTATTGTTGACAAGAGTCCCACATAAATCACAAAACAAAGGGAGAAAGAACAACTACAAGTCTCCAAACCTTTGCCGGCACAAAGAAAAGTGACCAAACAAAAAAAAGGCACTCAGCATATAACAGCTGTCTGAATTATTCAAACTCCTTTGCTAAAGAAAAAAAAAATTAAAAATACGATTTTTTTGTAAGGCTTTTAACAACGACAAAAGCTTGCAGGGGACTTTGAAAACACTGCTGTGTTTCATCAAGGCTTTTTGACTGTTACAGAAGATAAGGCTTTTTTATTGTTATTATTTTGTGTGTATGTGTGTAAGCATGTACTTTAAAATAAAAAAAAGCAAAAGAGAAGGTGGTAATTAGGTAATCTAACAATAAAACAACACAATTTTACTTGGCTCACCACGGGATTAAATATGTTTTGTGAGAAAGAGTGATTACATTATTTTAAAGGAATGGATTGTTGTGGCCTGAATTCTGTAGCCTCTGGCTTTCCCCTTAGTAAGGGGAACAGTGAGAGATTTTTTAAGGCTTCCTCTGACAATTCAATGCCTTGGATTCAGGATGTGATTTGTTTTCACAAGGCCAACTCTATTTCTAGAAAGACATTTTGTCTTGAAAGAGGTAATATCAGGTGTTGTATTCTCTCCTCCACAAAACTCCGCAATTCCAATGAATGAAGGGAATTCTAACTTAGTGATAGAAATACACACACACACACACACACACACGCACACACACACACACACACAAACATATTCATAGTAGTTTTTAGCTTCAAACACATAGCTTAAAACACAATCCTGGATTTCTGCTCACTTTTCTGCAATCTAATTGAAGTCAGTAAATCAAATGTGGGTCAGCAAATCTAGACTAAGTTTGGCTAAGTTGGCCTCCAGGCTAAAGTTTGACTGTAGTTATGCTTTATCTTTCTGGGACCATGGACAACATAGAGCGTATGCTTTTCATGACATGAAAGAGGCATAGGAAGACAGGAGATGGCAAAGGTCTGTCCTACAATAGCCAGTGATCCATTTCCTAACATGGGGAATACTTAGTCCTGAAACTTTTTGCAGGTGGACAAATTTGTTAATAGATGTGCTGGTATCACTGCGATGTCATCTCAATGTTTTCCTCTTTCAACTGAGGATGGCAGTGACATCATTGTTTGGGGATTACTGGGATTCATATGTGAAAATGCCTCTGAAAATATTTAACAGACTCTTACATGTAACATGACTGGTCTGTTAGACCCATCTACCTTCTATTACTTTAATGACAAATTTTCAATAGAATGTAGTAAATATAAAACTTTCGTTTACTCTGTGTAATCTCTCAGTTATTATTCCAGCACGTAGTTCACAAAATAAAATTTTGAATGTAAGCAACATATATTTGACTTGTGCCTGTATCATTTACTAGTTGTGACGTCCTGCACAATTACTAGTTGTAAGCCTTCTTACAAAGCTGAAAGATAAGGCTTCCCTCACAAATATTTTAAATAGCAAAAGGGACAATATTTCCTTTGTAAATCACTTAGCACTTTAAAAGATCTAAAAAAAAAGGTTAGTTCTCTTTCCCTCCAATTTTAAACTTTTGTAACTGTAGAAATAAGTAATTTGTCACATGCATGTTTTGAGGCAATATCTGAAGTCATCTGATCTCTGTATGTTAAGTGACAAACACTTTGAATGAGTGCATGCTGTAATCTGTTACTACCAGAGATGCAAAATGACAAAATTCAATTGAGTTTTGCAATGTGTTTTCTTTAGCAGATGTGTATTGGAAGCCTAATGAAGTCTGTTTGTCTTGCTTCCAAAACTCAGTATGTTGGCAGGAATGAGTGACAGGATTTTGTTGAAGAAAAAAGATTGTCATATGATGATCAGGAACAGGCACAAATCTATAAAACAAAATAACATCCTAATTCCATTAGATGCAATATTCTGCAGCATAATGTTTAATTGGTCTCAATTTAACAGAGATTCATGTCGAATTGCACTCTGGACAATCCAGAGATGTTGATGGCCATATGCTGAATTCCTCAAGGTGCAGTGAGAGGGGCTTGTGTGCTTGTTAAGGACATGCCAGGCCGTCAACAACATATGTATTGGATGGCTTCATAACACACATGCTTTTGGCGGGAATAATATGGGAACATCATAGTCCGAAAGGAATTTATATCTTCTTTTGTACAAATGGAAAGATCATAGGTTTGTATTAACATTTACTAAAACCTCAAACGGCTTATTCTTGAAATATGTATAGAGTTTCTGCAGCATTCCTTTAGAAATCTTTGAAAAATTGTCAATCTTGGCCGGGCATGGTGGCTCACGCCTGTAATCCCAGCACTTTGGGAGACCAAGGCGGGTGGATCACCTGAGGTCAGAAGTTTGAGACCTGGAACTCCCATCTCTACTAAAAATACAAAATTAGCCGGGCATAGTGGCGCATGCCTGTAATCCCAGCTACTCGAGAGGCTGAGGCAGGAGAATTGCTTGAACCTGGGAGGCGGAGATTGCGGTGAGCCAAGATCATGCCATTGCACTCCACCCTGGGCAACAAGAGCAAAACTCCACTCCCTACCTCCCCCACCAAAAAAAGAAAAATGGTCAACCTTGTTTCTTACACATTTTGTCCATCTTCTTTGGGATAGATGTAAAGTGTGATGAGTGGTAATTAACTCTGTTTATTCAGAAATCAGAAATCATCACCAGCATCATCAATATTATTATGAATTTCAAGTCATTATTTACTTAATTTATGCCAGTTGGTCTGATGACCATTTCATTTGCATGATTGTACTTAATCCTCACAACATTCCTATGATATCTTTATACACATATTACAGATCAAGACACTAATACTTAGAAAAATTAAGCAGTTTCCTCAAGGTTTCACAGCTAATAGATGACAAAAACCTGGCTTTTGACCCCAAGTCTATAGCGTTAAGTCCTCATATTTCATGTGAATAAAGTGAAGAAAATACAGGTGTTGAGGAATACCATGGAGAATATGATGTAAGTTGAACAAGTCAATATCATCCTTTTGTATCTGAACTATGGCTCTTAAAGAGACATGAAAAATATTTGCCTAGTGAGATAAATTAGTGTTTGTTTCTCATGTAAATTAAAGCCAAGACTTGCATGATGCTCCATGGTCATGAGAGTTCATTAGAATCACAGCTTTCAACTCAGACATCTCTCATTACCTCTTGGCCTTACAATCCAAAATAGCTTCCAGCACACCAGCCACCAGATTCCAGGTCCCGATAGCAAGGTGGAGGAAAAAATATAAAGAAATACCTATCATCTTATTTTTGAATATTCTTGATGGCTGTGTCTCACAAAACTTCTGGAGATCTCTTTCTTGGGAGCACATGGCCTCACCTACCTGCAAGAACCATTGGGAAACATACCCTGTTATATGGACAGCAATGCACCAAGTTGAAAAGTATGGCCATAATCAAAGCTGAAAGAGAGAATAGCTACTATATACCACCAGCAATAGATGCCACAGATTCTAAAGAAACTATTCCAAGAAATTAATTCAAAATTATTTTCATTTCAAAAGACAACTTGGAAAATATTAATGTCTGTATATTATTGATCATCTGGACGGCTAGTTATAAACAAAATATTTCCATAAAACTTTAGGACTCACATTTGCATTACAGTTTATACAACTGTCAGGAACAACACTGTTTTAATTGTTAATCATTAATGAAGAAAGAACTGTGGAAATTCTATAGTACATTAGTAACATGCATGTGCCAAATGAAGGTCAAATTACATCCTTCAGAGAGAAATGATCACAGATTTAATTCCCACAGCATACGTGGCAGAACTGACAATTTCAATTGCAAAAGCTCCTGTGCTGTAGCAATCACACGGCAAGAAGAGACTCTACTTCCACAAAACAATATCATTTATCAAGAAAAATTCATGAATGTTAATGTGAATTTTATTAATGTAAAGTTTTTGTGTATTTAATTATAAAGTTGTGTTTTATAGTTGCTTATTAGATATAAGCCTGTGAAGTTTCTCACTAGTTCTATGTGATTGTGTAAAGTTATAGTAAGTTAATTTAAATCAGTATGGGTTCTGTATTTATTCCCTCTTTTTAAATGAGTTCATTTATACATTGGTCAAATTTCAGAAGCACAGACCTGTAGAAAGTACCTGGTAAATGTAAAAAATCATGTGTGATAGTTCAGTTGAATTGGCCTCCCAGTCTCCTCAAAAGCAGACCCATTCATTTCCCACTAGGCTATGTGAGTCCCAGCCTGAGATTAATTGACACTTTTGTCTCTAATTTCTTCTTCTCAGCATCCATCATTTTTTTTTCCCGTGTCTCCTGGGCACTTGTAAGGTTGGTCAGGAAAGATTTAATAACAGTACTTGTGATTGCTCATTTTGAGCCCTTGTAAAATACAGGATCTGTGGGAGCCCATGTGGGCCTTTCATAAGAGTGACTGATTGACTGACTCAAGAATCATGAGTGAAAGTGCTGAGTGAGAGTGTGGACGCTGAGATGAGCTGGGCAGACCTTACTTCAACGAAGGATTTGCTGCTTAGCAGCCGGCTGTATGCTTAGCTCCATCCGGGTCAGCCCCCACTCCTGGAAGCTGATCCACTGAGCTTACACCCTTCCTGGGCTGCCCATGTCCAGTGACTGAGTGAATCAGGGTATAAAAGTCAAGCAATTTTAGTTTCTTGCATTACAGCACTGGGTTGGTTTAGGTTTTGTCAGACTTGCATTACAGTTTGACTTCTTTTGCTGCCCAATCCTGCTTTCTTCCCCTTCCTTTCACATGTAATAATCCCTAATAAACATTTTGCTTGCCCAATGCATCGGAACACCTTCTTCTGAGGAGCCTGAGCTGTCATCCTGAGTAACTACTGGGTTGCAGGTGCTAGCTAGGTTGTTGGTTTTCTTCCCTACTCTTGGTTTGTTTTATCTTATTCTGTATAGTTAGTCATTTACACTAAATATTGGCATTATATTCCTATTTTATATCTAAGGATAGTGAAAATCAGAGAAAATCACTTACTTGGTCAAAGTTACACAATTGGTAAGTTGTAAAGCCAGAATACAGTTAAGAGTTCAAATCTAGCAGCCTTAGAGTCATTTATTTATTCTTTTTTTTCTAAAAAACTCAACGATGACTTCATGAACGTTTAATTTATGTCAGATACTGTACTAGCCCTGAGTAGATGAACAGGAAAAATGTCATGAGAGCAGAAGCAGAGCCTCTCCCTGCCCTTGTGAAATTTATGGTCTCGAGGAGAAATCAAACATTTCCCAATTCACCACATTTCAGGAATTACATGTTGCATCCCAGAAGAGGCATATGTAGTCAGTATAATCTATAGAGGGAGCTTTGAACAATGGCAGGAGATTATAGAATACTTTTAGTGAAAAAAAAATAACATTTCATCTGATATCAAAAGGCAAGTAAGGTAAAAAAAAAAAACAAGAAAAGAATGTTTAAGACAGAAAATAGGATGTATAAAGCTCCTGTAACAGAAGGTATCATGGTTAAAAAAAGAGAATCCATGAAACTGGATCACATAGAAGAGAGAACTAAAGTCGAATTAGAAAGATGTATTTGTGGGGCAAATTCCTACAAATATTCCTCAAAGTAAGGGGCATTTACATTTATTATTTTTAAGAGTGATGAGAAGATATCAAATAATTATAAACAGATTTGGATTGTGTGGTCATCAATTTGTTGTTATTTTTGGTGCAAAGAAAAGCCTCATTGGAGAGGGCTTGAATGAATGTGAGAGGTCTTCTAGAAAGTCCAAGAGATGTCAGGAACTTAAAATGGATAGAGAAGGTAGACAGCAAAAGGGGATAACATGGAGAAAGGTGGGTACTTCATGTCATACATGAAACATAACACATGAAAGTTATCAATATGCAATTGAACGATTTTAGTAATGCAAACAAAAACCCTTGATGTTTCAGCTGAATGGAGTGAAAACAATGCAAATGCTAGAACGAAGAAGAAATCTAAGCTAATAAGCCCTATATTCACAAACCTTATACAGACAGAAAGCAGTGAATTCAGACAAATTAGCAAGCTGGGGAAGTGGTAACACCTATACATATCCCTTCTGGTCCAGAATAAAACATGCTCATAACTTCTTATAGCATGTGAGTATTTTAATACCTTAAAGATTCTATTCTACTCTACTCTGCTCTGCTCTGCTCTACTCTACTCTACTCTACTCTACTCTACTCTACTCTACTCTACTCTACTCCTATTCTATGCTATTCTATTCTATTCTATTCTATTCTATTCTATTCTATTCTATTCTATTCTATTCTATTCTATTCTATTCTATTCTATTCTATTCTATTCTATTCTATTGACAAGGCCTTGCTCTGTTGCCCAGGCTGGAGTACATTGGCACTATCATAGCTCACTGCAGCCTTGAACTCCTGGGCTTAAGCAATCCTCCCTCCTCAGCCTTCTAAGTAGGTTGGATTACAGTTACACGCCACCATCCCCAGCTAACTTTTTAAATTTTTTGTAGAAATGCTGTCTCGCTATGTTGCCCAGGCTGGTCTCAAACTCTTGGCCACAAATGATGCTCCAGTTTTGGTCTCCCAGCGGCTAGGATCATAAGTGTAAGCCACCATGTGCAGCAGATTCCTTCTATTTTAAAGACAACGCTGCTTATCTTCTAATGGATCTTCTAATTTATAATTATGAAGTCTGTTCTTGACATTTTTGTCTATCTTTGGCCTTAATTTAGTAGAAGCTTGGATACAAAATACTGGGTAGATAACTTTGCCTTGCGGCTAAATTATATTAGCAGTCCCACACAGATCAATCCTTAACTTTAATTGTGGAACAGTTTGCTTGTGAAGCTCCTCTATGGATATTAACAGTTTTAATTTCCTGTGCATTGTTTATGAATTTATCCATCGGTCTCATCAAAGCATTTGAATTTTCAAGTATTCTAAAGACTGTTTATTTTTAAAAATTAGCTTTTATTTCTTTAAGACACATAAGCAATCTAAAAGCCTTTCATTTTCAAAGAAGTGCTCACATTTAAGCTAACATGAGGAGTGTTGAGAGCTATAGGATAGGGCTCAAAGGAGATAAATCAATATTTTACCCAATGAATATGGCACTTCACTTTCAAGAGGAAAACTTGATCATTTTTCTCTTCCTTCTTTTCTCTTTCTATTCTGTTCCATCCTCCAGGCACAGGCAGATTTATCTTTACAAATCAATCTACTCATGGCTGGCTTATGCTTGAAACACTAGGAGAGTTGTCTACTTCCTACAGAATGAAGTGCAAACATCTTAACTCGGCATTTAAGACTCTTCAAAATTTGATTCTAAGCTATACTTTCAGCTTTATCTTTTGCCATACCTACCTTGAGGCCACTCTGCTTTTCTTCCAGAATTGCTCATTTGTTCCCCAGCAAAATATGCTAACATGTACCTCGCTGGTTTTCATAAGCTTTTTCTCCATCTGAAATTCCCTCCATTTTTTTTCGTTTCTGGAAATTACTAGTTTAAAATTTTAAGACCTGTTTTAAACGTCATCTCCTCTGAAGAGCTTCTTGGTTATTCTGTAGTTACTCCTTTTTTTTTTTTTTTTTTCTTATTTCACTTTGTCAATATCTCTATTACCTCCTTAATCATAGTTTTTTGAGATGACCTATTTACTTATTTGTCTTCCTGAAGCACTTTTGGTGGGTTATAGAATTCAAGGAAGAGACAAGTGATACACATCAAGGTTTTGTTGTTGTTGCCTGTTTGCTTGTTTGTTTACCTTTTTACAAGGATACAGAATCTTAAGCAAAGCGGCTGCTCAGAGTTGGGCATACATAGCATTGTGGCTTCTCCTGTCCCTCATCTGACTCAAGGTATCACAAACACCTATGTAGGGAGAGGCTTAACATACGGGAAAACTTGTATGAACCTACACAAACATTCTTAACATGTAATGCTTCAAATTAAGACAATGTGTAAATATACTGGGCTTTTCTGGCACTTGAACTAAATGTAGTGCCACATGGAAGAAAGTAGAGAGAGGGCTGGAAGGAAGTGTATGACAAGAATGGAGATTCTTAGCAATGACCTTAGATGTAAAAGATCTGGTTTTGAATGCCACATTAGCTTTTGATTTCTGGGGTTCATTTCTAAACTTTCTGACTTTGCAAAGTATGAATTAAAAGAAGTACTTCGTTGAGTAGCATAGGACCTTGTACACAAAAGGTACCACAAAAAGGCTTATTGTAAAAGAAATATGCTTGGGAGTACAAAGGAGCAGCATATTAATCCTTATAACCATTTCTCATTTCTTGTGAACAAGAATTGAAATTAAGGGGATATATCTAGCCTAATTCTGGCTGGACATGATGGCTCACAGCTATAATCCCAGCACTTTGGGAGGCCGAGGTGTGAAGACTGCTTGAGAATCAGGAATTCAAGACCAGACTGGGCAACATAGTAAGACCCTATCTCTACAATCTTTTTTTTTTTTTCAATTAGGCAGGAGTAATTACACATGCTTGCAGTCCCAGCTACTCAGGAGGCAGAGGTGGGAGAATCACTTGAGCCCAGGGTTCAAGGCTGCAATAAATTAACCACCGTACTCCAGCCTGAGCAACAGAGTAAGACACTGTCTCAAAACAAAACACACACACAAAAGAGACATATCTAGCCTAATTTTAACAGTTTTTTTTTCC
The DNA here is from genome assembly GCF_009828535.3 of Hylobates moloch. Classification (NCBI taxonomy): domain Eukaryota; kingdom Metazoa; phylum Chordata; class Mammalia; order Primates; family Hylobatidae; genus Hylobates; species Hylobates moloch. Next base: position 98,097,587 of record NW_026652281.1, read on the forward strand.
CAAAAGCTTTGCAAAAATCACTTAATATTATTTCTAGACTGGCTAATGGTACCAGGGAGAAATCAATGAAGGCCACCGTGTGGCTAGATTTTCAAAAGGGTTTGCTTTGTTTACACTGTAAGAGTCCGAACTAGCCCTTTACATGCTGAGGGGTTCCTTCTTTTTAAGGGAAGTCATAGGATAGCCCAGAGAGGATAAAATTGTAGCAGATTTTGCATCATTTTTATCTGAGAACCCTGACACTATTCAACTGATAAGTTGGCAATATCATCTAATTGAACTTTAAATTATTTTTTGAGGGGGAAGGTAAAGAAGGGCTTAGGGTATATAGCTTATTGTTAGTATTTACATGAACAAACTTATTTTTAGCGACAGAATGCTTCTTATGGGAAATCTTACGTAGGAACCTAATTTATATAACAGAAAATGGAAACTTCGAATAAGCAACACAAGAGCCCCTCTCTTTCAACCTCCTTTGAATCCTCCCATCCACCTCCTTTGAATCCCACACATAGAGGACAGCTGAAGCTCATTCTTCCATGTATAAGCTCATTCTCCAATGTATGAAATAGTACAGAACACAATTTGGAAACTGTCAGTGTGTTGGGAGAAGTATGGATTTTAGAGAGATTCAGATTCTAATCTTGCCATAATTACAAATAAATTGTGTTTACATGAGTTATTTTTTCTCTATGCTCCAGTTTTCTTTTCTACAGAATATGAATAGTGAGAGAATTTTTATGAAATTGTTATAACTAAATAATAATAATCATGAAAGTCAACCTGTATTGAGTGCTTTCTATATTAAATACTATTTTATGTATATTCCATGTATTGTTTACTTTAATTCTCAGAAAAGTTCTATGAGGTGGATACTTTATTATCTCTTGCTCCTTTTCTATCGGCTTTACCAGGTTTTCCAGTTCTTGCCATTCTTTAAGAAACAACCTACAGTTAGTGTTTGGTAGAGTGAGAGTTGAAACCAAAGCAGTTCAAGCCATATCCAGATTTCTCACTATATAATCTGTTAGTCTCTATGTCTATACAAAGCTCAGCATCTGAGACATTCTCAGCAACTAAAAATTCTCTGTCAGTTTTGTGCCAAATTAAAAAATGGCAAATAGTGATAATTGTTATATTATTGTTATTATTGACATAACACCAAAAAGACACATAATTGGCCAGGCGCAGTGGCTTATGCCTGTAATCCCAGCACTTTGGAAGGCTGAGGTGAGCAGATCACAAGGTCAGGAGATCAAGACCATCCTGGCCAACATGGTGAAATCCCGTCTCTACTAAAAACACAAAAATTAGCTGGGCATGGTGGTGCGTGCCTGTAGTCCCAGCTACTCGGGAGGCTGAGGCAGAAGAAATGCTTGAACCAGGGACCCCGAGGTTGTCGTAACCAGAGATTGTGCCACTGCATTCCAGCCTGGCAACAGAGAGAGACTCCATCTCAAAAAAAAAACAAAACAAAAAACAAAAAAGACACATAGTTAAATAACCTCATTTAATGTCATTTATGAAACAAAAGACCTCTGAGTATTGATAAAGATATCTCTGATGTTGAAATTGTGGTAACTACACTAAAGTTCTACATTTTACTCATTTTTGTGAATTTCTCTATCTATAAAAGAATCAACGCTTTTTAGAGAGATAAAGTCCACAAACAGGCAATCCACAGTGATACTATATTATAAAACTCTGTAATTGTCCATCTTCAGTGTATTAACCTGTTTATAATCTCTGATTAGCCAACTATTAATTTCTGCCCTTTGTATACTGCATGTTTCTTATTTTTTTTTCTTATATGCCTACTTTCTCCATCTCTAGCTGTTTCAAAATTATCTTCTCACATTCTTTAAACATTAGCCTTTCACAGAGTTTGTGTGGTCTCTCCTCTCCATCCCACTCTCTAAAACTCCTACTCACACTGGTGTCATCAAATAGAATCTATATGCCTACTGAAGACTGCAGCCCAGATCTCCCCTCTGAGATCTAAACTCATCGAGACAGAATTGACTACTTCTGTCTTCAACCTGGGGCTTTGTACACATTATGTAATGTTCACGTTGGCCAAGCTAAACGTGTCACCAAGCTCAATGCGTGGGGCTGAAAATATTTAAAGAAGATTTATTGGAAGACTGCATACAGTGAGTCACCTCTAGCTTGGGTTAAGCTGGAAACCCTTTCTTCATGCTTCTTTTTCTCTCTTTTCCTCTCCTCTTCCCTCTTTTCCTCTACCCTCCCCTCTTCCTCTCCCCTCCTTTCTTCTTTCTTTTTCATATTTTCTTTTCTAACTCCAACGACTTCAATTGATATTCAGTTTCTTAAATTAATTCAAACAAGCTAGAAATTAGTACTCTATAGAACACTCGTGATTTCTCTGTGTCTAATTGTCTAATTCCTCTTCTTTTGAGGATAGGGTAGGCAGCCACTCCTAAACCACTTCTTTAGGCCGAGAAATCTAACACAGTCACAAATCCCCACTCTCTTTGCTGACTTATCAGGGTTCAACCCATGCTCCTCCTAAACCTCACCCCAAACTTTTAGACAGCCGGATTTGTCTTTTTAGAAAGGACTGCTAAATTTTTGTCTTTTTAGAAAGGACTACTTCTAATTAAAATTCAGGCTGAGTTACAAGAAAGCTTTTCTTTTCCCATTTTGAGTACTTGGGCATTTGAAGACAATCTTCAAAGTTATCTAGTTTTATGTCCCTTCACAGACAAAATCTGTTTTGACATCTTTTTTCCTCCAGAGCAAGGGATCTTCAAGTCCCATTTCCCCACCCCACCCCTACCTACCCCTGAACCCATTCATTTTATTGCTGTGACTTCAAGCTGAGATCAGAACTGGATGCAATATTTGTTTTCATTTTTATAACCCAACTGAAGCATTCAACATAAAAACATTTTAAAAGAGCACATCACAAACTTTGCCCTAAGTTGTTCCTGGGGAGACAGATTTCACCTGATAGCCCAGGCACATCCCTATACTTAGGAGCTTGTATCATTCATTGCTGTCATCAAAAAGAGTGCTTCCTTTCAATTTGCCAAATGACAGGCTTACAGGGCAAAGCTTCAAAGCAGCTCATCTCTGCCACTGATATTACGGATAAGAGTAAATGGCAGAGATAGGTACAGTTGTACAAGACAGACTTACAAATCTGTCACAAAAGCTTTGGGGGTAAATTAGGGATGAAGGAAGTCCATGTGCATGAGAGTCTCAAATGTCCAGAAAACCAGCCCATAATCACCAGTAAGTGGGAAACATACAAATTATCAACCATGATTTGAATTGTGTTAATTGCAGGTGTATTTCCTGCAAAAGACATAATGTTTAATTACATTCAAATGGCTACTTAATAGTGCCAGATGGCTTTCTGGTAATTTTTGTAGCCCTCTGTCCACACTTACGCCTTTGAAAAGACATAACCAGGTAAAACCACAATATGCTTCTTTCCGTGAATTTGTTCAGTGATTTTGGTATTACAGTTACCACTTAATGTTATACAGTTAATGAAAAAGTTAAGCCCCAGCTGCAATGCCACATTTTCCTTTGTTCTTAATGAATACTGACATTTGTGCTCAATTAACAATGACAAATATAATCATATGAGCCTCTGCTCTGATTCCAACCCAGTATGGCTGGACCATAAGGAGACCTCCCTGTGTGATCGGATCAAAGCCCCTATGCAGTGTGTCTTTTCAGAGCAGGGTAGAGATAAATTAATCACACCTATCTAATTTTAAGTAACATAGTCAAAGAACCATTGGGAAAAAGTCACGGCAGGGGCAACAGAAAGTCAGCCTCTAAAAAGGTTCATGTCACTAAAGATACAAGATGTCATGCCTGACAATATATGTTTGCAGTTTTCTGCTTTGTAATTTTTCTCATGGATATTTAAAATTAAATTAGCTCTTTTCTGTTTTAATAACAGATATAAAAAGGACTCTTTGGTCATGATGCATAGCACATTAAATACAATTATGTCAATATATCTTTCTCCGCCTCTTTATGCAGTTTTTTTTTTTTTTTTTTTTTTTTTCCTAACCTCCTTCAGGAGCTCTTTGGGAGCAACCTTAGCTAATAATTAATAATGTGAGGATTCTCCTGAGGAAATCATTTGGAATCATTATGCTCGTCTAATAAATCATCGTTTCAGAATTCTAATCAGCAAAATTTGGATTCCAAATGTTAGGTAATTACAGTGGCCCATTGCATCTGGATTGATTAATATGTAAATGTAACTAATACTACCTTCAAAAGTCAATATAAAGCAATGTGTATACATTCATGTTGAACGAGATTCACAGGATTGGAAACTTTGGGGGAAAGCCTGATACAGAGATAATAAAATAATATCTTTCAGCCTCTGCATAAATTGGTAATCGCCTGCCTTTGTTTCTTAAATTTAATTGCACTTGATTCACTGGTCTCTGCCATAGCTGCTTCAAGCAATAAGGCTCTTTCAACAATGTCACACAACTTCCACGCAAATCATACCAGTGTTTATCTACTTGAAGTGTGGTAGAGCACAAGGCTATAGTCATCCAAGGAACTCTAACTGGTGTATAAATGCTTAGTAAAGGGAACTCTAGCAGTCCTTAGAGAAAGTGAGAAGCAGAACAAACAGAACACAGATCACAGAATGATGACCAGCTGCAAAGAACTCAGAGATTTAATAAATGGTGTAACAAAGTCAAGGACAGGATAAATGAAGGGGACAAGTCAACTCAATCGAGGTCCGATTTTAGACTCTTTTCTCTCTTATTTTAGTTAAGAAACCACATCTTTTCCAGTCTGTTATTCTTTGTAGATTCCTATGGAATACAAATTGCAAACTTTAAAACTTCATTTCCAAATATCATTTCATGGAATTTTCAAAGCAGATTATTTTACAGCTCTTCTGGGGTTGAGTAAGGTAAGCAAGTACAGTAGTTGTCAAATCTAATTGCATGTTGGAAACACTGAGTTGATTGTGATTATTCGTTTTGTTTGTTTTAATCAATGTTCAAGCTCCACCCACAGAGGCTTTGATTTAATTAGTGGATGAAGCACTAGTATTTGTGTTTCAAAAGCTCCAAGGTTAATGCTACTTTGCAGCCAGGTAGTGAACCACCTTTAAGCCAAAGGCCCAATTCCTTCTGTTTCCCAGATATGCTCAAAGGAGTAGGATCAAGGCCAGGCCAAAAGGGAACACATTCTCCACCTCTGAAACAAGGTCCAGTACTAAAATGACCATCCATCTATTCATGTATTTATTTGGTAAATATTAATTGAATACACACTCTGTGCCACAAACTGTTCAAGGCACCTCACATACAGCAGTGAATAAATTAGACAAGGCCCCTGTCTCCAGAGAGCTTGCCATCTGGTGGGAAAGACATAAAGTAAGCTAGTCAACAAATAAAGGAATCAATCAGCCAGATGAACTTCAGAAAATAGAAAAGTGCTAAGAACAGAATACCACAGGGTGATGAACTGAATACATGTCCAGGATGTGAGGCTGCTTCAGTGCAGAGAGCCAGGAAGTCATCTTCATAAAACTGACATTTGAATTGCAGCTTAAATGAAGAGTGAATGCCTATCAGGCAGAGGTCTGAGAGAAATCTTCCAGACTGGAGGCACAACTACAAGCGCCCTGGGATAAGATCTGGCTTAGCACATTAGACAGACAGTTTCCAAGATCAGTGAGGCTTCCGTGGCAAAGGGAGACATGGTGGCAGTGGGACCTAGAAAAAGCCAGAGGTCCCATCTGGCAAAGCCTTTTCAGATATGAGAAGAGTTTGAATTATGTTCCGATTTGTAATGGGTAATGAATTGGGGTTGATGAACTAGAGGAGGTCACTGGAACAACTTTAAATACAGGTAGGAGAAAGAGATCATAAAGGTTGGATTCACTTGTTTCTGTTAGTAATAACAAAGAAAGGAATAGTTGTAATCTTAAAAGTTTAAGTCAGAGCTTCAGATTATTTTTCCAGCATAATCAGAAAGTCACTTTTTTTCTATCCTGTCTGTTCCCTCTAATTATTTACTGATAGACAAGAACATATGAGGGAACACCAAAACTCAGATCTAAGAAATCAGTTTCATCCTCTGAGTCTTTACTCATTACTGCTTTTGGAAAAGAAAAAAAAGGACTACCTTCCTATCCCCACCGTATATGCTTTGTTATATTTTCTTTCCTTATTTTAAGAGGATTAAAATGAGATTTTTTTAAATTTTATTATTATACTTTAAGTTTTAGGGTACATGTGCACAACGTACAGATTTGTTACATATGTATACATGTGCCATGTTGGTGTGCTGCACCCATTAACTCGTCATTTACATTAGGTATATCTCCTAATGCTATCCCTCCCCCCCCCCCCCCCCCACAACAGTCCCCAGTGTGTGATGTTCCCCTTCCTGTGTCCATGTGTTCTCATTGTTCAATTCCCACCTACGAGTGAGAACTTGCGGTGTTTGGTTTTTTGTCCTTGCGATAGTTTGCTGAGAATGATGGTTTCCAGTTTCATCCATGTCCCTACAGAGGACATGAACTCACCATTTTTTATGGCTGCATAGTATTCCATGGTGTATATGTGCCACATTTTCTTAATCCAGTCTATCATTGTTGGACATTTAGGTTGGTTCCAAGTCTTTGCTATTGTGAATAGTGCAGCTATAAACATACGTGTGCATGTGTCCTTATAGCAGCATGATTTATAATTGTTTGGGTATATACCCAGTAATGGGATGGCTGGGTCAAATGGTATTTCTAGTTCTAGATCCCTGAGGAATCGCCACACTGACTTCCACAATGGTTGAACTAGTTTATAGTCCCACCAACAGTGTAAAATTGTTCCTGTTTCTCCACATCCTCTCCAGCACCTGTTGTTTCCTGACTTTTTAATGATGGCCATTCTAACTGGTGTGAGATGGTATCTCATTGTGGTTTTGATTTGCATTTCTCTGATGGCCAGTGATGATGAGCATTTTTTCATGTGTTTTTTGGCTGCATAAATGTCTTCTCTTGAGAAGTGTCTGTTCATATCCTTTGCCCACTTTTTGATGGAGTTGTTTGTTTTTTTCTTGTAAATTTGTTTGAGTTTATTGTAGATTCTGAATATTAGTCCTTTGTCAGATGAGTAGGTTGCAAAAATTTTCTCCCTCAGAAATAATGCTGCATATCTACAACTATCTGATCTTTGACAAACCTGACAAAAACAAGAAATGGGGAAAGGATTCCCTATTTAATAAATGGTGCTGGGAAAACTGGCTAGCCATACGTAGAAAGCTGAAACTGGATCCCTTCCTTACACCTTATACAAAAATTAATTCAAGATGGATTAAAGACTTAAATGTTAGACCTAAAACCATAAAAACCCTAGAAGAAAACCTAGGCAATACCATTCAGGATATAGGCATGGGCAAGGACTTCATGTCTAAAACACCAAAAGCAATGGCAACAAAAGCCAAAATTGACAAATGGGATGTAATTAAACTAAAGAGCTTCTGCATAGCAAAAGAAACTACCATCAGAGTGAACAGGCAACCTACAGAATGGGAGAAAATGAGATATTTTTATATTCCTAAAAGTAGTCATAAGATGACTAAGAAATTATGTCATGAGCCTATTTCATACTGACAGCCCAGAGAGGTCAGTTTTTCTATGTCCACCGCACAGAAGCTTTGGCAGCTACTACTAAGAATGGTTGCAGTATTGGAGCCCAGAAGCCAGATTGCTTTTTATTCTAAAATCAATGCTATTAACTAATGTATCACACTTTTACCTGCCAATTCCTCTGTACTATTTGATGACATAAAAGTGCCTTCAGGGAGAGTAGACAGACCAGTCCACGTCACAGACTTCCACTTCCCTCCTTTCCCATGACCACAAGAATCATCGGAGTCAAAGAATCACAGAGCAAATCTGTAATCTATCTAAAAGGGATAGTAAAGCTTAACATTTTCCATGCTGAAAGCAAGGAAACTGAGTTGTATGGGTGCTGTTTCAAGGTAAACAGGTCTATGCAAACCTACTCCCAAAGTCTGAGGAGGCTGAGAGGTTAAAGAAAGAGGCTGAGAAATCCAGTTTTCTTTTTTTTTTAAGAAAAAAAAATAGGGATTTTTGAAGAAAAGCTATGTCTGTTTCTCAGGCAGCAATGAGACAAGATGGTGGACCTGAAATATTTAACCCCTAGATCCACGGCTTTTTTATGCTACAGGGAAAGGGTGGTTGAGAAGGGATGTGTAGGACCACTGAAGCACAACAACATCAAGGTTGTTTGACCTAAGGGCAGGATTTTTGGTAAATACCTGTGGTTACAGAAGGAACAATAGATAAACTGGAAATTTTAGAGGCCTTCCCATAACTGGGGCTAATCAGAAGCCAACATGGCGGATTAGAATCCAAGATGGGGTTGCTTTGGCCTCCATACGTGCTGAAGGCAGAATCGAATCTAGACAACAGGTCTCCTCAGTCTTAATCTAAAGCTCTTTTCAACACGCTGGGCTGCCCTTGGTTCTTCTGAAAATGATATGTGCTTCAACTATGACTTACCACAAGCCAAAGATTGTCAGAGCTATGATAGAGACCTTGAAATCTGTTTGTTTCCCAATGCCAGTTTACAATTATTGTCACCCATAGGTCCACATATGCTCAGCAAAATGGGAATCTTCATTACCTGCATGATACAAGACTCTGGAGTATTCCAGCACTCTAGAGTATTCCTTTATTTTTTTCTTTTCTTTCTTTTTTTTTTTTTTGAGACCAAGTTTCGCTTTTGTTGCCCAAGCCGGAGTGCAATGGCACGGTCTTGGCTCACTGCAGCCTCCGCCTCCCAGGTTCAAGTGATTCTCCTGCCTCAGCCCCCCGAGTAGCTGGGATTATAGGCGCCCCCGACCACACCTGGCTAATTTTTTTTTATATTTAGTAGAAACGGGGTTTCACCATGTTGACCAGGCTGGTCTTGAACTTCTGGCCTCAGGTGATCCACCCGCCTTGGCTGCCCAAAGTGCTGGGATTGCAGGCGTAAGCCACTGAGCCCAGCCTAGAGTATTCCATTTTTAACCATTAAAGAGTTGGGGGGGGGCTATGATATCTAGTATTTCTTCAGTCCACAATATCTATACCAGTTTTTTCAGAGCCATACCTTGGTCATGCTATTATCCTTACCTGGAATGTCCTTGTCATTTTTCTTTGAGAGAGGACGACCAAACAACAATGTTGCTCAGGCCTCTGCCATCACTTAGTGTCACGTTTTGCATGGTCTTTGACAAAATTAACTAGTAATTGCCATAACCTGGTCCCCCCTTTTTCTGCCTGCATGAAATACTGTCATTTGTGTATTTATCAAATCATTTGTTCAAAGCCTTTTATATATCAAGTACAAGGTTATAAATGTAGGACACTAACAGTCATTAAGACATAATTCCTGACATCAAGAAGACAAAATCCATTGGAAAGGTTAATAGATTAACAGAAAATTACAGAGAACATGATACATCCTCTGGAAACCTCTGAGGACATGTTTGCACTTAGTTGAAGTCCATAAATATTTAAATCTATATATCATGTCAGAAGCAATTTATATTGAATTTCTTTTCTGGGTTCAGATAATATCCCTTAGTGTGACATTACTTTATATATCATTTATTTTCATAATTTATCAAATAAATATTTGACATTTTTGCCTTATGTAAGTACTATTAGTTAACGTCATATATTTATGGCTTGTTTCCCAAATGATGTCTTTGAGGAGAGATATTGTGTCCTATGTGTGTGTGCGTATCCTTCAAGAACAACTTCCAAAGTAAATATTATTTTAAGTGCTCAATAAATTGTATGTTTTTATCTAAAAGTGCACCACATAAGCTACACATAAAATTGCATCTTTAACGAACTTTAAGAAAATGTTCAATAATGACCTGAACCACCGATAGCTCACAAATTTGATTTCTATCTTGGAGTAACTTCAATCTGGCTGGCATTAATAGCTACAGTTTCATTTTCTCCCTTTAAAAAGTGTGTATACAATATATGAAAAATCCATTAGTTAAACTGCATTACCTTAGGATTCCATCTCCATTATATATCATCACTAGTATTGCTTCAGATGTAATCTTCAATCCCCTGCCAAAAGTGGCAATTACAATATGCCAAGCAAACTATCTGATTATAGTATGAACAATAATTTAGTTGGAAAATGTTGCATAAAAAAAAGTTATAAAAGAAAAAAATATTTATTTTTGCCTATTCTAAAAATCTTAAAAACACTTGACCTTTAATCATCCCCCTGCCATGCCAAGCTCTCCATTTTTGTTTTATTTACCTTACTTATATGCTATGTGTCTTTGAAGTAATTGTTCATATAGGTCTTCCCAGGTAATGCTCCGTAATTGCTTTAGTAACAACCTATGTTCAAGGCCCATTGGTTCAGAGTATATTTTTCCTCCTTTGTTCCATGATTCATTTTAGGATGTATCAGGAAGCAAAGTGATTCACTGAGAATTCAAACTTCCACAGTTTAGAATGTCCCTAGCCCTATATCAATTCACCAAGAGAGTGACTTGTAGTGATTTCATTCAGTGATGCTAATATGGAGGAAATGCAAGATAAGGTTATTGCAAAAGAAATACAACATACAGCTACTCTGCCCAAGTTGTTCTCAAGCTCACAAACTGAAAACATCCCTTTCTAACCAAAGCCTTGATTGATTATGTCTCCTGCTGGATTAATGTAGTATTTTTGAGGCTTCTTTGCACCATTCACAATATTGCTGACTCAGTGACTCCTTATGGACTAGATTTTCACACACACATTCCTTTCAGCCTTGTCTGTGTTCTCAATTGTCATTATATAAATGTCAGATCAACATGAGCTCACTCAACAATGCAGACTGGAGTGGGGATGAGTCAAAAACTACAACTCTTCATTTATCTGAAGGTTACTACCTGTAAGAGTATCCTCAGGATAACAGCAATTTTTTTTTTAACCATATTCTCCAAGGTCCTTCAGGATGCAAACTCTGCTTACTTGTCCTTTTCCCTTTCTAGCCACAAGCAAAATAATTCATTCTTGCTTTGTGCCTTCTACACACATTAAATAGCTTGCTGTACAGGAAGAACTGTACTTCTGCATTATTCTTACTACCTAAGAGTCCTTTCTTTGTTCTGATGTTGATTAATCCCTTCTCTTCCATTAGATATCAGATTGTATATTGCCTCCACCAAAGAAGTCTCTGTCACCCCTCTAGGTGTGAGACGCCCCTCCTCGAGTGCCCAGAGCTTTAATCACTTAATCTGTTGCAGTCATTATCAACTAAGTCTAATTTTCTTTCTTCCTCATTGGACTATGGGCATCTTGGGATAAGAACTACTGACCAATTTTATATACTGAAGGAGCAAACACATTCAAAATCAAGATCAACAGTTTTCCCAAAGAGCTATAGATGCAGGAAAATTCATTAGTTACTACTAGGAAACACTTCCAAGATTTTACTTAGAAGTTGCTTAGTACTACTTCGGGAATAGCTAAAAGGATTTCTTGATTTCCAATAAGAAGGACATCAGAAAAAAGAGGAAAAGATTCCCCTAAGAAGAACCACTGGGCTCAGAAGAATTAAAGGTGGCTGACTAGATGCAGCTGAAATGTGCCTCCTCCATGGAGGGGAAACAAAATATCAAGTAAACTGTCATACTTCAAACAGATGTTTTGAGAGAAAACACTGAACTTTAATGGAGAAAAGTGATAGAAGACACCGTGGTTGAAGAGGGAAGTGGGGCTGCCTGCTCGATGTTACCAAGCATCAGGAACAACCTCTGGACCTGAACCAGATGCAAGGAAGGGATGAGTGATGGAACTATGGGGCAACACTTTTCTATCATGGACTTCTGAGATCCTAGCTACTGGAGTTCCCACAACCCCTGCAGACCTTTAGAACGCAAGGGGTAGCTGCCTGGAGACCATGCAAAGGCATCCGTTGAACCCACGTGGAACCCAAAAGGCTTCAGTGTGCTGGTCAGCTGCAGCAAAACATGTCTGGGCACCCACTACTAAGGCTCTGTATCTTTCCCTAAGCAGCTGCAACTCCTGCTGTCTGCCTGACTGGGGAGGAGTGGGGCCTGGGCATGCTCATGTCTCCAAGATAGTCACCACGGCCATTGCTGTAGGACTGAGGCACATTTGAACCCCCTGCTCCCATGCCTGCTGATCCCTCCCAAGACCGCCTGTCTGTCTGTTCCCACAGGAAGACAGCCCACAGGATAGCGTCCATCACCCTGCTAGAGTGGTTTGTTGGTGGCGGGAGTGAAATTCAACTCACCATGGAAACCAGTGCTTGACCCCAAAGAGCCAGAGGAAAAAATCCACCAGCCTGGTCCCAGTTCCCCAGGAATTAAGCACACTGACCAGGGGTATAAAGATGAGATCTGTGGTCTGATCTCAAGTGGGAGATAAACCTCTACTGTCAGAACACAGGAAGAGTGTGGCAGGAGTTCCCCTGGTGTCCTGGAAGTGGGGTGCCCCTCCCTTTGCAAGAGCAGGAAGGGCGTGGCCTGACAGACAGTTTCTGCGGCAGGGAGTCTCAGGGTCCAGAAGGCCTGGAATGGCTTGGCAATCTGGGGAGACCCCATTTACAACAGCAACAACAACAAAAATTACCTAGGAGTACATTTAACCAAGGAGGAGAAAGATCTCTATAAGGACTATGAAACACTGAAGAAAGAAATCCTGGATAACACAAACAAATGGAAAAAAGTCTGATGTTCATGGTTTGGAAAGATAATTATGGTTAAAAATGATCTTACTGACTAAAGCAATCTACAGATTTAATGCAACTCCTATAAAAGTACCTATGTCATTCTTCACAAAATTAGAAAAAAAAAATCTTCAAGTTCATATGGAACCAAATAAGAGCCCAAATAATCAAAGAAATCCTAAGCAAGAAGAACAAATCCAGAAGCATCACATTACCTGATTTCAAATTATAATAGAAGGCTGTAATAATCAAAACATCATAGTACTGGTACAAAATAGACACATAGATCAATGGAACATAGCAGAGAACCTAGAAATAAAGCCACATGCTTACAACCCACTGATCTTTCACAAAGTAGACAAAAATAAACAATGGGCGAAGAGACACCCTATTCAATAACTGTTGCTGGGAATGTTGGCTAGCCAATAAGAGAAGAACGAACGTGGACCACTATATCTGACCATATGCAAAAATTAAAATGAATTAAAGACCTACATGTAAAACCTAAAACTATAAAAGTCTGAGGAAAAAAACTAGGAAAATCTCTTCTAAACATTGGTGTAGACAAATAATTTATTACAAAGATCCCAAAAGCAGATGCAATAAAACCAAATATAGACAAATGTGACTTAATGAAACTTAAAAGCTTCTGCACAGAAAAAAATGAGCAGAATAAACAATCTATAGAATGGGAGAAAATATTTGCAAACTATGCCTCTGACAATAAAAGAATATCCACAACTACAATGAACTCAAACAACTCTGCAAGTAAAAAACAAAGAATTCCATTAAAAAGTGGGCCCAGGACATGAACAGACATTTATCCAAAAAAGACATATATACCGGCAGTAAGGATAAAAAGTGCTCAACATCACTAATCATCATAGAAATGGCAATTAAAACCACATTGAGATATCATCTCCCACCAGTCAGAATGGCTACTATTAAAAAGTCACAATACTACAGATGTTGACATGGATATGGAGAAAAGGGAACACTTACATACTGCTGGTGGGAATGTAAATTAGTACAACCACCAAGGAAAACAGTATGGAGGTTTACTAAAAATAGAAGTAACATTCAACCCAGCAATCTCGCTACTGGACATTTACCAAAAGGAAAATAAATCATTATATCAGAAAGACACTTGCGATTATATGCTTATCACAACACTATTCACAATAGAAATGTCACAAAATCAACCTAAGTGTCTATCAGTGGTTAACTGGATAGAGAAAATGTGATATATATATATATATATATACATGGAATACTATGTAGCCATTAAAAATAATAAAATCATGTTTTACAGCAACATGGATGGACCTGGAGGCCATTATCCTAGGTAAACTAACTCTAAAACAGAAAATCAAATACCATACATTCTCCCTTATAAGTGGGAGCTAAATAATGGGTACACATGGACATAAAGATGGAGATAATATACACCGGAGACTCTAAAAGAGTGTAGGGTGAGAGATGGGTGAGTGTTAAGAAATTACCTGTTTGAGGCCAGACGCGGTGGCTCATGCCTGTAATCCCAGCACTTTGGGAGGCCAAGGTGGGCAAATCACGAGGTCAGGAGATCAAGACCATCCTGGCTAACATGGTGAAACCCCATCTCTACTAAAAAATATAAAAAATTAGCTGGGCGTGGTGGCAGGTGCCTGTAGTCCCAGCTACTTGGGAGGCTGAGGCAGGAGAATGGCGTGAACCAGGGAGGCGGAGATTGCAGTGAGCCGAGATCGTGCCACTGCACTCCAGCCTGGGCGACAGAGCGAGACTCCATCTCAAAAAAAAAAAAAAAAAAAAGAAATTACCTGTTTGAGTACAATGTTCACTGTTTTGGTGATGAGTACACTAGAAGTCCAAACCTACCATTATTACAATGCATTCATGAAACAAAAGAAACACTGAGGTCAAGAGCAAGACAGACATCAGGAAATCCGGACATCAAAAGATGAGACACAAGAAAACCAATCCATAATAAATAAATGGACAAGCTCAAAACAAAATCACAGGAAAAAACAAAGATATAGACATAGTACATATTATATGGTATTGTAGGTGAAAACCATCCATCATGATTCTGTAGGTTCTCAGAACACAAACTTACTGCAGAAAAATGAAGTAATTAATTGTCATAATTACAACTTAAGTATAAACAAAATACATTTATTAATAGTATTTATTTTTCATCAATAACAGCAATATTCCTTGCAAATAGGCCTTCTGCTCTATATATATATAAAAGAGGAAATTGAGAAAAAGTGTTTGCTCAAGGCCACCCAACTAAGCAAGTGGAAGCTGGAACTTAGACTCAGTTTTCTGATTCAAAATCTGTATTCTTTCGTCTGCTCTTGTGAAATATATGAATTAATGAAGTTCGGATTCAAATTTTAGATACTTTTTTTTACCAAAAATTGCAAAATAAATTATTTTAATGCTAATGAACAAATTAAGAACTATATAGAAAAACACTGTCACCCTTAAATGCAACCAGTTCACTAGTTTGCAATTTCTTATAAAAGATATCCCAAGACAGTCAAGACAGTCAGATTCTGCATTTAATATTGACCTCAACTGGCACTTCCTATTTAACTTCATTAAAAATATCTACTTAGGATGCCAAAGGTTGCTGGACTTTGATTCATTCCTATTTAGTCTTTTCCCTCAACCAAAGGAGATTTGAGTTGCCTCTTTCTTTTAATGTGATTGCCTTCTGAAAATGATGGGGCAGTGCAAGACACAGCATATTAGCTTGATGAATATGCCAATTCTCATGATAAAATCAGGCAGAAATTCTAGAACATTCCCCAAAGGGGGATGGGGAGAGCCCTGTTCCAGGAATATGGATCATAACATTTAGAGAAAGCATCTAATTAGCCACACTTGTGTGGGCAGCTCTCTGTTTTAGATCACAACCATGAATCAATAGGAAATTGCTCAGGATAAATATCTTGAAAGTTAGTTGCAATGTTTCATTAATATAACCTCAAATATACTTTTCATTAAATGTCACAAAATGGATAAGAAATGATACAAAACAATATTTCTAACTATTTCAACTTCATTTTGGCATCGTCTTCTGAACCTTGCACATTTTATTTCTTTTCTTTATTGAGCAACTTTTCAAGTGGTCCTGCCATGAGCCAGTAGAATTACTAAGGGGTTTCTGATTTCATAGCTATTTTTTTTTATTATATTTGGAATCTGATCTTAAGTAGAGCTAAAACTCCAGGGCCACTATTTTAGAGCAGTAAAGACTGACATCTAAATCATGATCTAAAGAAAGTACTAGGCCATAGCTTTCATTGAGGGTAGAAAGAATAAAAAGTGAATTTGTCTATTATAATGTTGGCTATTGGACATCTTTGGGAAATTTTCAAGTATACTAAATTCCAACTCTCAGCCATGAAATTGTAATAGACATTTGGTTTACATCTATTATTCTTAGGTAATTCCCAGGCAAAGTTTCTTAAATCTAGCATTAAATGACTCTCTCTCGTCTTGGGGAAAATATGCCTGTGTATGATTTAAGAGCCTAAAGTAGATATTATAGGGATTAGTAAAGATCAATGGTAAGACATAATACACAAACATAATTAGTTGCAAAAAGAAAAAAAAAAAGGCATCTGACATTTCTTGTTTCAATTTCAAATTTCAGCCCCAGAAGCAGGAACTTTATATTTTGCTCAAATCTTAGTAAAATAATATGAGTTAAATGTCCTATTTACCATTTTCCATGTGAGTGGAACCCAGAGCAGTTTAGTAAGCATGCCTAAGGTTGCTAAGGTTAGGATAGGTTAGGGTAGGAAGCACCCATCTCTGTGCCTGGAATGAGTTTGTTCTCACCATCTCTCCTTATAGGTTTTTTTGGTGTGTATTTGTCCTTCAAAATGGAATTTAAATAGTATATTGGAGAATAGTTATCCCTAGCCATCATCATTCAACATGATATAGACATCCAACTTCTGTGTTTCCACAACACCACACATGTTTATTTTAGTACCTATGAAAAAGGGTATGTTTGGTGATTTCTCAATGTAACCCACTCCCAACCCCATTGATGGCAGAAATTATGCCATATAGGATCTCATGAACCAAGCACCTATCTTAATAACTAACGTGTACTAATCAGTTAAGAAATGTTTTTGTTGCATAAAGTGGCACAATTAGAAGTCAGTCTGTGTAACTCCTAAGGTAATGAGTTTTAGGAGGACAAGGGCAAAATGATACTACAGAGCAATTACTCCAAAACCCAAGTAATAAATTGATGAGTTGCAGCATCACATAGAGGATTTTATTTTGGCTAGGGGTAGAAGTACTATGTAGTTGACTATGTCCCCAAACAGCTTTTTATTATAAGGAAATACAGATATTCAGTCAAAGGACAAGAAAGAACTCTTTTTTTTTTTTTTTTTGAGACGGAGTCTCGCTCTGTCACCCAGGCTGGAGTGCAGTGGCACGATCTCGGCTCACTGCAATCTCTGCCTCCCTGGTTAACGCCATTCTCCTGCCACAGCCTCCCGAGTACCTGGGACTACAGTTGCCCGCCACCCCGCCTGGCTAATTTTTTGTATTTTTAGTAGAGATGGGGTTTCACAATGTTAGCCAGGATGGTCTCGATCTCCTGACCTCGTGATCTGCCCACCCTGGCCTCCCAAAGTGCTGGGATTACAGGTGTGAGCCACTGCGCCCGGCCAGGAAAGAACTCTTTCTAAAAACCTAAGATATTACATCAGTTTCATTGATCATTGTAGGGAGGAAAAGAAAAACAAGAGGAGAGACTGACTCTCAGCTGACTGAAACTGGGCTGAGAAAATGAAAAAGTAAGAAAACAAACACCTTCCCTGTCATGGCTTAAATCTCGTTTTTGGGCTTGCACCTCCAACTTGACTTTTATTTTTTGAAGATATGTAGAGTGATGAATGTTGCCTTAAATCCACATATATCCAAATTGATTCAAAATACATAATATAAAGATTGTAGGACCAGGATTCTTTTCTGGTTATTTCCATATAGAATATCAGCTCTTAATTTGCTGATATTATTACC
This sequence comes from Hylobates moloch, assembly GCF_009828535.3. NCBI lineage: Eukaryota > Metazoa > Chordata > Mammalia > Primates > Hylobatidae > Hylobates > Hylobates moloch. Next base: position 98,115,391 of record NW_026652281.1, read on the forward strand.
AGCACTGTTTGTAAGCGGAAAATGGATTGGCCATCATTCCAAGGATAGATGCTCAACATCAAGGTATGAATACAAATGCAATTAGGAGGAACCCATATTTTGTATGAATTAGGTCAAGAATAAGGCTGTATGTGCTGCCTTGAGCTTGTTCTGATTAGGTGCTGAAGGTGGGCACCTGAGAAGGCTGGAATGAGAGTAGATTGATCTACACATGTCATAGGAACACCTACCAAAGATTCAAATTCATAGCTGGTGATTCCAAGCCAGAAATTCCTCCACATTGCCATGCTGATTGGCTTCTTTTTTTTTTTTTTTTGAGACGGAGTCTTGCTCTGTCGCCCAGGCTGGAGTGCAGTGGCGCAATCTCAGCTCACTGCAAGCTCCGCCTCCCAGGTTCACGCCACTCTCCTGCCTCAGCCTCTCCGAGTAGCTGGGACTACAGGCGCCCGCCACCACGCCCGGCTAATTTTTTTGTATTTTTAGTAGAGACGGGGTTTCACCGTGGTCTCGATCTCCTGACCTCGTGATCCGCCCGCCTCGGCCTCCCAAAGTGCTGGGATTACAAGCGTGAGCCACTGCGCCTGGCCCCCTACTGACTGGTTTCTTGAAGTACTGATATTACATTGTATTCCTTTTATGTGTGTATACATTTGGAGAATACAGTAGGGGTGCAGGGAATAGACATGGACTCCCCAGGCTATTGTACTAATAAAATAATATTAGTATGATCTAAGTTGTATGGAAACTCACCAGGCCAGAGATACCATACACTACGTACTTTATCTCAGTATTCTTCAGACGGTTTTGTGAGCATGATTATTATTATCTCCATTTTACAAGGACTACTATATCCAAGGTAGATTTCAGTAAATTTTCCAACTTGACAGGACTAACATGGAACAAAGTCAGAACTGAGGCTGGGCACATTGGCTCACGCCTGTAATCCCAGCACTTTGGGAGGCCGAGGCAGGCGGATCACCCGAGGTCAGGAGTTCACGACCAGCCTGGCCAACATGGCAAAACCCTGCCTCTACTAAAAAAAAAAGCAAAAAACTTAACCGGGTGTGGTGGTGGGTGCCTGTAATCCCAGGAGGCTGAGGCAGGGATAATTGCTTGAACCCTGCAGGTGGAGGTTGCAGTGAGCCGAGATTGCACCACTGCACTCTAGCCTGGGCAACAGAGTAAGACTCCATCAAATAAATAAATAAATAAATAAATAATAAATAAATAAATAAATAAATAAATAAATAAATAAATAAATAAGCAAAGTCAGAACTGAAAACCTGGTCTCTGCTTTCAAAGCCAAAGTTTATAATACCAGCTCGGTTGTGGTACCTCATGGCTTCCTTTTACCTGCCACTTTCAACATGACTGTCTTACGAAATAAAGAATTCTGTGGGATACAGCATTGTGTTGACTAATGTGTCATGTGAACAGAAGCATCATTACAGCCTGAAAATATAGAACTGTAGCATAAGTCATATTATTCAATATAGTGGTAGTCATGATTGTGATATTGTTAGGTTTCAATTAGTCGGCTTAAATGGTCTAACGTCTTCAAGGCTGGTTCTATTCTGGTAAAAATGGGGAAAATAGCTATGAGTTTCTATATTTTAATTAACTAAGGTTGGAGAAATAATTTTCACTCTTCTCCAACTCAGGTGTCATGGAACACGTGCATACACACACACACACACACACATACACACATATAAACACACACTGCTTACTGTTCATGATCAGGGTCACTTTTTGCTGTATATTTTGTAAAGTCCTGTTGTTAGCCAATGGTAATATTATCCAGGTATTTTTGCTTGATATTACATGTGGAGGCAAACAACTGAAATTGTGCCCGTTAAAGAGGCTTGACTTACATAATGGTAGGTAGTTTCTGGCAATGCTAATTTATTGCTAATTGTAGAGATACCTTTTATTTTTGCTAGCTATCACAGTAGCCTAGTGTAACCATTTGTCTTTGCCTAGAATATTCCAGGATTTTTTTTTGTCCCTGTGTACTAATTAATACTCATCAATACTAAAATGTTGCATTCTCAAGTCCTGATTTTGTCATCCTGAATTCTAAGTTCACAGTACTCTATTATTAAAATTAACCACACGATATTGACCTTCATTAGAGTTGAGACATAAAGAGGTGAGAGTGATTTCAGAGACAAGTTAATGTATTATTTTCTAAATATTTCCCTGGTTTGTGAAAGGCAGATTAATATCCTTGAAGTCATCCGTGAGTTTTCTTTCTTCTTAATTAGCTGAGTTCTTGGTGTCTCTCTATTCTTTTATTATCTCAATTGTAAAATATATCCTTAGACATTATCATTCTAATGTGTAATAGAGATTATAGCTCCATCTTCTAAGCCTGTCATTTGACAATGTGGCTAGTTATGCATCCAGAATATTTAGAATATGAAATTAAACAAAAGCATGCAGATATCAAACGACTACATGTAAAAATGTATTTGGTACTTTGTTTGCAAGTGAAATAATGCTAAATATGTATAGCACACTCTGCATCCAATTAAGAAAAAGAAATGTAATTCGTAGAATCTTGTTTTCTGTAAATAGGTATTCACTTAGATTTTTACCCTCTGAGAGTCTACAATTATGATTAGTTTCTATATATTGTCACAGTTCATAAACTATGCTCTTTAATTATACATATTAGAGCTTTAACAAAACAGTTCAAAAATAAAATGGATTCATTTTTGCAGTCTGCTTTTTACATTTTTTATTTAACTCTTTCTCTTAACACATATAAATCCAAACATATGCAGATACCTTTTTGGGTCAGCGTGAAACTTCCATTTTAACCAAGAGTTAATCTATTTGTGTTGATTAAAATGTCCTTTTATTCTTGAAACCCCTGCAAAGTGAATTGAAAGCATAAATGTGGAAATGGGTTAAAAACTCTAAAATCTCTGGTGCAATCTATTGGTTAAAGTTTATTATTTTGTAATGAAAAGACACTAATAGGACAAACATTATTTCATTCTCATGCTATTTTCTCTTTTTTTGTAATGGTAAATACAATGTTGTTATCTTTGGACAGGATGACAGCTTCAGGCAAGAGACACAACCCCAGGGACTAGCACTTTAATTTAAAAAGCCAAGAGGAAAATATACAGGAGGAAATCAGACAAGGCAAGTCTGGAGACGAAAACTGCATTTCACAATCAGAAGTTGGACAAGGAAACCCTGCTAAATCTCATGCAGACTCCATAGTTTGTTCTTATAATAGCAAAAACAGAGGAAATAGAAACAAATGGCAGATGCCTCTTTAGTGAGGTGTTGAGGGAAAACATTCATCCTAGGATGATACACAGGATATTACTTTCTAGAACAGATACATAAGGGAGAGGCATAGGGTGATCTGACACAGAGTTTTCTCTTTATTTAAGGGAAGGGGCATTTACAAAGGAAAGACAATAGCATATCTTTCATTTCTCTGTTAATAAGCAAGCATTTCTAAGGATCTACTAAATAGTAAATGCAGGAGAAGAGGGAGGGAGAGAGCTAAAGGACTAAAAGTCATATTCTAGTCTAAAACTGAACATTTATTCCAGTTAGGAGAACAGATAATTTGGAGACCAACAAATTACTCAAGTGCATGAGATTAATGCAGACCATGAATTCTCAAAAGCGCATATATGATCATAATTGTATCCCTGTTGTTTCAGTGCCAAGAAAAAGCTTGACAGTAGTCGCACATATTTATTGAATTAAATAATTGAAATATATGAGAAAGAAAAACTTGGAGTGCTCTGCGAGTATTTAGGATGATCAAAGTAACATCTTTCACAGGTGGTGACTGTTAGCTTAGACTTCAAATGGTACACATTAACTAAGTGTGAAAGGAAGGGTGATACTGTTTCAGGAGAAACAAAGCAACATATGTAGTTATATGAAATTTGTTCTGTGTCTGGGTGTGCATGGAACACAACTAAAGGAAAATAACAAATGATGATGATAAGGAGGAGGACGATGGTGGTGGTACCACCAATGATGATGTTGCCAGCAAAATTCTCAACATATAAAATTCCTATTGCTTTCAGTGACTGCTTTAAACTGTTTGCAAAGTTTCTTGCTATTCATTCATCTTCATAAAAATCCAATAAAGTAAATGCAATTCTATGGACAAATTGTCAGTGTTTTTTAAAAGCCTAGGGGAGAATCTCAATAAACTTACATGGGTTAAATAAAATAGCATCTTTCATATTTTAGAAAAGAAATGTTATCAATTTAGTATGAAAACCCCGGTTAGCTATCTCATAGTAATTAAATGTTCTGAATGATATATGTACATGCTTTTAAAAAAATGACTAGACAATAATAGACATTGATTTAAAATGCAGTTCATTTGCTAGACAAAGATAAAACATGGGTTAATAAAAAAGATCTTTAGTAATTTGAATGTTCCAAACAAAAAAAAAGATCAATGTTCAAGGTGATGGATAGGCTAATTATCCAAATTTGATCATTACATATTGGAATCATGTATCTAAATATCACACAGTACCCCATAAATATGTACAATTATTATGTGTCTAATAAATATAATAATTTAAAAAATCTTTAGAGGTGAAACATTTGCAGAAAATACTTACACTATATTCATAACCTTGTATTTTACTCTGAAGCCTAAGTCACTTTAAGTGACTTTTTTAAAAGGCCTCATAGAGAACATGATACTACCCTCTAAGTTTGCTCACTATCATCCAAGTCTTCTATCCTATAAATTGTACCAATAGTATATATAGTCGTTTTTTCCTCCAAGTCCTTAAATCAATTGCTTAGGTGTAGGTCATTGTTTATGAGCTAGTCAGAGGAGTTAATTAACTTTTAGTTAATATCTGAAACAAGGAGGACTTCTCCATTTATGTTATCTTTTGCTACAAATCAGCAAAGTAGCAGAGCTCCCCTGTCAAGTATTCAATATCTTTACTTTGAAATCCAGCTCCCCCATCTCCTCTCTTGCATTGTATTGATTCTTCTTTACTGCAGTCTAGTTCTGACCACATGGAAGATTTACCCTGAAACTCTGCTACATTTTACTCCTTGCTTCTCAGGAATGCAAACTAACTAATGTGACTTGCATTTTATTTTAATTCATAATATTTAATTTTGGGAGCAGTTAGCAGAAAAAAAGCAGGTAGTAGAGAGAGTTCTCATATACTCTTTTTTATAGTACTTTCCCCCATTACTAACATATTTCAATAATGTGGTACTTTTATTAAAACTGAGCAATATTGATACATTAGTATTAATTGAAGTTCATTATTTACAGCAGTTTGTTTTTAGTGTTGTACATTCTATAAATTTTGACAAATGAATAATTACAGGTATCCACCATTACAGCATCATATGATATAGTTTCATCATTCTCCTAAAAATGCCCTGTGCTTCATATATTCTTCCTTCACTTCCTTCCACCATATCCCTGATGACCATTGATAGTTTTACTGTCTCCATAGTTTTCAAAAGGTTATATAAGTTGAAATCATATATTGTATAACATTTTTAGACTGTTTTTCTTTAACTGGACAACATGCATTTAATGATCCTCCATGCTTTATCATGGCTTGATGGCTCACTTATTTTCATTGCTGAATAATATTCCATTGTATAAATGTGCCATAGTTTGTTTATCCATTCATCTACTGGATTACATCTTGGTTATTTCCAGTTTCTGGCATTTGTAAATAAAACAAGTGTAAATACTTGTGTGATCATAGGTTTTCAAGCTATTGGCTTGTGTCCATGAGACACGTGAGAAGCACAGTCACTGTAACTTATGGTAAGACTGTTATTATCTTTGTAAGGAACTTCCAAACTGCCCTCTGAAGTGGATGTAATATTTTGTATTCTCACTAGCAAAGAATGAGCATGCAGCAGCCAAAGGAAAACTTACCCTTTACCTTATGAAGGTTTACTGAAAATCAATGGACAAAAGGCAGATTAATAGGAAATAAGACATTAATATTTGTTAATGTGCATGAGCGGAAAATCACAGAATGATTACTACACAATGTAATAGGGTATAGATATTTTCCTTTTCCTTAAGATACCCTTCTTAAGGAAAAGAGACATGGGAGTGTGGATGATTTCAGCAAGTAATAAATAATTTTTAGGGGAATCCAGTGGGCTAGAAGAATACATAATGACTTCAGAAAAAGTCTTTTGGGCAAAGCAGAAAACCGTTTGTGACAAGTCTGTTCAAATGTGTCAACAGACTTCAGTTTTTCTTCCTGCAATATGAGTTCAGTTAATGAAAACTTGGGGAAGGAACCAGAGGTCATTGTTTTTCACTTTGGCAGATCTGGACTTTAGGCAAATGTCTTAGTCCATTTGGATTGCTATAAAGAAATACCTGAGGCTGGATAATTTATAAAGAAAAGGGGTTTATTTTGCTCACAGTTCAGCCAGATGTACAAGAAGCATGGCACCAACATCTGCTTTAGCGAATGCCTCAGACTGCTTCCTCAGATGGAGGAAGGTAAAGGGGAGCTGGCATGTGTGGAGATTACATTTTCAGCGAGGAAGCAAGAGATGGGAGGTGCCAGGATTTTTTGTGTGTGTGTCAACTATTTGTTTTTTTATTTATTTAGACTTTTATTTTAGGTTCACGGGGTACATTCACGGGTTTGTTACATGGGTAAATTGTGTGTCACCAGAATCTGGTGTGAATGATCCCAACACGTAGGTAGTGAGCATCATATCTGAGAGGTGATTTTCAACCGATTGCCAGTTTTCCACCTTCCCCCATAGTAATCCCTGATGTCTATTGTTCTTGTCTTTGTGTCCATATGTCACTCAATGTTTAGCTCCCACTTATAAGTGAGAACATATGATACTTGGTTTTCTGTTCCAGGCTGTTGGCAAGGCTGGCCTTGAACTCCTGACTTCAGGTGATCTACTCACCTCAGCCTCACAAAGTGCTGGGATTACAGGCGTGAGCCACAGTGCCTGGCCTTATAATTTCTTTTTTTGTTGTTGTTATTTTTGTCTGGATTTATTTTCAGAGGTACAGCTTCATAAAATAATTTTGACATCATTCTATTATTTGGAAGATACTGTGTAGAATTGTAAATTTTTCTGTAATGTGTGTTAGCGTTCTCCATTAAAGCCATCTCAATTTGAAGATTTTTATTCTGAGAGATTTTAATTTTAAATTTAATTTCCTTAATAGTTTTAGGACCATTCAAATTATCTATTTTATATTGGGTAAGTTATGGTAGTTTTTGTTTTTAGAAATTGCTGCAATTCATCCAAGTTATTAAATTTATGTGTGTAGAGTTCTGAGTATTCCTTATTATTCTTTTGTGGTCTGCAAAATCCTACATGATAACCCTTGTTATTCTAGATATTGGCAACATATCTTTTCTCTCTTTTTGATTAGACTTGGAGATTTGTTGGTTTTATTATTTAAAAAAATTTTTTTTTAAATTCATTAATTGTTAAAATGTTTTTCTGCTTTCAATATCATTAATTGGATGTATTATTTTTATTACATTTTTCTCTTGTTTTCTTTTGGGTTTATTTGCTCATTTTTTTATTGAGTTGAAAAGTGTGAGCTAGATTATAAAATAGAGACTTTTCCTTTATTTTAAGATTTGAATTTAAGGCTCTATAGCAATGCTTAAACTGTGTCTCACACATTTTATTATGTTTTATTTTCATATTCACTCAGTTCAATGTATTTCTAAATTTTATATGACTTCCTCTTTTACCCAAGAATTATTTAAAATTTTGTTATGCCGTTTCCAAGTGTTTTGATATGTTTCTGTCATCATTATATTATTAATGTCTAGTTTGATTCCATTGTGATCAGAGAGCATATGCTGTATGATTTTAATTATTTTAAATTCGTCATGATTTGTTTCATGGTCCATCATACGTTTGACCTTAACATATGTTCTCTGGGAATTTGAGAAGAATGTGTATTCTGTGGTTGAGTGGAGTGTTATATAAGTGCTCATTAGATTCTGTTGGTTGATGATACTGAGTTTTTATACAACTCTGCTACTTTTCTGTCTAGTTTTATTAGTTATTGAGTTAGGGCTGTTGAAATCTCATACTAACTTTGTGAATTTCTTTACTTCTTCTCTCAGTTCCATTAATTTTGCCTATTTGCTGCTCTGTTGTTTGGTGCATACATACTTAAGACTGTTATGATTTTTGTTGAATTAATCCATTTATTATTATAGAATGCTACTTTCTATCTCTGGTAATTGTCTTTGCTCTGAAGTTTACCTTACAAATGTCAATATAGCCACTTCTATTTTCCTTTGGTTAGTATTTGCATGACATATCTCTTTCCATCCTTTTACTTTCAAACTACTAATATTATTAATATTATATATAAACTAAGTTTTTTGTACACAGCACACACAGCAGGTAGTTGGGTTTATATTTTAATCCACTCTGCCAATCTTTGTCTTTTAATTGGTATATTTGGACCATTTTTACTTAATCTAGTTATTGATATATAAGGGCTCGAAGCTGCCAGTTTTATTTTTGGATTATATTCATTTTCTCTGCTTTTAATTTTTCTGTTTTCTCTTGCCTGCTTTCTTGTGGGAATTTTGGACAATTTTTATAAATCCATTTTAATCTTTTTATACTCTTTATGAGCTTCTTTATTTGCATAGCTTTTTAAATGGTTGCCAAAGGTACTACATTACACACACACACACACACACACAAACACACACACATACACATCTTACCACAGCTTGCTGGTGTTATCATTTTACCAGTTTAAGTGAAGTATACAAACCTTACCTCCCTTTATGTTTCTTTATGATCTCCCATTTATAGTGCATTTTTCTTAAATATTTTCTCTGCATACATTTAGAACCATGTCAAAGAGTGTTACTTTTCTTCTGTTTTATTTATTTATTTATTTTTATTATACTTTAAGTTCTAGGGTACATGTGCACAATGTGCAGATTTGTTACATATGTATACATGTGCCATGTTGGTGTGCTGCACCCATTAACTCATCATTTATATTAGGTATATATCCTAATGCTATCCCTTCCTCCTTCCCCACCCCACAACAGGCCCTGGTGTGTGATGTTCCCCACCCTGTGTCCAGGTGTTCTCATTGTTCAATTCCCACCTATGAGTGGGAACATGCGGTGTTTCGTCTTTTGTCCTTGTGATAGTTTGCTGAGAATTACCATTTCCAGCTTCATCCATGTCCCTACAAAGGACATGAACTCATCCTTTTTTACAACTGCATAGTATTCCATGGTGTATATGTGCTACATTTTCTTAATCCAGTCTATCATTGATGAACATTTGGGTTGGTTCCAAGTCTTTGCTATCGTGAATAGTGCCACAATAAACATACATGTGCATGTGTCTTTATAGCAGCATGTTTTATAATCCTTTGGGTATATATCCAGTAATGGGATTGCTGGATCAAATGGTATTTCCAGTTCTAGATCCTTGAGGAATCGCCACACTGTCTTCCACAATGGTTGAGCTAGTTTACAGTCCCACCTTAAAAGTGTTCCTATTTCTCCACATCCAGAGAGTTACATTTTTTGCTTCAACTCCCAAACATAATTTAAGAAAGTCAAGAGGAGAATAAATATCTCCTGTATTAACAGAATCATTTTGCTTATTGAGTTCTTTCCTTCTTTTTGATTGTTTTAAGGTTCTTTCTTTGTTTATCTCCATCTGTTTAGATAACTTTCTTTATCCATTCTTTTAGTGTCCATCTGCTGAGCCGAATGCTCCTAGTTTTCCTGCATCTGCTAATGTCTTGAATTCCTCTATTTCTGAAGGATAGTCTTGCTGGATATAGGCTTTTGGATAAACAGTTATCTTCTATAAGTGCTTGAAAAATGATGTGCCTCTTCTTTTTGGCTTTTTTACTTTTTTTCTGCTAAAAGATCATCCATCATTTAAATTGTTTTCCCGCATAGTTAAGGTCTTACGTGTCTCTTGTTGCTTTCATGATTTTTTTTTTCTATTGTTCAGGAGTTTGACTGGAATGTTTCTGGGTGTGGATTTCTTTTTATTTATACTATTTTGGCTGGATTCTTTTTTTTTTTATTATACTTTAGGTTTTAGGGAACATGTGCACAATGTGCAGGTTTGTTACATATGTATCCATGTGCCATTTTGTTTTGCTGCACCCATTAACTCGTCATTTAGCATTAGGTATATCTCCTAATGCTGTCCCTCCCCCCTCCTCCCACCCTACAACAGTCCCCGGAGTGTGATGTTCCCCTTCCTGTGTCCATGAGTTCTCATTGTTCAATTCCCACCTATGAGTGAGAACATGCGGTGTTTGGTTTTTTGTCCTTGTGATAGTTTACTGAGAATGATGGTTTCCAGTTTCATCCATGTCCCTACAAAGACATGAACTCATCATTTTTTATGGCTGCATAGTATTCCATGGTGTATATGTGCCACATTTTCTTAATCCAGTCTATCGTTGTTGGACATTTGGGTTGGTTCCAAGTCTTTCCTATTGTGAATAGTGCCGCAATAAACATACATGTGCATGTGTCTTTATAGCAGCATGATTTATAGTCCTTTGGGTATATACCCAGTAATGGGATGGCTGGGTCAAATGGTATTTGTAGTTCTAGATCCCTGAGGAATGGCCACACTGACTTCCACAATGGTCGAACTAGTTTACAGTCCCACCAACAGTGTAAAAGTGTTCCTCTTTCTCCACATCCTCTCCAGCACCTGTTGTTTCCTGACTTTTTAATGATGGCCATTCTAACTGGTGTGAGATGGTATCTCACTGTGGTTTTGATTTGCATTTCTCTGATGGCCAGTGATGATGAGCATTTTTTCATGTGTTTTTTGGCTGCATAAATGTCTTCTTTTGAGAAGTGTCTGTTCATGTCCTTTGCCCACTTTTTGATGGGGTTGTTTGTTTTTTTCTTGTAAATTTGTTTGAGTTCATTGTAGATTCTGGATATTAGCCCTTTGTGAGATGAGTAGGTTGCAAAAATTTTCTCCCATTCTGTAGGTTGCCTGTTCACTCTGATGGTAGCTTCTTTTGCTGTGCAGAAGCTCTTTAGTTTAATTAGATCCCATTTGTCAATTGTGGCTTTTGTTGCCATTGCTTTTGGTGTTTTAGACATGAAGTCCTTGCCCATGCCTATGTCCTGAATGGTATTGCCTAGGTTTTCTTGTAGGATTTTAATGGTTTTAGGTCTAACATTTAAGTCTTGAATCCATCTTGAATTAATTTTTGTATAAGGTGTAAGGAAGGGATCCAGTTTCAGCTTTCTCCATATGGCTAGCCAGTTTTCCCAGCACCATTTCTTAAATAGGGAATCCTTTTCCCATTGCTTGTTTTTGTCAGGTTTGTCAAAGATCAGATAGTTGTAGATATGTGGCATCATTTCTGAGGACTCTGTTCTGTTCCATTGATCTATGTCTCTGTTGTGGTACCAGTACCATGCTGTTTTGGTTACTGTAGCCTTGTAGTATTGTTTGAAGTCAGGTAGGGTGATGCCTCCAGCTTTGTTCTTTTGGCTTAGGATTGACTTGGCGATGCGGGCTCTTTTTTGGTTCCATATAACTTTAAAGTAGTTTTTTCCAATTCTGTGAAGAAAGTCATTGGTAGCTTGATGGGGATGGCATTGAATCTATAAATTACCTTGGGCAGTATGGCCATT